>NW_006204120.1:1412032-1418810 GCF_000334495.1 Tupaia belangeri chinensis
GCATTTAATTTTACTGACATAGCACTCCCTTAAGAACTTCTTGGAGATCTGGTCTGGTGCTGGTAAATTCTTACAGGTTTTGTTTAGCTGGGAATGTTTGTGTCTTTTCTTCCCAAATGAATGATAATCTTGCTGGGTACAGAATTCTTGGTTAAAATTGCTTTTCCCTTAATACTTTGAATATATTTTCCCATTCTTTCGTCCCTCGCATTGTTTCTGATGAGAGGTCTGCTGTTAGTCTGATGGGATACCTCTTGTAGGTAACTTGCCGTTTTTCTCTTGCCAATCTTAGTATCTTGTCTTTGTCTGCTGTTTTGGTCAATCTGGCTATAATGTGTCTTGGAGAAGATCTTCTTGGGTTGATTCTATTTGGGGTCCTCTATATTTCTTGGGACTGAATCATTGAGTGCCTCTCTTGGTTTGGAAAGTTTTCCTGCAGGATCTCATGGAGTAGATTATCAATGCCCTTATGAGTCTCTTCGCCTTCTGGGATGCCTATTATCCCGATGTTTGAATGTTTGATGGGCACAGCGGCAGGTTCTCCCCAGCAATCACGCAGAAGGAACTCTCAAGTCCCTTTTTATAGGGTACTATCCCCTTCATGAGAGCTCCACACTCAGGACCTGATCACCTCTGAAGGTGCCAGCTCCTACCACCATTCTTTGGGATCAGGATGTGAACATGAATTTCAAGGAGACACAAACATCCAGTCTATAATCATAGATATATGTGCAAGAGGGCAACATGTATGTTCTATGTGAGAATGTGAAATACAGAGGTATGAAGGGGGCCAGAGGTGATAGTGCTTTATTGTTTATTGTAGTGATGTTTCTTCTGGGGTGTGGGATAAAGAGACATGAGGGAAAAAAACTGAGGTATGCGACAGTCTTTTTTTTCTTTTTTTTTGGAGAGGTTTTTGCTATAGGGCATCATGTTGTAAGCTATTAGTGAGAGGATCATAAACAGAATATATTTTTATTAGCTAGAATAGAAGCTATCAGAATATATTGTTTATAATGGAGTTAATATTTCATGAAACTTGTTTCACCTTTTTGTTTGAATATTGTTAAGTAAATGTAAATATATTTATATTGATTTGTTATATAAAATATTTTTTGTATGATGGTTTCAAATAAAAATTAGTCACTGAATGTTAGTTAAAAGTTCTCTGCCTTCTCCTTTCAACTGTTTCATGAAAGAACAATGGTTCATTTTTTTAAATTTTTGTTTAATACCTTCAGAACAAAACACCGAGTTTTTTCTTTGCTCCTATCACAAATAACAGAGCAGAGGAAAAAATCTTACTTCCAGCTTTTCAAAAATTTTCTATTATTCATCTCATTCCATTTCACAATGTTGGTTCTCTGGTAAACAGTTCTTACATCCCTAGCCATATTAGATCACTGAATTTTTACAGAATTTAAAGATCATCTCTTGCCTTTGTTTCTTTAATAAATAACCTCAGAAATTGTCATTTGAGATGACTTTTTTTTAAATAGATTTTTGCTATAGGGCATGTGCATTTGCTGGAGAGACAGAGATACAGAAAGCAAGAAATCACCCTCTGGGGGTATGGCCATACCTCAGTCCCCTCTCCATTCTCCTCTTGCAATTTTGGGCATGCACACACACATCCCCAGAGTGAGTTTTAAGCCACCAGGTACAGGACTCGAACCACTGTTGACTATGTGGGAATCCAGCGACATAACCATTATGCCATCTGCTGGTCCTGAAATGACTTAAAAATACATACCTGTCTAAATTATTGTCCACCTGAATGAAAAGAATTTAATGAACCAGAATCACTTCCTTGCTGTATAAACATGGAAAGTTATTCATTCTCTCTCAGCTTCAGTTTCTTTGACTGTAAGCGAAAGTTGTACTACCTGCTTCACTAGATTGTTGCAAGGAGTGGAGAAGATTCATGACAAAAGTTGGGTGTTCAGTGAATGACTATTTTAAATCATAATGAAAAGAGAACACAAACATGCAACTGCATCTTAGTCTCATACAGAGACAGACATCTTTATTGTACCGTCATGAAGAGGAGAACATTTCATCTCTTTTTGTCCCCTGAGGGCCACCACATGGCCTGACACATGGTTGATGCCTGATAAAAGTTGAAAGAATTGAAATAAGGAAAGGTGCCATTGTGTTTTCTTGATAAGAGGGTATATCTATTGCCAAAATCATTATAAAACCCCATTTTCATGCCATATAAACTTGTTAACCTTTTGGAGTAGGGGCATAATCAATATAGGAACTACCTTCTTCCCCAAGAGCTAACTACAAAGGGAACAGGAGCGCAACTTCATCACGAAAGCTGCATCTTCCCTGGCAGGAACCCAACACAGCTCTCTGCTCTGGGAAGAAGCCAATAATTGAAATCACCTGCCGGTCAAGACAAGCGGAGCACTTAGTCTGAGGGAGTGATATTTTTGCTTATCTTCAAAAAGAAAGAATGCGTTGATAAGAGAGAACAGTTGTTTCGCTCTGAAACAGGCCTACAACAAACCACATTGAACAGAGGCCAGTACTTATTTCCTTTTAAAAACCTCCTTTCTTTTGCTCCCATCTACACAACAATGCACTCCCTCCCAGCTCCCCACCCCAAAAAAGCCTTCATCCATTGCTCTGTCCTCCAAATCCCTAGGCTCTGAAGGTGACAGGCACAACTAAGAGCATCTCTCCAGCTGACCTGGGGGACTGCCACACTCTTGTGTCCAGGGGAGGTGGGAACACAAAATGCAACATGTTTTCTAGGCCACTGAAAAGAAATTTCAGGTATCATTAAAATGAAATGTCTGTGCCTCCAAATAAAACAGGCCATGCATGTCTCAGTAAACTGACAGTCATCTCTAAAGGACCCCGAGGTACATGACACTGCTGAGTTTTCCCACTGTACCATCTTCAAAGTAATAAGGAAAATGCAATTCTTATGCAACTAGCCTTTCCAGCTGACCTAGGGTGGCATTTGCTGTCTATTCTCCTGTTAAACTATCTCACAAAAATAACCTTTTTGTCAAGGTCCTTTCTGTTCTCTCTCACACTTAAGTAAGAGGTCCCTGGGAGAGAAAATTGTGAGGTTGGGAAGGGATGGAATGGGGTCCTGTGTGGCCTCAGTCAGAGATCTGTCTGTGAACCCCCATTGCTGGGAGAGGTCAACTGGGAATGCTCACTTCCCCAGAGCCCATTTCTCTTCCTGCCATTCTGCAAAGCAAAGCCAAAGGTCACAGATGGAGAAATGACACAAACTTTCAGGGGCTTGTTGAATTTTTTTAAAATTAATGTTAATATTATGTAACAAGCTACAGGCTCCCTGGGGTAAGAAGTTTGCTGTCCATGTCAGAAAGATGCTTCACGGAAAGACAGCCCCTTCAAGCCAGTGATACAAGTCTGCTTGTTGGTATCCATTATTATGCCACTTTTACTCAGCAAAACCAGCCACCTTATCTGAGTTACAGAGGACTCTAGTAAGTGTGGGGTCAGAATGGTGGAATGAGAGAGAGTCCTAGTCCAATAGGATGACATTTTCCATATCATAATATAGGGGCAATACAGACCTGTTTCTATTTGAAGCATATAAACTAGAGATCAGCACTCATACAGATCTAGAATGTTCAAAAGGTCAGTGTTAGTTAAGCCTCTATATTGTGCCAGATAATATTCAAGTGTTGGCAATACAGAGGTGAATAAGGACGCTGTCTTCCCAGAACAGGTATTCTGGTAGCAAGAGACAAAACAGACAGCCTTAATTTTTTTTTTTTCCCCAAATAGCTGTAAGTGCTATGAAGAAGGTAAAGCCTGGTAGTTGATGGAGAGTGACTGGGTATGGACTAGGGGGTTGTTTTAGGCAGGTTTAGAGGGGATCTCTTGGAGGAGCTGCCAAGCCTTGGTCTTGGTCAAGCGCATGTCAAGTAGCACAGGCACAGTCCCCGCAATGGAGGTAGAGGATAAGCTCTGCTTGTGTGCTGGGGCCTGGCAAATCACGAGCATGTGAGAAGAGGTCACAGCAGTGGAGAGGTAGATCTGATCTCACAGAAGTGTACCAGTGGTGGAAAGGAGGTCCTATGCCATTCTAATTGCTAAGGAAAACCAATGGAAGATATCTAAATCAAAATCAATATCCTTTGCCACCACACAGCAGGATTTCAGTTCATTACCCTCTACGAACCCATGCCTTTCAGGCTTCTGCAGATTTCAGCAACACAGAAATGTCACCCATGCCTCAAAGTCAGCTCTTTCATTATTTGCAATTCAGTTGAGACTGAATTGTGATGGCAAATTATTTATATCTATCTATTTATCTATCTATCTTACCTACCACCACACTCCTATTCTCATACTTTACAATGACTTAGTAAGCTACAAAGGCAGGAAATAGGCAAAAATTACAAAACTACTAAATTATCCTTATCACAATATCCCTGGGATTGACTTGCCAAGTCCTGTTATCAGAATGGATTCCCTGGTAGTGAATAACTTCTGCTAAGTATCTCAAACAAGGATAATACAGGCTAGACTAAACTGCTTTTCTTCCCATATGAGTTGTCAACACTTTCCTTTGGGCCAGTCCAGGATTATGATTTTAAGAATTTAACAGCTTTAACAATAGCCTATTGTTTGTTAAGCTGGCCCAGCCAGCCAAAACATCATAGGAGAGTCAGGCCTGGCCACCCTCTTACCTCTAAACTGGATTTTAGTCATCATCTCCAAAAACCCACTCCAGATCCACAGACCAACTGGAGAGTCAGACTCTTTAACAAAGTTCAAATTTTGTTTCCAAGAGGAAGGATTTCCCCAACACAATCAACTACTTTTTGTTAAGTTCGTGTTTTTAAGTTTACATCTGATTCGGATTCCTTAAATGAAAACAAACCAGAAACAAGTGTAAAAGTGAAATTATTTATTTATTATTTCTTTTTTTTGGAGAAGTTTTTGCTGTAGGGCATGTGCGCTCATCAAAAAGACAGGGAGAGAGAAAGCAAGAAATCACCACCCTACCTACTCCCCCTAGGGGTGGGGAGCTGGCCACGCCACAGTTCCTTCTCCTCCATTCTCCTCTTGGGACCTCAGGCACGCATGCACTCAGCATGAGTTTAAGCCACCAGGCCCAGGACTCGAACCACAGTCAACTAAATGGGAGTCCAGCGACATAGCCATTATGCCAACTGCTGGTCCCAATGAAATGATTTAAAACAGCCAAAACATTCCACGGAAGAACACACTGACTTCTATGTACTGCCAGATAAATGACAAGATGTATGTATTAGGGAAGTAGACTTTTAAAAAAATTCATTAAGTATGTGTGAAGATAGACGCCATCTTTGATTGAAAAAGGTAACTGATAAAGACATCAAAGAGAAAAACCTGAAAGTGAACTTCCTAAATAATTACCAGATACATAAAGATAGGTACAATTTTACTTTGTTTTGTTGTAGGTCCAAAGGGAGTGCTTTCCTTATGAAAAATTGGTCAGCAAAATATTCAAGAAGTATTTACTACTTGAAATGACTAGTTTGAGTTAACAATATTAATCAGATACAATTAACTGTGTTCCTCCTAAGCACATCTACGTAGATGCACTACAGATGACTCATGAAAACAATACTGAGGCTAAACAAGTGGTGGTCTCCTGGGAGGCTCTTCTGGAAAGTGTGACTCTGGTACTAAGGCGACATCATTGTGACTCCCAGAAGAGAGACAGCTCTGATTCTCAGCATTTAAGACAAAGAATGTATAGAGCTTAATTGGTTTGAAATACCCAGTACTGGGGGGCATCTATGTCCAGAAACTTAAGTTCTACTCAAGAAAGTGGCTAGAAAGTATAAGAAAACAAAATAAACATATTCCAAATAAACAATGACTTTCCATATCTATAATTTGGCTAAAGGATTCTTTTCTTGACTGTAACTGATCAAAAAAAAAATTCTGCACCAACCCACCTGCTATCAGGAAGTAGCAGCATAAAAGCCACAGGGAAAACTGGGGTTCAGTTACAGGGTCAGTGTGTACATTTTGGGTGCATACCTGTGATCCAGCTGGCTGGAAAGGCTTGGGGGAAGAGGGATTGTGGCATGAAACCATGTTGAGAGTGAGAGCGATCCCCCCCCCCTTCCATGAAATAAACTTTTAAAAATTCTGTTCTGAAAAAAAAAAACAGTTTTAGAACTAAGTGTAAGTTTCTGATTATCTGAGTACATTAAAAAGAGAAAAGGAGAGCCAGCCCTGTAGTACAGTGGTTAAATGCAATGCACCGGAAGCCAGCTCCCACATGGCCAACCATGGTTAGAATCTCAGCCTTGGCAACTTGAAAAACATTCCAGGTGCATCTGTGTGGATATCCTAAATCCTGACAGAACTGAGAAATGGAGGAAAAGGAACGCAGCCCACTGCATACCACTGTGGGGTGCTTTCTCTCTTTGACAAACATTTATGCCCTCTGGCAAGTAAGGAAAGAAAAAAAGAGTTTCTCTTTCAGAGAAAAATATTTACTTAGACACTGTTACAGTATTTTATTTATTTATTTATTTTTTTGGAGAGGTTTTCCCTGGCGGGCGCATGCGCTAACCAGACAGACAGAAAGAGACATAGAGACAGAAAGCGAGAAATTACCCCCCAGGGGGGGATGGTCACACTGCAATCCCTTCTCCTCCATTCTCCTCTCGGGATCTTGGGCACGCACGCACACGTGCCCGACGTGAGTTCTAAGCCACTGGGTCCGGGACGCGAACCGCGGTCGACTACGTGGGAGTCCAGCAACATAGCCATTACACTA
>NW_006204120.1:1418821-1433545 GCF_000334495.1 Tupaia belangeri chinensis
GTATTTTTGAAGTAAAAGAAAGATAACAAAATTTCTAAAAGTAAAACAATTCCTAATCACCCCTTCCCCTAAAAACAAAACACTTTACTAGAACTATTGTGGTTTTAAACAACAGAAACTTAGTTAAAAGTGGCTGAAGAAAAAAAGAGTTTATTGGCATATTCAGATGAAAAGCCCGAGGGAGAATGGGTTCAGATGTGGGTAAGTGTAGGTGCTTAAATTATGAGAACTTTTCCCTGTCTCTTAATTCTGCTGCCTTCCGTGTTGGCTTCTTTCACATTATCTTTAACTGGACACAAGACTGCTACTAGAAGCTCTAGATTTATGTTGTATCATATAGCAACCTCGGTTTTAAGAAACAAAACAGAACTACTTCAATAGTTTGACAACCACCTTAGGACTGGGTCTTATTAACCTGCCTTGGTTCATAGGCTACCCCTGGGTCTGCAGGGGGAAGCAATGATGATCTGAATGGCTGCTTGGCCAGTCCTAGGGCCTTCTCCTGCAGTGACACTACTTGAATGCCATAAACTAAGAGGAGCTTTGCTTCCCAGAGGGAAACCTGAGGTGTTGCTATCAAAAAAAGGGATGTAAGCTGCCATCTAAGACCAAAAGATGTTGACTGTAACATGCCTAAACCGTTCCTCCCCTTACCTGCTTCCTCCTCTTTTCATGAGAAGTCTATTGAATCATTTAGATATTGCCTTATGCGAAAGAACTCCCCAAAGTCCCCTGAATTGAAATGGTTACTTTAAAGAACAAAATATTCTCCCTAGACGTTTGCCCTTCAGTGACCTTGACATAAACTGCTTCCTTCTGTTGCTGAAGTGACTAGACTTTTTGAATCTCTCTGTTTACATGTTTGTCGCAGTATAATAAATTCTCCAAAATGCATTTATTCTTGCCACCTGGGATGATCTTTGGCACCAAATAGTAAACATTTATGGAATTAGACTGTAGATGTTGATACAGTTCTTTCTCAGAGTGCACCAATCAGTCCACTGTAAAAACAGTTACGCTGAGTTTATTCTGAAATATCAATGAAACAATCCCCAGCAATGCTTCCATGTTTAATGTCCCTATATTATCAATGGAAAATTGAAAGTGTGGTAATTGAAACATGTTTTTTTCTTTCCTAATTACTAAGGCACAAACACAGACAGGAATAGCAAAGTATCAGCTTAGCTGCTAAGATACTTTAAAATAATTCACTAGGTTAAAATTGAAAAAAAATATTCACTAGTCTCTCTACTCAGCCCCAAACCTAGTAAAATAACTTTAATTCATCTCTAACTTCATTTATATTTTCAGTTTATCTTCTGTCTTTATAAAAATAAAAGTCTTGGGTTCCACAATGATCAAAGATACTTTGCGCAAAAATAGCCTATGGAACAGCAATGCATGACTTTTCAGATGATGTTATTTTTAACACTGCTGAAATTTATCATTACTTAAAATATGCTAACTGCATAAGTAGATTCTAGAAGATACTCCTCTGTATCTTGCAAATGAATATATATGCTCTAAGCCTAATGAACATGTATCTTCTCCTCAGACTCCAGTGAAAAAATATACCACAAAAAACCAGTTCCAACAAATGGGTTTCAAAATCATCCACTTCAAGTTGAACTCTCATGATTAAGAACTTAGCACTATACTGAAACACACATTCCAGCCCTACAGGGTCAAGAGAGATTAATACCAAAGTGCTAGGCACAGGGGAAGATAAACTAGTATCAACTGTGTGAGGCACAGTGCTGAGTGTCTTGCATGTAAGTGGAGCCCAACAGTACATAATTTTTCATGGAGTGCTTCTCAGCACCAAACTGGTCCCATGCTAGAGAGACAGTGGTAATACAGGACTTCCCGAGAGGTGGTACAAGTAGTCAGAGAATGATGTTTGCTGTTTTTTATGGGAATTTAAGGACATTTCAAGAAAAAGGGGACCTACACATCTTTCTCCTCTTGTACCTGACTGCAGGTACAAAACTTAGAATGTCTGTTTAAGACATGACTCTACTGCTCAGGGCCTTAGTCAATGCCCACAAAATCTTTGAGACAGTTGAGTTATTATCATCCTGGTTTGTACATGAGAAAACAGAGCCTCAGAGAGGCAAGTAAGTTTCTCACAATAATGTACTCCAAAAGTATAATTCTGCTCCTCCTTACAAAGACTCTAAGAGCTAGCAGGACACATGTACACAGGAAAAGAATTCTACTTTGCATTATCTTTTTTTTTTTTTAAAGACTCTTTCCATAGGGTGCATGTGCTCACCGGAGAGAAACAGAGAGAGGAAAAGTGAGAGATCAACCACCAGGAAGGATTGCCATGCCACAATCCCTTCTCCTCCATTCTCCTCCCAGGATTTTAGGCGCACACACACACACACACACACACACACACACACACACTCCTCATGTGATTTTCAAGCCGCTGGGTCCAGGGCCTGAACCACAGTTGGCCATGTGGGAATCCAGCTCCTTAACCATAATGCCACCTACTGACCCCTTTGTATTATTTTGATAAAGAGTTATTGCCTTGATCCAATGGCCCTTTAAATTTACACCAGTAATTTAAATCACCAATCTATATTATTATGGCAAGGGTTTCATATCACAAAATATGCCTTTTAATTAAGAGTTTAGATCATAAACAACCACATTTAGAACACTATTTAGCATATAAAATACTTGAGTAATTGTGAATTATTCAAATAACATTCATCAAATGCCCTAATAACCCAAGAGATGTTCTTAAGAAACTTCAGATAACTCCTAAAAAGATAAATAATGCTAAATTTAATTTTACTTGTTTTTTAAAAATAACATCAAGATTATAGATGATATCTTCTCAAGAAATGCTTTCTCAAATCCTCCAAGCATAACATACCTAACACAGAACATAGCTGACATTTTTCCATAGTGAGACTGCAAAATGAAGCAATTAAATCAAGTTTGGGGGATTATTTATCTTCTAAAAATTACATGGCATATTTCTGTATCAGGAAGCTACTGACCTTTTAAAGCTACAAAAAATTTTTATATACAGAAACCTTTTTTATCTTAAAATGTACATTACACTTAGTCAAGTTCAACAGTCATAGATTTCATAAGCTGCAAGAGGTTTAAGATTGCATTGATGACTGCATTTAGGATTGATAAGATGACTACAAAACAAAACAAAACAAAAAAGTTATTTTTTAATTACTGCCAGAGAGAGAGCATGAGTGTAAGCTGGAGAACTCCAGTGGGGTGTCATACTTCAATCTCTTTTCTTCCCATTTCTCTATCCCATCAAGATTTGGGGCATGTGTGCCCAGCATATTTCTCAAGTTGCTGGGGTCAACATTAATACAACTGTCAGTCATGTGGGATCCAGCTCCCTAAGCACAGGGCTTTATCACACTGTTTTGAAATTGGCCTCATTTGGTATATTAATGCCAATTTAAATTATACCCAATATCACAACGGCCCAAAATTGTTTGATCCTCCTGGCAAATTTTTACTGCCTCTCTTCTTCTCTAGCTACAACTAGCCAGGGCATATGAGGATAGGTCAACATGACTGCACATGGAGACTAATCCAGACAATTTTTTTAATATGCTATAGAATTCAGCAGGGGCGGGGGGAGGCATGGAGTGAATAAAGTACCTCCCAGGGAGGATGGCCATGCCACAATCCCTAATCCCTTCTCCTCCATTCTCCTCAGCCATAAATGCACATGTGCTCAGGATGTTTTTCAATCTGCTGGGTCCAAAACTTCAATCACATTCTGGCCATGTGGGATCCAGCCATCTTGACCACCATGCCACTTGATGGCCCCAGAAAAGATCATTTTGACTTAAGGAGTATACAGGAAGCTTAGTGTATTTAAATTCTCTTCATATACACTTTAACGTCCCCTTACTTGCTGCTTTGGTTTAGAAAAATTCTTGTTTTCACACAAAGTAATGACAAATGGTTGAAATGATGGATATGCTAATTACCTAGATCTGCTCATTACACATTGTAGTCTTATACTGGAAAATCACACTGTACCACATAAATATGTACAATTATTATACATCAATAAAATAAATGAACAATAATAATGAGGAAATACTTGTTTTTATAAGAAATAGGGTTTTGTTTTGTCTTTCTGCATTTTAATGTTCTTTCGGCCTGTCTCTATCTCTATCTGATGCTTTGAACCCTGAGTCATCTCTAACCTTTCTGGGAAAAAGCAAGGACCTTTAGCCCTGTCACTTTGAGAGATTTCTGATCTCTAATCAACAATCTTTCAGGGCTCCGACTTAGGAAAGCAAATGTTTAAAAAAATGCTGAAGTATTATTGACAGCATCAACCTCACTGTGGGAGCTGCATGAAAGGGCATGCCAGGGATGCTACATGCCAAGTGACTTCTGAAATTCCTTGAAGCTGCAGGAAAAGGCTCACCTCTGCCCTAGGAGGCAAACAACAATGTCCAATGTATTTATTGGCCTGGAGATTTGTACCTTAAAAATGCAGCCTTGGGACCAGCAGTTAGCGTAATGGCTATGTTGCTGAACTCCCATGTAGCCGACTGTGGTTCGAGTCCGGGATCTGGTGGCTTAAACTCATGCCGGGTGCATGCGCGTACATGCCCAAGATACCGAGAGGAGAATGAAGGAGAAGGGATTGTAGCATGGCCATCCCCCCGGGACAGGGGGGTGATTTCTCGCTTTCTATCTCTCTGTCTCTCTGGCAAGTACACGCGCCTTATAGCAAAAAAATAAAAAATGCAGCCTTTTACTGTATTTTCAGAACCCTCTCCTTTCCCCTTTCATTCTACATTTGATTCTCTCTCTTTTTCTTTTTCATATATACAGAATCTCAGGGTCACAAGAGACTTTGAAGGTTAAATAATTCAACTCTTGGGCTATACTTTCTCCCCCCTTTGTTTTTCTCTGCATCTTCATGCCCTAGGCATGCTTCCTCTCATCTCCATAACTGTTCTTCCCATTTACTCTGAACCTCCTGCTGCCTGTAAGGGTGGGTGCCAAGAGGGTAGACTCACATAGGGTAATGGCCATTCCTGGGTATAAACAGTAGAACTCAGATAAGCCTGATATAAAAGGTTTTTACCTGTTTCCTACCCTTTCATCTGTCATAATACATGAAGGTAAGAAGAGGTACTTGGTTAGCTGTTGAACTACTGAATGAACAACTTCTGGCTTACCCAAGTAAACAGTATATCTGAAGACTATCAACCTCCTGTAAAGTGGAAATATGTCCTTAGGAGAATTAAAGGAGAAGCTTCGTTGGTCACAGACACCTTATTGCAAATTCATTCACTATTACTCCCCCAACCCCCAATTTTTATAGTTATCCTAAGGAAAATAAATAGGAGTTCAAAATAATACTGAGAAGGAAAAGGTAATTTTGGAGCCTGGCATATTTCATAGAAGGCAACATGGGAATTGTGGAGCTGAGAAATCCCGAAACAAACTGGGAAACTTCAGACAGTCAGAGGCAGCCGACAGACACCACTGGCACCTCCAGACAGATGAGAGAGGGTACCAGGAGGTGGGAAAGAGACCCACAAATGAAAGAGAGTAGTCAACCTGATATGAATAGTAGGATTTGGCCTGGGATCACACAGCACTAACTAGAGCATCTAAGTGCTGAACAGAGGGAACTTGGATTAATTATTCTATTGGGTTGTCAGAAAAGTCATGATGCATTTGCACATAGAAAGACATAGAAATAATACATCATGACTTTTCTAATAACCTAATATAAAGAACCCATGACCAAAGTTAATAGTTAATGTAGGACCTCCACCACTCTACAACTATTTTAAGTTTCCAAAACAAAATAAACAAGAAGAAAAATGATATCCCATAAGACAGACGGGCTTGACACTTGGCTACCCTGATGATGAGGTCCAAAGAGAAAGTTCATAATTTAATGGTGCCAAAATACTCACCACTTCTGTAAAACGTCTCTTCTCCCTTTTTGATGTCATTTGTACAATTCAATTTAACTTTGGTTTCTGGTTTTACAAATGATTAGTCCCTGCAGATAATGACAAGAAGAAAGATTAAAGGAAGTGGAGGATAATGAACAAATGAAAAGCACAGAATAAATCAGGCACGCAATGCTGTTTACTTAAGGCAGATATATTGAACTATTGGTTTGTTGTTTCTTTTCTGTTCTAGGCTAGAATACAAAGAAAAACACAAAAGTTTATTTCCAAGTATATTATTGTTACTTGGAGAAAAATACAAATGATGAAATATGGATAATGAGACATTCTTTGTTACTTCTAAAGAAATATCCTACCTGGTGCCAGTCCAAGGCCTGGTGGTTAAGGGAGTTTTATTCCACATGGTCAATTGTGCAATTCAAGTTTAGGACCCAGTGGCTTGAAAGGCATGTCAAGTGTGTGTGCATACATGCCCAAATTCCCTAAAGGAGAGTGATATGGAGGAAAAGAGACTGCAGTGTGACCATGCCCCATTGAGGGGGTGTGCTCTCTCCATCTCTTTCTCTCTGTCTCTCTCTGAAACATACATGTGCCCTCTAGTAAATTAAAATATGAAAGAAACACACACACACACAGAGAGAGAGAGAGAGAGAGAGAGAGGGAGGGAGGGAGGGAGGGAGAGGGAGAGGGACCTAGAGAAAAAAAGAACAAGAGACAAAAATTCCCTAATCTTCTTTGGAGATCCCAAATAGATTTTTCATCCCTTCCTAAAGGTATATGAAATACAAAAGGCAGATGCACATGTGGATCTTGCTACACAATTAATTAAAAGGAACAACACAGTCAAAAATAGGAAGTAATATTACTCAACAACAGCCTGGGCTGCGACCCTATTTCTGCCTACATTTTTCTCAAAAGAAATTCTTTGCTGACCCTTAAGTAATTGTAAAAGATTTTAGAAAGAGTTATATCTTTATAGAGCTGTACAATTTACAAAGTAATTGAACATTTATTAGCTCTTTGGATTTTATACTTATTTTTACCTCTCTAGTTCCAAATGAGTAAATTGGAACCCAAAGGCCTTGTGTGGCCAATATGAAGATGCACAGCAACTAGTTACAAGGCCAGGAAACCAGGCCTTCTCACTGCCAGTGGTGTATGCTGTTTTATAGCAGCATTTGTCTTATTTTCAAAACGGAGATAACAAAAGCTTCCACAAGAAGTAAGACTGTTAAGACATTTTAAAAATACAAAGTAGCTTTACATATAACAAAATGAGATTTTGCATTCTTATTATGTCTTTTTTTTTTTAAGAGAGATTTTTGCTATAAGGAGCTTGTGCTCACTGGAGAGACAGAGAGAGACAGAGACAGAGAGAGAGAGAGAGAGAGTGAGAAATCATCAGGGGGATGGTCATGCCACAATCCCTTCTCCTCCAGTCTTCTCTCAGGATTTTGGGCACTGATGCACATGTGCCTGGCATGTTTTAAGGTCCGGTACTCGAATCACTGAGAACTACGTGTGAGTCTAGAGACATAACCATTATGCAATCTGCTGGTCCCTTACCAAGAGTTCAAATGTTAAATGATACCATCACATCTATAGCTATCCTGAGAGCATAAACAACAACAAAAATCTGAAATAAACTTGAAACCAATTAACCTTCCAAAGCTTTCATAAGTAAAAAGCAGCTATTGAGGAGATACATACATAGGAAAAGTGTTACTACTATAACATCACCTTACCTGTGTCCTAATTAGCATACCAAAAAGACAACTGCTGTCAGCAGTATATGTGTCCCCAACCATTTGAGTCCTCAACCCTTGCTTTCAGGCTTCTACTGAACTTTTCTAATTTCACAGTACTGTACAATACTTCTTGGTAGTAAGTAAAGTATTCTATGTAGACGTGTTGACTTCACTAATTAGTCTATAAATACTTGACTTTTACCCACTGCTCTGGTAAGATAATTGCTGAGGAAAGGCCAAAGCATTTATGGTCAATCAGATGAGGAGAAAAGGAATATGGTCTTTTAGCTAAGTAAAATGTAAAACATTATGTGGCAAGGCAGAAGCTATTAGCAGAATCGATATCTCTCCTAGTACCTTAATAAATCATTACATCAAAGCCCTGACACAGGATGCAGAAAACCTCAGTCTACCTACATGGAAGGTTCCAGGTTGAAAAATAAAATTTTGTTAAAATTACAAAGACCTAATCAGTGTACAAAAGAAATGACAAGCTACACGACTAGTTTCCAAATCCTGGATGTATTAAGAGTTTTGAATCATTAGCGAAGGAAGAAAAGCAGAAAGACAAAGAACTCTGCTACTCTCTGGGCCACACATGTATAATTTGCAACTGGTAAATATGTATGAGTCTGCTTCACTGTAGCTAGGGATGACATACTGCTTTCTAGAGATAGCAAGGAGCAGAGAAATCAAAGCAGAGGAAGCTTCAGCAGTTATAACCTACCTCCTCCACACAGAACCGTTCTCAATCTCCCCAGATTTCTCCTTACTTAAAATACTCTCCTTTGGGGATGGTTTATTAAAATGAAAAGTACTTTGATGCCAATGGACGTTCAACATATAGCAAAAAGCATCCCATGGTGAGCTTTAACGGTAACATGGGTGTAAATAATAGTATATTTTTCCTAAATTCTTAACTGTTTCTATTCTCTTTGATGCTTCCAGGAAAATATGCAAGTAAGTTCTTAAATGTTACCAGGTATACTTGTCCAGTTTTTATAAGTATAGAGCTAAGTATCTCTCTTTTCTAAAATGTAGCAAAAAACAAAAGAGAAAAGAAATATTTTGCAGAGATTATATCGGATAACACTAGGCTTTCCATTAAGGACATTGTATATCCATCCATAAGAAAAGACATCAAATATAGGCACTATTTTGACACTCCTATAATTTTTTCCTTTAATATTTAATTAAATGTTTTTCCTTACAAGTTCGAATTACTTTGCGATGGTTTGTGAAAACCTCACAGCAAGTTATAGCTGAAAACTAAGAGGTCACATCAGGAAATCTGTTTAGAAAGATTGTATTTGGCAATTCAGTAACAAAAGAAAGTAAAGCTCTCCAACATCATGAAATACTCACTCACGATAGATGGATTCTTTCTTTCATTCAACAAACATTTATCATCTGCTTAAATATTAAGCTCAGACCTGATGATAGATAACTATATCAAAGAAAGTTCCCAGATGGGTCTATCCTCAAAGAGATTGACCATAATACTAAGTGAGTATATTAGCACAGAATACTTAAAAAGCTAAATAACATTAGAAAATTTACATTATAATACAAAATAAAAATCAACGGTCATAGCACAACATACAATTGTGTACCAAAGAAGGGATGTAGTAAGATTTAAAGAGGAAATCTCTACTGGCAGAAGTTATCAGGCAAAAGACTAGGTGAAAGGGAGCTATTAGGTCATCGGAAAAGTAAGGACGCATTTTTGCGTAGAAAACACAGAAAAATACTTCTTGACTTTTTCAACAACTGAACAGATAGGATTTGAATAGATGAAAAAGAAAAGGACTAATATTCCAATCAGTGGAAAAGGCTTAGGTGAGCAGGTGAAATTACATAGTGCAATGTGAAGTCAGGGAGAGTTCGCACTAAGGATCAGCAGTAGGTCAGGGTAGGACAGTTCCATCGCAACAACCAAGGACAGCGGCTGGATGCACTTTTACTTAAGGTGGGAGAAAAACAAAAAGTCAGGAGAATGCCCATATCATCTCCAAGTCCAGGAGCACTTGGGGAGTTGAAGCAGCAAAGGAAAGATATCCTCTATAGGATAAGCAAGTTTCACTTACGGCCAGGAGATGGTAAAGGTGGGTGATTCCACAGAGAAGACTGAGGCTATCAAAAAGACAGTTTATTATAGATAATGGGTTTCAGAAGACCCAGCAGCAAGCTACAACGGCAGGAAAGGGGCACTGGGAGCATACTTCTTGTCACATAAACTCCCTGACAGGAACAGGAATGAGTGCATGAGGGAGGAGGACCTCTTGTCTCAGAGGAGCAAGGATGGCAGAGATGAGAAGCAAGATGGCTTTGACTAATCATCAGCTACTGAATGGAATCTTATGTCATGCTGGTGCAAGAGCCTCACTCAGTGCCAGAAACAGCATTCCATTCTCACCTCTCCCATCACTGGAATGGGTAATATTCTAGGATGTTTTTTAGTCAAATCTGCCAGGAGGTGAACTGAAACAGAAGATTCATATTGTGGCTGGAAATAAAAGAAAAACTATAGTGTTGGGGAAACTGAGATATAAAGAGATGTGTTGGTTAGGAAATCACAGCTCACAAGGACCATACTGCTCACTAGAAATGATATTCTTCCATATCCACACTATCTTCTGCCTTATAACATTTAACCAAAGGTGGGCTAAGGGAAATTACAAGCAGAGCTCGAGGAGCCCCATTCATGAGAGCCACACAAAAAGCCAATGCTACTTGGAAGGCTACCTCTATTGCCTTTTGAGTGCTGGGAAGCCAATAAAGTGCTGAGTTGTCAAATCATCCACTGATTTGGTATCTCTGGGGATAACAGGAAGTGTCTTTGCTAGACAACTGGCTTCTAGTTGCCAGCTGCCCTTTTTACTCCCCAGAAAGCACCTTCCTGACCATGTCAGTTTTTATCAGAAAGGCCATGGGCTATCCTGTTGATGATGGAGCCTGATTGCTTGGAAGAACTTTACAGTCTCCACTATGAACTGTTCCTCTGGGTGTCCTTGTTCAAGCAGCAGTTAATTCAAAAACAATTAACTGGTTGCTTACTTGAGGCATAGAAGGTTGGATGGGCTATCAGACTGGACTAAGAGCCCAGAACAACACTCGGAAGGAACTAGAATGTTTTCAGGCTGGGTCCGGGCTTGTGTTAGCATCAGGGAAAGCCCAGCATTTCAAAGCTTCATCACAGTGAATTGTCACTATTTGCCTTCATGGCTGTGGCAGGTTTTTATTTATTTATGTTTACCTTTGACAATGAGACACTTCTACCTTTCAACACTAAATAGACTGCATAATTCATTCTTTTTCTTTTTCTCCCACTTTTATAGTTGAAGGGCAAAATGGATCATTATAGGGAATTATAGATGGGAAATCAATAAAAAATACTGTGATTGGAGAGAAGTAGACTGTTGGAAGAAAGCTATTGGATTTGTTTTCTTAAAGAGGCAAACTTTTTACTGGCTGGCCAATATAGTCTTTGGGATTGAGAAACCTTTCTGATAAACAAGTATTTCTTTTCTGACACTTGATCTACTTCTATCCTCTTCCACATATTGTCTCCTTAAAAAGAATAAAGCAACATGAGAAAACTACTTTTCTCAGCTTCCCAATCTTGTCCCCTTTCTTTGCAAACCATTTGGCTTCCATAATGAAAAGAGTAATACAAACGGGGTAAAAATATGTTAGTAGAGGCTTTCTCAGTTCATTCATTCAGCCAAATCTAGCAAATTCACACAGCTGGCCTGTTGGCAAGGCTCAGTAGAATTCAGCTGGGCCTGTACAGGAAGCAGGGAACAGCACTTAGAATAAGACACTCCCAATGGCCTGTTGAGTCCTTCAACGTGAAGGGCACAAGTCACACATGCACTCTTTTTTAGTGTTTTTTTTTTTTTTATTTTACTTTTCCTCATTTTCAGTACTAAGTTCTCTTATTTAATTAGAACTGGTTCTGTCCTTTGACTCTCTATTACCTGCACTAGAATCTAAAATTCTCTGTACAACTTGATTTTTGCATAATATGGAAGACACTATGGGAGTCACGGGGACTGAAAACAGTCTGCAGACCCCAAGCCCCAAACCGTAGATTTAGCTCTCACTGTCTCTTAGGCAGTTTAGTCAGCTCCTTAAATATGTTTCTTCTATAACTATTGAGCTATAAATAAAGCATACCAAATTATAACTATCTGAAACTGTGAACGAGAGAGCAAGGATCATAATGGCAGAGAGTATGTGGGATTTTTTCCCCCTTCAAATCAGTTGACAAAGGTTATATAGCAGAAAAGAAACAACACACAGAACAATGGTAGGAGTGAGATCATGGAGGAGGTTAGCAAAATGTACAGTATTTTTAACAAAAAAAAAAATTTCTAAGAAAAATCACAATGTGCTACATGCATAGACTATGAGAAAAATATCCACTTTTCAGGTTAAATAACTTTTTAAAAATATTAAAACAATATTTTTTAGTAAAGTGCTTTAAATATGTTCTAAGTAGTTCTTCTTTTAAAATAATTTATGACTAAACTAAAGATCTCAACTAGTTCAAAAGACAAAGCAATGGGACCAACAGTTGTTGTAATGGCTGTCACTGGACTCCCATGTAGTAGACCACTGTTTGAGTCCTGGACCCAGTGATTTAAACTCAAGCTGGGCGCTGTGTGCATGCATGCCCAAGATCCTGAGAGGAGAATGGAGGAGAAGGGATTGCGGCGTGGCCATCCTCCCTGGGGGGTGATTTCTCACTTTTGTCTCTCTGTCTGTCTCTGTCTTTCTGGCGAGCGCACGCGCCCTATAGCAAATACCTCTCCAAAAAAGGCAAAGAGACAAAGCAAGATTTATCAGCCTTTCTTCCACATAGTCCTACTTTCTAGATATAGTCACCACAACCAGATTTATGTATAGCCCATGCATATAAAAGCATTTATATCTGCATATGTACACACGCGTATATTTGAATATTCCTGCAGCATATTGATGGCATAGTTTTTGGGTTTTTTTTTCTTTTTTTTAGTATAGGATACTTGAGCACTCGCTGAAGAAAGATGGGAAAAGAGAGAGAGAGAGAAAGTGAGAAATCACCTTATGAAAGGAATGGCCATGACATAATCCTTTCTCTTCCATGCTCCTCTCAGGATTTTGGGCATGCATGCACATGTGCCTGGCATGACTTTCAAGTTTCTAGATTCAGGACTCAATCGTGCAGTCAGCCATGTGGGATCCAGCTACCTTCACGTCTGCCCTACCTACTGGCCTAGCTTGTTCTTTATAGTGGCTACATTGTGTCCTACTGAACATATATAGTGTAATATCTATATTCCCATTTATGTAATTTTAGTTTACTTCCAACTTTTAACTAGTACAAAAATATATAGTATAGCTGGATAACTTGTAGAAATACAAATAAAACTGCTTTAAAAAAAATCTGTCTCCAATGTACTCTCCTTCCGATAATGTGTCAACCTCTCACTATCACTGGATAGTACAACAGTTCATATTGTTTTTAAGTGATTATTGAAAAATATTACCATATATAATTTTTTCCACAATCAGTAGAAACATGGCTATGTTTGTCAAGCATTGCATTATTCTTTGAACTGTCCGTTAGGTTTGATTTGGGAGCAGTGACGAAGTCACAGTGGCAGAGATGAAAATACCAGAGTCAGGCTTTAGGGTTTAATAAAACCAGCATAACTTATTCTGTGCTCTCTGGTGAGGTCCCAGGCAGAGGGAGTCATGCCCAGAGTGGGTACTGCTTGTTCTTAAAGGGCTGTTGTCCAATAGGTGCTCGCCATGGGTCCTCATCTGGCCAATTAAGTTCACTGTTTCTGTTCAACTTTGGCGGGTGTGCCAAATGCCAAAGGGCTGGAAAGTCTGTTGGTGATGGTGGGCCAGATGTGGAAAACAGGAAAGTTCTTGCCTGTGGGAATGTTTCCATCATGTTTCTTTTCCCTTCCCCCGACCTTACACTGTCCATTCGTATTTATTGCTTATTTTCTTTTATTGAGTTGTTCCTTTTAATTTATTCATACATATAAGCCCCTTGTTTAACAAGGAAATCAGTCTATCACCTGTTATATGTATTGCAAATACTTGCCCTAGTTTTTCATTTGCCTATTGACTTTAATTTTGTTTAGGGATGGGGGGCAATCTTCAAGAAAAAAAGACATTTTAAATTAATACATCAGTAACTGCAAAACATAAGTTGCATGGTACCAACCATGATGTGTTCTGTTTGGGTGTTATGTTTATATTAGGTAACAAGGTCACCAGGACTAGTGAACCCCCCTCAAGTTCTGCATAGTCACAGATACCCTCTATATAGTATGCCCTCCAATCTGGCATCCTCTGTCTTATTCTTGGTTGGGATCTCAACCCAAAAGTATTGGTCCTTATATCTAGAAGCCACTCAAAAGGCAGTAAACAAAAAATTCTTTACTCTTTTATTTGTTCCCCTGCTTTTCTACCAACAGTTCTGAGAGGAGTAGGAGAGCAAAGTGTATAACCATAAGACAGCTCTATAGAATTATTACTTTAATGATAAAAAACTTAGCAAATTTCTAGGATTCCTTTTGTACTTCAGGAATTACACCAGATCTTACATTTTAGGGTTTTGCATTCTACTCATTAGTTTTTTTTTTTTTTAATTTTTATTTTTAGAGAGATTTTTGCTATAGGGCTCATGAGCGGACCAGAGAGACGCATTCTACCCATTAGTTTTTTTTTTTTAATTTTTATTTTGAGAGAGATTTTTGCTATAGGGCTCATGAGCGAACCAGAGAGACAGAGAGACATGGAGAGGGAGAAAATGAGAAATAATCCTTGGGGGGATGGCCATACATTCTCCTCTGGACCAGAGAGACAGAGAGACATGGAGAGAGAGAAAATGAGAAATCATCCTTGGGGGGATGGCCATACATTCTCCTCTCAGGATTTTGGGTATGCAAGTACACACACATGGCATGAGTTTCAAGTGGCTGGGTCTGGGACTCGAACCATGGTTGGCCATGGGAGAATCTAGC
>NW_006204120.1:1433571-1435325 GCF_000334495.1 Tupaia belangeri chinensis
AACTTATTATTATCACTAACTAGGGTATACTCTGTGTAGGGCATCGACTGGATTAACCACTGGTATGCAAAGAAATCAAACATATAAGCTCAATCAACACAGAGTTCACCTCTGCTTCTGCAGATGAAGAGGTATGCATGGGCCCTTAAACTGGGCTGCAAGGTGCCAATCCTAAGCATCCAACTTGGTAACTGTACTATCCAGGACCATTTAACTTTCCACAACCTCAGATTCCTTATTCATATGATGCAAACAGGTACAGCCTGTCAGAATAGTAAAGGCAGCTGCCTCGTAAGACTGCTGTAGGATAAAAGGCATTATTCCATAGAGCAGTGCCTGGCATGTGCATGACTAATTTAAACAAATCTGCCCTGTTAATATAATAATAATAAAAATAACAATATAAGTTACCATGTGATGAAGTCCAATAAGCCTTACAACAGACAAGGAAGTAACATGTGACCACAGAAAATGGAACCCCAAAGGAAAGTCAAGAAATGCAATGAGAAGTAGGCAGGATTTGAGTGGGAGGCCCACAATAAGCAAAGACAAGAGTGTATGCATTCCAAAGATGGGAAAGAGCTTGAACAAAAACATTATGATCCCTCAGGGACAAGTAAACTAGTGTGAGTGCAGGGAAAGGCTACACTCGGATAGAAGAAGGGAATTACTTCACAAACTGTAGATTGCCAAGGAGTTAACCTCTCAAACATCTCAAACTCTGTGTTTATTTAAATAAAATACTGTTTACTTATTCTTTGATCTCAATTAATAAACTGAATCAGCTGTTACCAAAGTAGTAGAGCTAATCCCTAATTTAGGAAAAGAAAATTGTGTTCCGAATGTTTATCTCCAAGGCAAATATTTGAAAAGAGAAGTACCTTTCCCATAGAAATCCTGTTTTGCAAATGGAGAACTTCACAGGCTGTCCTCTACAGCCCCTGATTATAAACACTGCTGACGCTGAGTCCTGATAATATTATCAGTGTCACCTGGGCATCATTCAATGAACATCTGATGAGTACCTGCCACCAGTCCAGGGCTCTCCAAAGAGAGGGGTGATTGTGGTGAACAGTGATAAACCAGATTTCTATGCTAAGAAGGCTTCTACTTTAGCATGAGGGAGTGAGGGTAGGGGTAAGGGGAGGGGATTCTAATTCCTTGAGCAGAATTTTAATACAACATGCTTAGTAAAGGAAAGGATACCTGCCTTTCATTTCTTTCTTTTGTCTATGAGTTTCCTATTATTTTGAACAAAATCAGTTAGGATCAGCAGAAAACCCAAGTGTGGGCTATGTACTAACCTTCAAAACCAGGGGGGCAAGAGATTGGGACAGGGGCAGGACAGTAAAACATGATGCAATGCGACACCAAGACCCATGACAAGGTCCTGGGTTTGTATCTATTGTATCCATAAGCCTACCTGAGTGTACTGGTCACTGTGGATGCCCACGATCTAGCACTGGCTGAGGCTGAAGGTGGCTTATAGCATCGTGTTGGGTGTGCTTTCTCCCTCACTTATGGAAAAAAAAATAACTTACACACACACATATATTCATACATTTTTAGATATACTTCATTTACATGAGCCCATTACATATACATGTGTGTATGTATATATATTTATGTTTGAATACATTTAATTATATATATATATATATACACACATACATATATATACACATACATATATATACACATACATATATATATATATATATATATATATATATATATATATACACACACATACA
>NW_006204120.1:1436945-1446194 GCF_000334495.1 Tupaia belangeri chinensis
TATATATACACACACACATACACACATACATACACACACAAACTAGGCCCATGAGCACTAGGAGAGCTGCTACTGTACCACTAAGCTTTTAAGATTTATGTTATAAAACAAGTAAGAAAGCTCACCATGCCATTCTAGTAAACATCCCTTAGGATCATTCTGATAAACAAAACAAAACAAAACAATACCACTGACGAATAGAAAATGAATCTTACCTATTATGGTGATGTTTAATGAGATTTTTCTACTTTATTTCTTGGCCTTGTTTTTAAATGCTTGATCTTTATAATCACTATGCATACTACAGTAGCAAAATATCTTGTGACTGATGATAATTAAGAATAGGAAATTAAAGAAATGCCTTTTTTCTAAGCCAAGTTTCAACTAAATGTTTTCACTATTAAAATTATGCTTTCCTATACAAATGTTGAATATAAGTAAGTTGCTCTGGGGATGTAGTGTTTATATTTTTTCCCCATTTGTTATTTATTAACATAAATTAATATGCCAGTTCATAGTTGACACTAGTTTTTTCTTTTTCTTGAAAAAAAATAAAATTTCTCCATAAGGCCCTACTACTTCTTGAAAGATCATCTTTCTATAGTCATAAGCAATAAAACTCAGTAACTTGGTCACAAATGTTAAGTATTATGAACATTTCAGGAGTCATCATTGTAAGGTAAATATTAATGCAATGAGTCAATGCACTTTACAGTTACATTACATGAATTCTAGTCTACTAATATTTCTAAGGAAGATGAAGTTACTCACAGTGAATAAATGTATTTTATTTGTAAGCTTGTAATATACAAATTGTTATTCTCTGTCAGCATTTCTGTCTTTTGGTAAAGTGTGATTAAAGAAAAACAAAAAACTTCTGGGGCCTGCAGGTAGCATGCTGGTTAAGGTGCTGGATTCCCACATGGCTAGTTGACCACAATTCAAGTCCCAGACTAGTGACTTGAAAATCATGCTGGGCAGGTGTGCATGCGTGACCAAAATCCTGAGAGGAAATAGAGTTGGTGGTGCGGCCATCTTCCTTGTAGGTGATTTCTCACTTCCCCCCACCCCCTTCTCTCTCCAGTAAGCTCATGTATCTATGGCAAAAATCTAAAAAAAAAAAAAAGAAAATGTCTATCTGCAGCAATATAGAAGAAACATTGATAACTTGAAAAGAAAGTATTATTTCCAAAAGAAAAAAGAGCTAAGGTTAGATGTGATGAATTTCTAATTATTTAGACCAATGTCATTTAATAGAATTACTGTAAGATATGATCTCCACCCTCAGAAGAAAAGTTTAATAATTTATTGAACTATACTTATATTCTAAATGAGAGTACTTTAATATTGATTTATGTAAAAATGTCTCCCAAACTATAAACTACTGTAAAATATACGAAGCATGCCATTATTATTTTTGTAGTAAGTTTATTATGGCAATTCACAGGGCTAATGCCCTATTATTACTTTTTCAGTGTCCCGGTTCACACCATCTAAAATAAGAATGAGCCCAACAATCTGCTCTCATACAATTAGAAAGAGCCAATTGAAAATGTTATTGCATCCAAGAAATCAATTTGTTTATTCATAACCTGAACAAACTACTTCCATGTCAATTTCTGATTGATCTCTCCAAGAACTGTTTTTTAACTCAACAGATGGAAGGAAAAAAAACAAGGCAAAACAAAACAAAACACTAAATCTGATAGCGTAATATCGGCCTGTAAGCCTAGAGTAAAATCAGGAAGGTCAATGTCACGACACATTCATTATACTTTGAATAGTTATCAAGATAATAATTTAAAATTTTTTTTAAAGTTTTTGCCATAGGATGAATACACTTGCTGGAGGGAGACAGAGTGTGGGAAGGTGAGAACTCACCCCACAGGATGGCCACATCTCAATCCTTTCTCCATTCTCCCGGGATTTTAGGCATGCACACACATATCTGGGGTGATTTTCAAGGTGCCAACCAGGAACTTGATCTGCAGTTGGTCGTATAGGAATCCCACATCTTAAGTACTATGCCACATGCTGGCCTCCAAGGTCATATACTTTTTTTTTTTTTTTAAGTTTTATGCCATAAGGCATGTGTGCTTACTGGAGAGAGACAGACAGTGAGAGGGAAAGTGAGAAATCACCCCCACAGAGGGGATGGCCACATGGCAGTCTGCTCTCCATTCTCTTCCTAGGAATTTGGGCACACATGCACATATATCTGCTGCGATTTTCAAGCCATGAAGTCTGGGACTTGCACTATTTTCAGTTATGTGGGAGTCCATTTTAATATAATATCAGCATCAAGTACTTTTTTTCCCACGTCCGCATTCATTTTTTAAAATCTCATCTTACATCTGTTATTGTTTTTAAAATAATGCAATTTTCAGCCCAGTGAGTTCTATTACTCATTTTTTTTTCATCTAGTTTTTCTACAGCAGTTCTAAATGTCTAATAGGTTTTGGGGACCAGGAAATGGTGTAATGAATACTTTGCTGGACCCCTATGTAGTCAATGGCAGTTGGAGTCCTAGACCCCGTGCATTTAAAACTCATGCCAGGTGCATGTGCATGTGTGCCCATGGTCCTGAGAGGAGAATGGAGGAGAGGGGATTGCAATGTGGCCATCCCCCCTGGGGAATGATTTCTCACTCTCCCTCTCACTTTCTGTCTCTCTTTGGTGAGCACAAATGTCCCATAGCAAAAATCTCTCTCAAAAAAAAAGTTTAATATGCTTTAAAATAAACAAGATCATACCAATAAATAAATTGCTTGCCAGGAGAGACTTTGGTTAAAAAAAAAAAAAAAAGTTCATATATATTTTAACAGTCTCAAATGATTAAACTAACTCTCAGATTCTTTTTTTCTTTTTTTTTGGAGAGGTTTTTGCCATAGGGCGCGTGCGCTCGCCAGACAGAGACAGAGAGACAGAAAGCAAGAAATCACCCCCCAGGGGGGGATGGTCATGCCATAATCCCTTCTCCTCCATTCTCCTCTCGGGATCTTGGGCATGCACGCACACATGCCCGGCGTGAGTTTTAAGCCACCGGGTCCGGGACGTGAACCGCAGTCGACTACATGGGAGTCCAGCGACATAGCCATTATGCTAACTGCTGGTCCCCTCAGATTCTTTTTTTTACTCTTGCCTAAATATAGCCTAATCACTAATAAGTCAAAATATACATATGAAAAATTGGAGAATGAGAATAAGAATAAGTCATTATATACATATGAAAAATTGGAGAATGGGAATCACATATGTCTGTAACGTAGGGGAAAGAAGTTGAAGTAGAGAGACTAGTCCTGTGCCTTGTAGAGGAGATGCTCTTCCTCTATCTGCCTGTCTGTGTGCCTTCCCACAGTCTGTATGGAAGAGGAACAGAATTTGTAAAGCCCATCTAGAAATCATGATAACATGAGTCAGGGGTGATTATGTAACTTCAAACACCTTTTCATTTAACAAGCCAGAAATTCAGAGCTTGATATTTTTGAATTACATACATGCCTTTTCCTAGTTTCTTGTTTACAATAAATTTTATGGCAGGATATTTCAATTTGTGAATTCTAGCCAGACTGCTCTCTAATGAGACTACAGCCTGTTTGGGTTTTAAAGCTTTCTGACATTTATAGATGTTTGCTTTGGGTCTCTAAAAACCACAGACACTGTGCCCCTGCTATAAAAATGCTGATCTCTTGTACTTTCAAAGCATAATGTGGAAAATCCCTGGATGATGAATCTTTCTTTGTGATAGAATAACACCCTTTTCCAATTCTTTGACAAGTGGCACTACTATTTATAAATTTGAGTTACACAGGATAGTATATTACTATAGCAACAATATTTTGATAAAAGGTGTCAGATAAATGCTTTGCCTCAAAAGGCTAATCCAGAAACTGTTTTTTCCCCACTCCCTGGTATACACAAAACCTTCTAGAGCAGCCAGCAGGAAAAAGGTACACTGCCCACGGAGAATGACATATGTCAAGGGCATACAACATCTTTCTTAAAATTTCAGTTCTTGCCACAGAAAAGTTGTTTCCGGCAACCATGTCAAGGTACCCTCAGAGGAAAGTCAGAGATTTCTCTTGCCATTTCTGTTACTGAGAGAGAACCATACTTCAACCGGTGATAACCTCCTGCCAGAAATATTTTGTTATACGGATCCACTGCACCTGCATTTCTAAGGGTCAAGTCAGGTCACAGGTCGAGAGAAGAGGGAAAGAACCAAGCACCTTCAATAATGCTTCCCCAGCAGTCACTGGGTCTGGCTTCAGCAGTTCTTTTATCTAGGGCTGATCCTCAAGCTCCAGAGTTGTATTTCTCTGAGTCTGCCAAAACTCAAGTTCCTACACTGATTTGCTGATTTGGCTCCATTAATATAATTATTACTTTCATCCTTGCAATCAATAAAGTTTTAAAGCTCATTATATTGATGAGACTAGACAGAAGAAGGCTAACAGATTTGATTTCAAATGCTGAATTTTATGTTAGCAGAGGCTGTCTAGGGGTCCAATCTGAGATGAATTCTGATGCTGAGCATGGTGGGAAAGTACAACCTCATGATTGTACAATGTCCACTATTTATAGGTGCATGGCTGACAAATCCCCAGGGCTTACAACGTATGCTGTAATCAATAAATATTTGTTGAAACAATGGTTTTACACACTATGTCTGAGGTCTGTTTAGAAAGGAAACTGTGAAAAGAAGTTAACAGAGAGTAAATAGCTGTGCGCTCTCAGACATAAATGCACTCCTTTGTTTATTCATCTACTTGCTTGCCTTTCACCCTGAAATACTTCAATAACTGTTTAAAGAGTTTTCCTGCCTCCAGCCTCACCCATTTCCAAACCACATTGCTATGAAAATGACCTTTCCATGATGTTGTATTATGTTTGCCCTTTCCATCCCTGGTTGTGTATTCTCATTAGGCTCTCTTATGAAGCATGTAACACAAACATATAAAAACCAGTCATGGAAGACAGATAAAGAGATCATTTAGGTAGGTAAATGGATGGAGGGAGGGTAGGAAGGTAGGTAGGCCCCATATATCCACCCAAAACACCTTTATTAATCAATTTACTAGCTATTTTCTGCTCTGCAGATGAGTAACTCAGACCCTTTGGTTTAGCTCACAATCTCTTCTTAAACACTTTCATTTCATTGTAACCCATAGGCTTAAGTGAAAGACATTCCTAGTGAGACTGAAAGAGAAAGGGTCCTTTGGCATTATTGTATGTAAAGGCATACTGAGACAATGCCTCTTCCATTACTAAAATCTTTTTTTGTTATTTATTTATTTATTATACATGTAACCACTGTGTATCATCATAACTTCTCAAATGAATTTTCCCAGCATGAATACACTGTATATTCTTTTACTTGGAGTATAAAGGGCTCACTCTTTAGCAATGCCAAAATTGTCCTTCTCCACCTAGACCTTCTGTCTTGCTCAGCTTCAGATCTTCAATCCTCATTCTTGAAGAATGAATCTCTTACAACTGTCTGACCATGCCATGATATTTCTATCCTACCACATCTTTTCACATGGTGTTTTTGTTTTTGTCTGTTTGACAAAATCCAGCTTGGTTTTGAAAACCCAGTTTACTAATTACCCTATATCACACCCTAGAGAAAGTTCATCCTTCCCTTCTCCAGTTTATCTCTATTCCTCTTCCATACATATTTCTTTAGTTGTACTAAACATGTGCTTTGTTGATTCAGAGTAGGAACTTAGTCTTCAGTTGTCTCTATTTTCTTCACCTTATCACAATTTAGGACACACTGAATTTAACTAAGGATACCCTTTGAGGCTTTCTTTGGATAGGTACAGGGAATAGTGATGACCTTAACCAAGAAAGGGGATGAAAACAAGGTGTGGACTGTATTGTGATGTGTAATTTGGGTCATTTGGAGATACTCAGATTTCAAAGTCCCAGTTAGATGGAAACCAGAAATTTGGGAAATCTGGACTGGAAGAAGGGTTAAAGATAAAGAAGGTCATTTGTTTGTATATGATAGTGGAAACCACGGACGGGTGAAGAGAATCCGTCCATGAGGCAAGAAAAAGAAACAAAAAAGGAAGCTTGTAGATCATTCTAATTTAGCCCAAAAGGTAAGGGCCAGAAAAGAACATGTACACATGAATTCTGGGAAAAATAGTGAGTTAGAATCTAGTAGGCCTCAAAAGCCGAAGGCATGACAAATCTAAAATATGAGGGATATCAATCACATTAGCCTCTCATAGTGATAAAGTAAGATGAAAACTAAACAGAGATGAAGGAAGGATGGTACAATTTGGGGGGAGGAGTGTGAAGGGAAAAGCAAGACATCATTGAGAGCAATTGCAATGCAAAGAAAAAAAAAATAGGAAAGAACAGGCTATACAGTCAGACTGAAAGAGAGTCTTTCATCCAGACTCTTACAAGGCCTACACCTTCACTGGGAGGAGACTGGAGGGACAAGAGGGGAGGAGGAAAGCTGTGGTGAGAAGGAATTAGCAAATGAGCAAAACAGGAAGGATTCTACTCTTCCCGCTTCAACTTACTTGTTAATTGCCTGAGAATAGGTGCTTTCACCAGAAGAAAGAGAAATCACCCCAGGATGGGACCTGGTTGATGCCATAATCTTTTTCGCAACTTACTTGTTAATTGCCTGAGAACAGGTGTTCACCAGAAGAAAATCACCCCATGATGGGACCTGGTTGATGCCATAATCTTTTTCCTCCATTGTTCCATCCCATCAGGATTTGGGACAAGTATATGTGTACATACATACATACACACACACATACACACACACACACACACACACACACACACACACACACTCTTTATATTTTCCAAGCAGCTGGGTCCAGGATTTGAGCCATCAGCCATGTAGGATTTGGCTCCTATAAATGGTATTTAACTGCTATACTACAGGATTGGTTCTACTACAATATTTTACATTTATTATATTTTAGGCACAGTGTCCATAGGAAAAATGGTTCCATAATCCCTACTGGTGATGTATACCTCATCTCCCATTTCTCATGTTTTCAAAAACAGAACATAAACTCCACAAAACGATATGATTTCAGCCTTCTCATTCATTCACTTTTCCTTGGGGAGGAGTAATTTATCTGAGTTTGGAGTTTTGGAAAAGGAACTGAACTTCTCCAGCTCATTGTCTTCTCCTCTTCCTCCCTCTCCCTCTCCTTTTTCTCCCTCCTCTTTCTACCTCTACCACTCTTGCTCTTCCCTCTTTATTATTATTTTTTTTAATTTGCCAGAGGGTATGTGCACAAACTAAAGACAGAAAAGATAGACATGGTAAATTAAAAAGGACCCCACATGGGGAATGGTTTCCCTGTAATACCTTCTCCTTTGTTTCTTCCTCCTTCCAGATTTCAGGCATGCATGTACACATGCTTGGAGTGGTTCTCAGGCTATCAGATCTGGAACTCAAATTGTACGGTCAGCCATGTGTGATTCAGCCATCTTAACCACAACATGGCATGTCCCTATCACCTTTTAAATTCATAAGAGGCACAGGATCTCCTATTCTGTTCTACCTTAAACAGCCTGCCACAGCTAGGGAGGATGGAGGCTGTCTGGCTCAACCTATAACTGAGGGGTCAGTTTACATCAGAAGGGGCTGGATTAAGCAGCCCACATGGTCACAGGAGTAAGTCATATTCTCTGATTCATATTGATAATAAAGTTCAGGATGTGTACTCCATTTGTTTGATTCCTGTGTTCGTTGCCCAGCTAGATCTGAATTCAAAAAGAGAATCTTCACTTAATTATATTGCCTTACAACCTTAAACTACTTTTCAAAGAAATTATTAACAGATAAGTAAATATAAGGCCTCCGATTATTCACTGCAGAGATAAAGGTGTTGAAGTGGATTCTCACTAAAGTCCCCTCCAGTAACTTCTGAGTGTTTGTTTGCTATTGTATACCTTTGCATATCAGATAAGTAGCTGAAGCAGAGTCAGGCACATGACAGAAACAGTAGGAAATAAGTACCCAAAGCAGGAATCAATAGTGTTAACAATGTAGTAAACAGAAGAAAAATTAAGTGATCATAGCATACCATATTCAGAGCATTTTCTGAAAGAAAAATTAAAGTTGCTATACATAAACAAAAATGCATATATACACATATATACAATATACGCAGACTGAGATAGATGAAGAACAAAACAAAGGAGAGCTAATTTGGTGTAGCAGTAGCATGCTGCTCAAGCACTCAAGCAATACTGGATCCATAGGGAAGATCACAGGTTCAGTACCCTGGTTGACCTGTATGCTCTGTGTGTGTACTCATTAACCTAGTTGGCTGGGAAGGCTGGGGGGTGATAGTGGTGTGAAACCTTGTTGAGGATGAACATCTTTCTTTCTACCTTTTTCTTTTTCTTTTCTTTTTTTTTTGTTTTTGGAGAGGTTTTCCCTATAGGGCGCGTGCGCTCGCCAGACAGACAGAGACATAGAGACAGAAAGCGAGAAATCACCCCCCAGGGGGGATGGTCACGCCACAATCCCTTCTCCTCCATTCTCCTCTCGGGATCTTGGGCACGCACGCACACGCGCCTGGCGTGAGATTTAAGCCACCAGGTCCGAGACGCGAACCACGGTCAACTACGTGGGAGTCCAGTGACATAGCCATTACGCTAACTGCTGGTTCCCTCTACCTTTTTCTTCTTTATCAAGAAAAAAAATGAATATTAAAAAAAATAAAAACTAGGGCCAGCCCATAGCCTGGTGGTTAAGGGAGTCAGATCTCAAATGCTCAACTGTGGTTGGCTTGAAAAACATACTAGGCATGCATGCAGGCCTAAAATTGCAACAGGATGGAGAAATAGAAGAGAAGGATTTATGGCATGAACATACCCCATAGAAGGGTACTTTCTCCCTCTATTTCTCAGGAGCATAGACAGACAGACAGACAGACAGATATATAGATAAATGTAGATATAGATATCTGTATCTATAAGAGAGAACAAATCTATCTTTTAAAAAAATCAAGCTGGAAAAACTTTTCCCAAATTCCAGTCCTTTTATGCTTACATAAGCCATTGCTCCCCACTAAACTATGAGATTTTTGTACCTTTGTACCTAAATTTTCCAAGAGGGGGAAACATGAATAGCAACAAAATGCTTAAAAGCAAATACTAGGAATTGTTTGGCTAAAATAAATACACAGAGAGAGAGACTTTTAACAAAGCTGAGGACACTAAAATATTATTTTTGCTTTTTTTTTTTTTTTT
>NW_006204120.1:1448344-1472093 GCF_000334495.1 Tupaia belangeri chinensis
ACCTTTTAAATTCATAAGAGGCACAGGATCTCCTATTCTGTTCTACCTTAAACAGCCTGCCACAGCTAGGGAGGATGGAGGCTGTCTGGCTCAACCTATAACTGAGGGGTCAGTTTACATCAGAAGGGGCTGGATTAAGCAGCCCACATGGTCACAGGAGTAAGTCATATTCTCTGATTCATATTGATAATAAAGTTCAGGATGTGTACTCCATTTGTTTGATTCCTGTGTTTGTTGCCCAGCTAGATCTGAATACAAAAAGAGAATCTTCACTTAATTATATTGCCTTACAACCTTAAACTACTTTTCAAAGAAATTATTAACAGATAAGTAAATATAAGGCCTCCGATTATTCACTGCAGAGATAAAGGTGTTGAAGTGGATTCTCACTAAAGTCCCCTCCAGTAACTTCTGAGTGTTTGTTTGCTATTGTATACCTTTGCATATCAGATAAGTAGCTGAAGCAGAGTCAGGCACATGACAGAAACAGTAGGAAATAAGTACCCAAAGCAGGAATCAATAGTGTTAACAATGTAGTAAACAGAAGAAAAATTAAGTGATCATAGCATACCATATTCAGAGCATTTTCTGAAAGAAAAATTAAAGTTGCTATACATAAACAAAAATGCATATATACACATATATACAATATACGCAGACTGAGATAGATGAAGAACAAAACAAAGGAGAGCTAATTTGGTGTAGCAGTAGCATGCTGCTCAAGCACTCAAGCAATACTGGATCCATAGGGAAGATCACAGGTTCAGTACCCTGGTTGACCTGTATGCTCTGTGTGTGTACTCATTAACCTAGTTGGCTGGGAAGGCTGGGGGGTGATAGTGGTGTGAAACCTTGTTGAGGATGAACATCTTTCTTTCTACCTTTTTCTTTTTCTTTTCTTTTTTTTTTGTTTTTGGAGAGGTTTTCCCTATAGGGCGCGTGCGCTCGCCAGCCAGACAGAGACATAGAGACAGAAAGCGAGAAATCACCCCCCAGGGGGGATGGTCACGCCACAATCCCTTCTCCTCCATTCTCCTCTCGGGATCTTGGGCATGCACGCACACGCGCCTGGCGTGAGATTTAAGCCACCAGGTCCGAGACGCGAACCACGGTCAACTACGTGGGAGTCCAGTGACATAGCCATTACGCTAACTGCTGGTTCCCTCTACCTTTTTCTTCTTTATCAAGAAAAAAAATGAATATTAAAAAAAATAAAAACTAGGGCCAGCCCATAGCCTGGTGGTTAAGGGAGTCAGATCTCAAATGCTCAACTGTGGTTGGCTTGAAAAACATACTAGGCATGCATGCAGGCCTAAAATTGCAACAGGATGGAGAAATAGAAGAGAAGGATTTATGGCATGAACATACCCCATAGAAGGGTACTTTCTACCTCTCTTTCTCATAGACATAGACAGACAGACAGACAGACAGATATATAGATAAATGTAGATATAGATATCTGTATCTATAAGAGAGAACAAATCTATCTTTTAAAAAAATCAAGCTGGAAAAACTTTTCCCAAATTCCAGTCCTTTTATGCTTACATAAGCCATTGCTCCCCACTAAACTATGAGATTTTTGTACCTTTGTACCTAAATTTTCCAAGAGGGGGAAACATGAATAGCAACAAAATGCTTAAAAGCAAATACTAGGAATTGTTTGGCTAAAATAAATACACAGAGAGAGAGACTTTTAACAAAGCTGAGGACACTAAAATATTATTTTTGCTTTTTTTTTTTTTTTTTGCCACTTGGAAGTACTAGGACTCTTCTAATCCCAGCATTCCATGTACCAAAGAACCCAGGTGTAGAGGGTATCCAGGCTTTGAACTTATTGGGAATGATGATGATCCAGAAGAGTCCTGGCACTGCTGGCACTTCCTGTGATTCATCTGTGAATAGCTCTGGGATTGGAGTGGAGAAAACAATTTTTTTTCCTACTGCTGTAAACAGAAATCTCACTCAGCCTTGCCCTAAATTCTTGCACAGGAAAACTCTGCTCACCTGCCTTTTGGGAAACACAAGGTCTCCAGTGGGCACACTCCAGATGTACAAGTAGGGTGTGTTCTGTACAGGGCATCAGTTGCTATGTGTTCCGTTATGGCAACCGTGATTCACAAGGGCATAGATGATCCACCACAGCTTTCAGCTATAATCCCCTTGGAATCTATCCCTGCTGTTAGAGGGATAATTATCTAGTTATCCCTGAGGCCAGTTCTTGCAGTTTTCACATAAAAATCACCTCTTGCATAAGACATGAAATTTAAAATCATCCCTTCATAGATATCATGGAGTCACTCCATTACCTCTGGGAAAGACATAAATTATACATTCTTTGATTCTCTTTAAATTTTTAGAGGCACATGGGGACAGAGAAGGATCTCATTGGTACTAAAAATATAAGGCATTCCAGAAAGAAACAATAACTTGCATGATATTAAGTGCTACTAGTGTTCCAAAGCCTCCCTGCTTGGTCGAGGAAATCACATAAAGCATGGAAAACTAATAGCAGACTTGCATGCTAATGACTGACAGGGACAAGGACTCACTGAATGTCACTGCTTTATATCCTCATGCTGTCCATTTTTCTCATCTCCGTGACTTCTCCTTTCCCAGAACTGATGTACGTCTATGAATTAGCACTCTTTTGGGTGTCTGTAACCACAAAGCACTTAAAACTGTCGATATCAGAACCCTACGCACCCTTATCCCCTCCCTTCCTCCAATTCCATTCCTTAATATCCAGAGAGTTATTTGTACCGTGGAGATAACGTTTTATGAATCCTCTGGAGTTTGTTTGATTGCTCCCTCTAGATGCTTCCAAGAATTGCTATCATACATGTATTCATATTTCAGAGAGAGGTGACATTGTCAAAATTAGCATGAATAAAATGCAATGGCTGTCACTGTAAGAATAAAGAAATGTGTGCGTTCTCATGCCTTGCCACTCTGGTGACCCAGTTCACATCAGCATCTGCTCAATAGTGATGAACTATTCCAGACATAAGCTGGCAACACAGCACTGCAAGTGTATTACCCAGACATCCAAGGAGGGCTACACATGTTTTATTCCACATTCCATGTTCAATATGAACATGGCTAATTTTTTATTACTAGTCCAATAAAGAAACAATTTTTTTTTGAGATTCAAACCATGGTATATTTTTTACCTCACATGCCTGAAAACTTTAGGACAAATAAAAGTATAACATAGGGCCAGCCAGTGGTGTAGTTGGGGCAGCTGAATCTCACATGGCCAACTGTGTGGTTCCAGTCCCAGACCCAACAGCTTAGATGGCACACCAGGCACGTGGGCATTCATGCCCAAAATCTCAAGCAGAGAATGGAGAAGGGACTGTTGCATGGCCATCCCCCCTTAAGGGTGCTTTCTTGCTCTCCTTTCTCTCTTTCTCTGTCTCTCACTGTTGAGTGTAGGTGCCTTATAGCAAGTTAAAAAACAAATAAATAAAAAAACCACCAGTCCTGCTATAGAAGCTAATTCAATTGTTTGATCTTTATAGCTGAAGGTGAAAGTTTCAGTTCTCGGACTTATGGGAAATGTGAGACAAACTTCAGTATCCAGATTTAAAGATTTCCTGAAGCAAAATGCATTTGCAATATTAATTTTTCAAGTTAAAAATTAGAAGCATTTTAAAACTACTGCTCCCCAAAACAAGGAAGGAAAATCACCGTTCAGATGCTAAAATCTGTGCCACTGTCACTAAAACATATGCCAATTCTGTACAAAATGCCTTGAAGCCCTTGACCTAATGAGGTTAGTGACAGGGATATGGATGACTAGCACAGAAAATGAGACGCAGAAAGAATTTTGTTCACGAACTGCCATATTTCTCCTGTCACTTAGCCAATTTTTCCCCCTCAAAATTACAACATGGATTGCAAATCTTCAAGGCTAATGCTGCATATGACAGACTAAGTGCTATTTAAAATGTAATAATATATGTGTCAATCTGATAAGAAAAAACAAGAGGCCATGTGAAGGACTTTTCAGGTAGGCAGGGGTCCTAAAATAGTATAAAGATGACAATCAGGAAAATGAACCACAAAACAGCTTTCTCCATCCAGTTGGTAAAAGTGCAGTCTCACCACCAGTTTCTACAAATAAAAGAATCTTTTCAGCCTGAATACTCAGTGGCATATACCTATTCTATTAGCTGACCTTCAATTTATAATCATTTCTACTAAAATTAGTGTTTTGGGTTGAAATCAGTGCTTAGATGATATTAATGAAAATGAAACAATGTGTGCCTCCTTCATACTGTTTCCTACATTTTTAATCTTTGTAATTCACTGTAAACCAAAATTATGAGAGGCAGAAGAACACTCTGAATTCTAAAACTCCCTCTGCTGACTAAAGCACATACTTTGTGTTCAACTTGACTCTCAGTCAGGGTATCTGTGCTATTTAAACACCAGTCATGCTTGGATTTTCAGTAAAGAGAAACTACTGGTTTCTGACAAACATACTTTATCATATAAGAGGACTTTGCATGCGTATTTACACGGATTCACTGAAGAGACATAGAATGTAGAGAATGGAGGTAATTTAGCATTTTCTCACCATAACTGGCATCTGTTTGGAAATACACCAAATCTAACTCCACCTACACCTCCTTAATGTCCCTGACAAATAGAAAATATTGGGTCATTAGAAAAGTCACTACATATTTCTCTGTTTTTCTATGCAAAAATGCAATATGACTTTTCTGATGACCCAATACATCAGCTACTCTTAAGAAGTAAGTGAGACAGATTTCATTAAGTAGCATTCAATGTATTTTCCAATGACCTAAAATCAGTTTTTATTAAGCTGTTATTAAAATATGCCTCAGCCTTCCTGTTGACCCCATCAATCCTTAAACTCTTTGAGAAGACCAAATTACGAGATTTTTTAAAAAAAAGAATTATTTTTTATTTAACTTTATTTATTTATTTTAATTTGACCAGAGAGGGAGAGGAGAGAAAGAGAGAGAGAGAGAAAGAAAGCCACCAGGTCTGGGACTTGAACTGTGGTTAGGCATGTGGGAGTCCAGCACTTCTAACCACCATGCCACCTGCTGGCCCCAACAATATGCTTTTATGCTATAGTTATTAGCAAGCTACCATCCACCCAGAGGCTCAAAACAGCAGAACTGAATTGTCACAAGAGTAAGACACAGATTTCTGAATAATTTAGCAAATTCCTAGGTAAGACTCGCCTTACTCAATAAAATGCCTGCTCAGATATTTGGTATCATACTCCAGCTTCCTTTTCTGTAAAGTTAACCAACACAGGTGGTATGGCAGCCTGAGGGTGATTAGGGATGATGATGATGCTCATTCACCTTGACTCTATTGAGGAGGTAAATACCTGGACAGAGGAAGATTTATGAAAGCACATGCTAGAAATATATTGTAATATACAAGATTATAAAGACTGGGCAAAAAATTGGAACAATTTGCACTCCATTGAAATATACTGACCCTATGGTCTAATGGCAAACTTGTGGGAGAAGATGATAAAACAAAAAATATTTCCTTCAATTCAAAACATAAGTCAGAGACAGATGTTAAGAATGAATAAAATGGAATTTTGAAAGCAGTCAGAGTAACTGTCGAAGAGATGCATATCTAATCTCATCAATTCTCTAGTTAGACTGGTCCAAAATCCTTCACATGGATTTTTGCAAAGGCCAACAAAAGCTATTTGAGAATTTTAAACTGGAAGAGGAGAGGGGCATGTACTGCTTTTAAGACCAACCCACATGTCAGGTATCTGCTTTCTTGAAGAAACCTTCCCACACCTTGCAATGAGGTTAGATTTCCCAGAGTATAATCTTGCAGGACCCTGTACTTTTTCTTAACACACACCAAACTTGTAATTACTTTCTCAGTGTCTCTCTAGTCCCCAAGACTTGTACTGACTAGTACAGTAGACAAGAGCCACAAATACCTATTGATTACTTGAAATGTGACTGGTTCAAATCGTGATGTGCTTTAGACTTGGCACGCATCATGGGTTTGGCATGCTTGCTATGACTTGCTCCAGAAGGAATGGAGCCCTGCTGACACTTAGATTTTAGTTTAGTGAGGCCAACATCAGTCTTAGGTCTTCCAATACCATAGGAGAATAAATTTAAATTGGTTTAAACTACTAGTTTGTGGTAACAGTTACAGCAGCAATAGGAAATGAATACATGCTGCTACTAGGAAGTTTAAATTACAGAGGGCCAGACTCTGGCACAACAGTAAAACATGTCTTTCTCCAAAGCTGACTCTCAGGGGAAGGTTCCAGGTCCATGTCTGGAGAATTTCCAGAGTATGCCAGGTACGCACTTGTCCATGATCACAGGTTGGCTGAAGCTGGGAGGGGATGGTGACATCAAGGCACTGTTAGTGGTGCTGCCTCTTTTTCTATCTCGTGGAACAAACTTTAAAAACAAGGAAGTTTAAATTAAATATGTGGGTCACTGGATAGCACCAGGTTGGACTGTCAACTTCATGAGGTCAAGGACATGTCTGTTTTGTTTATACTCCATGCCCTGCACCCAGCATACTGTATGGTACATGTGGTCAGTCCAAAATAGTGTGAATGAGCAAAGAAACAGGTTGTTTATGTTTTTTTTTTAAATTTTGTTTTTGAGAGAGATATGTTTGCTATAGGGCACATGCACTTACCAGAGAGACAGAAAAGGAGAGACAAAGCAATGAATCACCCCTTAGGGGGATGGCCATACCACAATCCAGTCTCCATTCTTCTCTCAGGATTTTGGGCATGCATGCATACATGCCCAGTTGTAAGTTTCAAGTCACCTGGTCTGGGAATCTAACTGTGGTCAACCATGTGGGAGTCTAGCAACTTAACCACTACACCACCTGCTGGCCCTGAGCAAAGCAATTCAAAGAAAAGCAGTTCTTTCCTGGTCAGAATGTATACTCCATTTAGTCTTCCTATAAACTTTTATGAAACACTTGCTGAATCAAGTATTGTGCAAGGCACTGAGGATACAAATGTAAAAGGAAGTACCAGGCACTGAGAAAGGGGAATAGGAAGCAACTGTTTAATGGCTATGGGGTTTCCTTCTGGAATGAGAAAATATCTTGGAATTAGATAGTGGTAATGATTGCAAAAGGAAATGAATATATTAAATGTCACTGAACTGTTCACTGTAACACGGTTAATTTTATGTCATGTGAATTTTGTCTCGACTAAAAAAATAATAACAGTAAAACACATAGGAAGATGGTATGGTCCCTGCTCCCTGAACTGGAGGAGCTCAGGACAGTCAGGAGGTACAAGTATGTAAGTATGTGCCATAAAGCATTTGAGGCCTTCTGTCAGAACAGTGTATCTGGGCCATGGCTGCTTATATAAGGGAGGCCAAAGAAGGATGAGGGGGTGTATATATGTGAAGAAATGAGCATCAGAAAAGCTTGAAACAATAAAATAGTGGTGGTTTTAGTTAAATCTTCAAAGGAGAGTAGTTTTTTTAGTGTTTTTTTGTTTTTGTTTTTGTTTGTTTTTTTTAAACTGCCTTGGTTCATTTGTGCTGTTATAAATATACTTGACCCTGGGAAATTTGTTTCTTATAATCCTGGAGGCTGGCAAGTCCATGATCAAGGTCCAGAAGTGTCAGTGTCTGGGAAGAGCTTGGTCTCCACTTCTGACAAGGTGCCTTGTTGCTTCATCCTCCAGAGAGACGAGGCCCTGTGTTTTCATATGGCAAAGAAGATGAAAGGGCAAAAGGAAGAGAGGGCAAACTCTCTCTACCAAGGCCTTTTAGAATAGCATTGATTGATTTATGACAGGGGAGCCTTCCTTATCTACACACCAAAAGGCTACACCTCCCAACACTTGTGCACTGGAGATTAAGTTCCAAGTCTACGAATATTGGGAGACACATACAGAACACAACATTAACCATGCAATTGGTAGAAGTATTCCATTCCAGAGAGAAAGCTCATTTATAGCATCCCTAGATGATGTTTTAAATTCTTTGCATTCTCCATTCCTGGACAACTATCTGTTTCCTTGTCCCTATGCTAATTGATGGCCCATATAGAGAAAGCATGAATCCTTGAAGTCATAAATACTATAATTACCCATAAATATAGAACTCATGGAACAAAGAGAGCTATTTAGAATGGGTAATTATATTGGAATCAGCAGTTGGCGTAATGGCTATGTCGTTGAATTCCCATGTAGTCGACCGCAGTTCAAGTCCCAGACCCGGTGGCTTAAACTCACACTAGGCATGTGTGCATGTGTGCCCACTCAAGGCCCTGAGAGGAGAATGGAGGAGAAGAGATTGCGGCATGGCCATTACCCCTGGGAGGGTGATTTCTCGCTTTCTGTCTCTCTGTCTCTCTCTTTCTCCCAAGCACACATGCCCTATAGCAAGAAACCTCTCAAAAAACCCCCAAAAAATTAGAATGGAAAATTGTATAGAACAAGGGATGGTAACCAGAGACTTGATCAATTCTATGGGCAATCTAATAAAATATGTAAGAAATATACAAGTAGAGAGAGCAAGGAGGGGAAACTACGTTTACCTAGACTTGATCTAACTACATAGAACAGTCAAGTGAAACCATCTGCCTTCTCATACAAGCAAGAGGTACGGGCCTAAACACAATTTGAGAAGAACACCAAGAGTTCATCAAAATAACAGGGAAGACCCAAAGTGTGAGACCAATTGGTTTCTCTTGGGGCTGCAGAAAACTTAAATACAACATGACATGCTTGATAAAACTAATCTCAACCAAGAGTTGATGTAAACTCCACTATATACTGGATAAAGGAGAAAGGGTAACTTACAAAAAATGTATTATGTTTGTGCTCTCAAGGGGTTTTATTTTCAAAAGTTTTGACACATTTGAAAAATTTTTAAATTGTTTATAATAAGAAATGAAACATCAAATATTTGTTCTCAGCGCAAATGTTTCCTTATCTGAAAGGCCTTCCCATACAGTAGCACCACTCAGGAGGTGTAATCAAATCCCTTAGCTTTACCCTTCTGATCACTATCTGACACTTTCTTGTTCACTACTTGCTCACTTTTCTGCTTATGTCTACCTCCTCTCTCTAGAATATAAGCCCCATTAGAGCACAGCCAATATGTATTATTCACTGCTGTATCTGCAATATCTATAAGAGTAGTATTAATAGGTACCTTATTAAATGAATGTAAAACAGATATTAAAATATCGTCTGGCTTAATTCCACCTCCCATCTCCCACCCCAATGATTTATAAAACTTTATAACTGGAAGATTTATTAATTTTATATCTATTTTAGAGGTATTACTAGATTTAATGGATAATATAGGGTTATTTAAAAATGTGCATGGGGGAGCTGGAATTAATATTGCCTGGAGAGAAATTCTAGTTCCTTCATTTCTTTTCCCTTTTAGTTGGGCAGCCTTTGGAAAGCTACTTAACCTTTCTTTTTGATGGTTTCCTCATCAGTAAAACCAAATTATTAACATTGGCTATGTCACAGGACTGCCTGAAGACTAAAAGTGGACAGAACAACACCTGAGTCTTTCTAAATATACACTCGATGTAAACTTCACAGTGGACAGAAGTCATGTCCTGAAGGAAGAATTGTAGTTTAACAAACATAGAATTTCCAATTGCCAAAAAAGGAACAGATAGTTTTAGGACACAGTTTTATCTGTACATAGAGGTGTTCACATAGAAATTTAACTATCCACTTGGTAGAAATGTTAGAAAGTGCATTAATGCATTAGAAAATCACAGTTCATAATTTTTAACACAATAGATAATTTTTAATTTTTAACTGTCTACTCTATTTTTTTATTTTTATTTTGTTATATGGTGTGTGGGCTCACTGGAAACAGAGAAAGAGAGAAAGTACACCCCCTCCCCACTGGGGGATGGGGGAGTGGCCGTGCCACAATCCCTTCTCCTCCATTATCCTCTTGGAATTTTCGGCACCCATGCTTGGCATGTTTTTCAGGTTACTCAATTCTCACAGTCATGTAGGATATAGTCGCCTTATCCTCCATGCCAGTTGCTGGTCCCCTTCCTGTTCTTTCAACCCTAAGACTGTATGGTCATGGGGCCAGCAACTGGTGTGATAGTTAAGGCACTGGACTCCCACATGGCCAACTGTGGTTTGAGTCCCAGACCTGGTGGGTTTGCCTTCTCACTTTGTCATTCTCTATTTGTCTCTCTATGATGAGCATGTGTGCCCTCGAGAAATTAAAAAATAATTCTCTAACGAAAAAGATTCTAAGGTTATGCTAATACTCTAAATTGAGGATATTAAGGACTCACCATAATTCCCAAAGGCAAAATTAAAGGGCAGTTCAGCCTCAAATATCCAAAAGATGCATTTCTAGTATTTTTACAAGAAATTGGTGTCTCATACAGAGGTATAAGAGAAATTTTCTGTTGATTTTTCAACACAGATGTCAATATTCTTGATCTCCCCATAAGATCACAAAAATCAGGGGTAAACACGGGAACTAGAGGAACACAAAAAACTATGCTTGCTTAGAAGGCTCATAATAAAGATGAGCTGGCCTCATAATAGTTAAAGGAGCTAGATCCCAAATGGATGACTAAGGTTCAAATTCCAGACTGAGCAGCTTGAAAAACATGCTATACATAGGTGTGTGTGTGCCCAAAATCCAGACAGGTTGAAAAAATGGAGAAGGTATTGTAGTGTGACCATCCCCCCACTGTGAGGTGCTTTCTTCCTTTCCCTTTCTTTCTCTGTTTTTCTCTATGGCAAGTGCATGTGCCTTTTAGGATACATGGATACACACACACACACATACACACACACACACACACATTTACACATGGCTCATCATAAAGAAAACGGAGGGCAAACTTAAAGGGGCAAAATTGCAAGGACTTTGAGATCTGCTATTAGCAAAAAATTTTTTAAAAACCAGAAACAAACAAAAACACTTTGGTTTCTTAAAAGAAAGAATTTAAATGTATCTGACTTTAAAGAAGCTGAAATCCTACCATAAAGAGAGAAATAGGAAACTGGAAATTAGTCAGCCTTCCCCCAAAAGATCTTAGAGTTAGGAGAATTCCAAGGCATTTTTCTAGATAGCCTCTGTACAACCAGTAGGGAGGGCAAGGGTAGGGCTGTAAGGGCTATTGTATAGGTATATACCCAGAGGCAAGCAGCTGATAATTGTGCTTTTAAAACAAGTGTGGGAGGGTGAAACTTGAAAAATCTAAATTCAAGTTTAGACAGGGAGAATCAGTGGGCTTCTAAAGAAATCTATGGTATCAGGACATAATTTGGGATACTCATGTTTTTAAGAAATACAAAAATCTAAACCACCTACTCTATATACTACAGAAGATCAATTAAAAGGTGTTCTACAATAATTTTTATGTAATTAGACTTTGTCATATTCTAATTCTCAAAAAAACAGCAATACATGTAGGCACAATCAGTTGGCCTTCAGTTTTCAGTAAACAATAACGGTCCCTTTATCACCAGTAAGTAATTGTTTATAGTCTTCAGAGACATAGTGTGACTTAATTCTTACCAGTGGTGGAAGTGGAGCAGCTTCTCTGTGAGGTATTTTCAAGTGCTGACCAGAATAGCTGCACTAAGAACAGCTCTTGAATGCTCAGGTGAATGCCTAAAAATACACATTTATTCTCTTTTCTATAGCAGTGAAAGTCATTTTCAACCATCATACAAAAGACTTTGATGTCAATGTGTGTTAGCCACAGTTAAGCTGTTTCAAATCCTATACACACATTTAGAGGGATTCTTTCAAATTCTGATGAAATAGCCAAAAGTTGCTTCCAATTGTTACACTTCTGTATATTTGCACACAAATTTAGTAAGCTCATTTTAAGTTCAAAGAACTTGCATTTATTTCTGAAGGTAAGGTTCCACCCTCTTTTCAATAGAATTCTTTTTTTTTTTCTTGTGGTATATATACAGAAATTTGTTGAGTCCTTAGGAATTTATTTCAGAACCTTGTGGAGTTTTTAAATTTATATATAGACATATTTATATATGTATATACATATATATACACACACATATATGCATACACACACATATATACACACATACACATTATTTAGTAAGCCATATTTATATTCAAGAATTTGTCCATTTAATACAGCCTGCCTTTTGGGAGATTAATTGCAGCAGGTGGTAATAAAAGTTAGGACTCTGTGTTGAAATATGATACATGGATTTATTTTAAGGCTATTGAAAGAGTTTATTTGGGACACCTTGTAGTCTCTCGCTCCTGAGCACAGGGCAGAAGGTAGGGGAAGAAGGGATTAGACCTAAGCAATTTCAGCACTACCAGACTCTTTTTTCTTTTTCTAATTGTCAGAGACTATGTGTGCTCACCAGAGAGAAAGAGAGGGAGAGAATGACAGAGAAAGAAAGAGAGAGAGAAAGAGAGAAAGCAAGAAAGAGAGAAAGCACTCCTCTCCCCAGTAGGCATGGTTATGTCAGAACTTTTTTCTTTCATTTCTGTATCCCATCAGGATTTGGGTCATGCACATGCATGTGCCCAGCATGTTTTTCGAGCCACTGGGGGTGGGATTCAAACCACAGTAGGCTATGTGGCATTCGGTTTCCCGTGTAACCCTGTGCTGTGGGACCAACTAATTAGAACTCTATGATTCATAATGGTTCCTTCATCTTTGTTTATGTCTATTTTTATTCTTTTTTTAATACATCAAACCACTGTATATCACTACTGCTTATAAAATTAATTTTCCCAGCATGACTACACTGTATATTAGTCCAGTTAAAAGAATCATCATACATGTTATCATCAACAGATAAATTTCCATTTTTGTGTCTCTTAAATGTTTTGCTTCTTTTATAATGGCTAATTGTGACATTACTAGTTTATTAGTTTTGTTCTACCAAGGAAGAAAAAATTAATTTCCATATATAATAAGACAGAATTTTTCAAAAATCTTAAAGTTTAGCATAAGGCATACAGCAAAACTTTAAAGAAGATATTTTCCAAACCTTGGTGGTTATCAATTACAAACGATATCTCTCTACTCACCTAATTAGTGTTTTTCATTGTCAAAATAAACAGGAAAGCTCCATTGGCCTTTCCTGTATAGGAGCCAGGGCACAACAGATTTCTGCTCAACTCCATGCAAATAAATTTTAAAACTCGGATATAAGAGATCATTTTCTAGAAAATATAGTATGTCAAATACCACAAGAGATAGAAAATCTATCAGAACAATTCACACCCAAAAAAAAGACGGTAATTCCCATTATCTCCTAAACTGAATACATAAACACAGTCATACAACTTGCTAAGCCTTTAACATAACAGATCATTCTAATACCATTTAAATTCATTCAGAACATAAGGAAAAAAAGAGCAGGACAGTTGCCTAGTTCTATTTACAAGGATATTTGATTGATACCAAAACCTGATGGACTATACCAAAAGGAAAATTATAGAACTCTTTTAGGAATAGCAATGCTAAAACCCAAAATTAAATACTTACAAATAGAAACCAACATCAATTAAAAAAATGCATCAAGGGGTCAGCAAATGGTGTAGCAGGCAAGGAACTGAACTCCCACATAGCTGACCATGGTTCGAGTCCCTAACCCAGCGGCTTAAAAATCACACAGTGCACATGTGTGTACATGCCCAGAATCTCAAGAGAGAATGGAGAAAAAGGGACTGTGGCATAGCTATTCCCTCAGAGGGTGTTTTCTCACTTTCCCCCTCTCTGTTTCGGTCTCTATCCAGTGAGCACATGTGCACTATGGCAAAACTCTTTAAAAAAAGAGATAATAATAATGTACCATGACTGAATGATGTTTATTTTATTCAGGAATATCAATTTTTTTTTCATTTAGAAGTAAATCTACCAACACCAAATTACTCACTACGACATTCAAAATCTTTTATAGCATGACATAGTTTTCCTTTGCACATTAATCCCAATGTATATTCCAATGATAACCAATGATGTCATTCATTTTTCTTTGTACTTATTCTATTTCCAATTTCTTGACCTCCACTAATTTTGTATCTATGTTTAGAATGCCATCTGTCCAAATGCACATGCATGTGCCCAGCATGTTTTTCGAGCCACTGGGGGTGGGATTCAAACCACAGTAGGCTATGTGGCATTCGGTTTCCCGTGTAACCCTGTGCTGTGGGACCAACTAATTAGAACTCTATGATTCATAATGGTTCCTTCATCTTTGTTTATGTTTATTTTTATTCTTTTTTTAATACATCAAACCACTGTATATCACTACTGCTTATAAAATTAATTTTCCCAGCATGACTACACTATATATTAGTCCAGTTAAAAGAATCATCATACATGTTATCATCAACAGATAAATTTCCATTTTTGTGTCTCTTAAATGTTTTGCTTCTTTTATAATGGCTAATTGTGACATTACTAGTTTATTAGTTTTGTTCTACCAAGGAAGAAAAAATTAATTTCCATATATAATAAGACAGAATTTTTCAAAAATCTTAAAGTTTAGCATAAGGCATACAGCAAAACTTTAAAGAAGATATTTTCCAAACCTTGGTGGTTATCAATTACAAACGATATCTCTCTACTCACCTAATTAGTGTTTTTCATTGTCAAAATAAACAGGAAAGCTCCATTGGCCTTTCCTGTATAGGAGCCAGGGCACAACAGATTTCTGCTCAACTCCATGCAAATAAATTTTAAAACTCGGATATAAGAGATCATTTTCTAGAAAATATAGTATGTCAAATACCACAAGAGATAGAAAATCTATCAGAACAATTCACACCCAAAAAAAAGACGGTAATTCCCATTATCTCCTAAACTGAATACATAAACACAGTCATACAACTTGCTAAGCCTTTAACATAACAGATCATTCTAATACCATTTAAATTCATTCAGAACATAAGGAAAAAAAGAGCAGGACAGTTGCCTAGTTCTATTTACAAGGATATTTGATTGATACCAAAACCTGATGGACTATACCAAAAGGAAAATTATAGAACTCTTTTAGGAATAGCAATGCTAAAACCCAAAATTAAATACTTACAAATAGAAACCAACATCAATTAAAAAAATGCATCAAGGGGTCAGCAAATGGTGTAGCAGGCAAGGAACTGAACTCCCACATAGCTGACCATGGTTCGAGTCCCTAACCCAGCGGCTTAAAAATCACACAGTGCACATGTGTGTACATGCCCAGAATCTCAAGAGAGAATGGAGAAAAAGGGACTGTGGCATAGCTATTCCCTCAGAGGGTGTTTTCTCACTTTCCCCCTCTCTGTTTCGGTCTCTATCCAGTGAGCACATGTGCACTATGGCAAAACTCTTTAAAAAAAGAGATAATAATAATGTACCATGACTGAATGATGTTTATTTTATTCAGGAATATCAATTTTTTTTTCATTTAGAAGTAAATCTACCAACACCAAATTACTCACTACGACATTCAAAATCTTTTATAGCATGACATAGTTTTCCTTTGCACATTAATCCCAATGTATATTCCAATGATAACCAATGATGTCATTCATTTTTCTTTGTACTTATTCTATTTCCAATTTCTTGACCTCCACTAATTTTGTATCTATGTTTAGAATGCCATCTGTCCAAACTTCCTTCCAGTTCTAAATATCCTATCCATCCATAAAAAAAAAATAAATATTAATGCATAAGGAAAAACATCCTTGGTTCTCACCACAATCAAAAATCTCCCTTCTCTTGCTGAATAACAAAATGCTTTCCCAGTCTCTCTGGTAGTACTCATTATGTTTAACACTGATTTACATATACTTTCATAGTCTCTACTTCTCCTTCTTTTTTAGGCTAAGGGCATGGCTTATGTACCTTGATGTCCCAATTACCCCAATAGAAAATTCTGATATGCTTACATATTTTGGTGCACAAACACACAGAAATCCAGATTGTAAAAGCCATAGCAAATAAGATTAGTGAAGAGTGGTTTTCCTTAAAATGCTACTGCAAGTACAAAGAATGAAAAACTAGAATCTGAAAAAGCAGTTGGGCAGTAGCCCTGCCAACCTGACTATCATCCCCAGTCGCAATCACGGCAGCATAAAGTGAGCTCCAGCGCCACGCTGAGAAACTCGAATTATCTTCAGGCAATGAGTAAGCTGACAGTGACAGCTATTACAGAAACTAAGAAGTAGCTACAACCATCAATTCCAGCCATGGAGGTGGCAATGAGTAAAGAAGTCAGAGTGGAATTGTTGGTGTCATTAGACTGTTGGTTAGGAAGCAAGTACTTCACACACATGCCCTCCACTGTACATACTCATCCCCTCACTATGTCATTTTTATAAAGCTCAAATATTAACCTGTGTTCAAAACTTTACTGAAAATGTATAAGTCTGTGAGACAGTCATAATGTTGAGTTTCAAAATGTATGTGTAATTTGTTATGCACGGGAGGGTCAATAGTCCTATCAGAATTGCACTCAAAGGTTTGCTAAGAAAAGAATATTAAACAGAGCAGAGACTATGAGTTTCATGTAAGAAATGGACATTAAGTTAGGACCACATAAAAAGGTCATATTCTAACAATTATTCAATACATCTTGAGAACAGGACTTCCATCATAAATTGTCCCTGCTATTTTGGGGTACAATTTCAAAGGCAATGAAATGACAAATTTCTGACTCAGCGAATGTTATACCTTATTTTCAGACCGAACAGGTTGACATACCTAGCACTTTGCTAATAGGACAATCTAGAAGTTACTTTTTATCTTCTGCTCCTCACGTTGATCCATCCCTCCATGACTTTGAAAAAAACTAACAAAGTCTTAGATCACCAAAACCTCTATGTCCACACAAGTATCAAATACCCACCTGACCCAGTTTATTATCAAGATTACATACAAAAAATGAGCTCACTTTCTGTATTCCAACTATACCACGTAAAGACGCCCAACACACCCAAGATGTCCATGTCCTAATCCTTCAGACTATTGACCATGTTACCTTAGATGGCACTATGTTATCTTAATATGGCAAAAGGGATTTTGCAGATGTGATCAGGTTAAGGATGCTGCGATTTAGAGATTATCCTGGATTATCTGGGTAGGCTCAGTGTAATCATGACAGTCTTTGTAAGAGTGTGGCAAAAATGTCAGTATTAAAGAGATTCAATATGAAAAAGACCTGACTAACTGTTGTTAGTTTTGAAGATGGAAGGGAGCCATGAAGCAAAAAGTGTGCATGGTCTCTAGGAGCTAGAAGAAGCAAGGAAGGTGTCCCTCCCTCAAATGTCTAGAGGGTGTGCAGTCCTGCTGACACTTTGGTTTCAGCCATCTGAAACCTCTTTCAGACTTCTGAATTCTACTATTATAGGATAATATTAGATTTATATTGTTTTAAGCCTCTAAACTAGAGGTAACCTGCTACAGCAGCAATAGGAGATTAACAGAGCAACCAAGTCTCTCCTCAGTCTGCGGTGTCACCTAGACACATCCTCATTGATAGATTGTTCTCAGTTACCACCCTGTTACATGACTTGCAAGATCTATTGGTTCTGCTTCCCAAATTCCTTAGCTTCCCTCCTACTCTATTTTCCCTTATTTGGGTGGATAACCTCTGAGACAGATCTTCATCCAGTGGCTCCTCTTTAGTTTCCCTGTATCTACTCAGGTCACTCCCTCCTCTAACCCCAAAGTGGGCAAGGTCATTCTCCAAACTGTGCCAAAAGATTTCAAGAGACAAAATTATGATAGTATCTCAAGACAGATGGCTTACTACAGATAACAGAATGACAATGACTTTTCTTTACCTGGTAAAGTATCTTTCATAGCTTTATATTCACCCATCCACTCAACTGTAATCTCTACCCTCTATTCAACAGTGCTGCTGTCAGCACGACATTCGTACTCAGTACTTGGTCATTACTGCGTGCTTCTATCTGATGTTCTCTCACTGCTTATCTCACTGGCAAACTTCTAAATGTCTTTCAACATTGAACCAAGTAGGTAAGCTCTTCACAGTGAGCTCCTTGCAGGATGGGCTTCTCTTCATCTTTTTCCACAGTGTCTCGCCAGCCCTCAGCCTGAATTAGATAATGGGGGACAAGAAATCCCTTCTCAAGGGCTCTGTATGGCTGCCTCACTATCTTTCTCCTATTTTGGGCTCCTATTTTGCTTTGGAATTATTTTCAGAATTAACAGCTTAAAACTGCCCTGTAAGATACAACACCCTTATACTCCCATATTTTCAGTGATGAGGTGCTAGATTTGAAAAGTATTATATAGTACAAGAGCAAGCAACCCTCATATCTTGGCTACTTCTGGTGCTAAGAACTTCACCTTAAAAAATAGTAAGATACGACACCCTTATACTCCCATATTTTCAGTGATCAGGTGCTAGATTTGAAAAGTATTATAGTACAAGAGCAAGCAACCCTCATATCTTGGCTACTTCTGGTGCTAAGAACTTCACCTTAAAAAATAGATTTAGGGCAAGAGATGCTTTTTACTACCGATTTGGCAAAAGATGGAAATTCACTCAAAACCACTTCGATGCCACTCCTTAGCTTCTCCTTCTTGGTTATAAAAAACTACACTTTCAGTTTGGGGCATACATAGGTTTTTTAATACTTTCAAATCATTTTCATTCTCTTTCTCTGGCCCATCTCCAATTTCCTAATATTATGTTTAAAATATGGAGCTGAAAATTAGACTCTAATATAGGCCTTATCAATGATGAACACAGTGAGTAGATTATTTCATGGTTTCTGTGTGCTGCATTCTGGTTAATGTAACCCCAGATCATGTTCGCCTTCCTGATAACACAGACTTACGCTACTGACTCATATTCATGAGTGACAGGTGAGAATGGCTTTTTACCTGCAGAGTACTTACATGTCAATTCCATTTTTTATGATGGCTAGGATAGTCTAACAGTATATTTCTTTTCTAGAATAATAAAAACCTCATACTTTTGCAAAGCACTGTCTAATGCACTGAGAGGATAACTCATTTTGACTTGATGTCCTACTCTATAATTGGAACCATTAGACTCAAATCAGAATCTCATAAAGTTCTCTAGCAGTTTTTTTTTTTACATTTTAAAACATATTTTATATTTATGTGGGTAAATGAAAATTTAATTCAAAATAAAAATAAACATACTTATTCTTTGACTATCAGTTGACACAAGTTTAACTTTTAGAAGTCATAAACACCAGAAATAATTATTTAGACTATATGAATTAGGGACTGTCCTCTGATTCCACTAACTTGTTTATATGTTTTATAAAAACATATTTTCTTTCTCTTCCCATTATGAGAAAGAAAGTTGAAGGCTGAGAGTGCTTTTTAAGTTACTAGCCTTTCTGACAAAGTAATGGAAACATAGGCACAATGTATGCTTCTGAAGTGAAATGGGACAAGCTGAACAAAACAAAACAACAACAAAAAAACACACAGAAAAATCTCTAATTGGACACTGGAAAAAAATATCAGCACAGCCTAAGTATAGTTTGATTAATTTAAGTAAATAAGTTCATTTCACTTTCTCACCTTAACTTGGTTAAAATTAAAGCATACAAATACATATTTCTAATTTCTCAGCATAAACATAAGGTTTAAATTATCTCATTAAAATAAAGTATATAAATAAAAAAATCTGGATCATAATCTTAGCTCATTCACTCATTATTAAATAAAAAATGTCGCATTACTCCTTTAGGTTTCCACTACTTTTATTTCATGACAATCAGTGATCACGCCAATGCTTATACTCTGCCTTTTTTCTTCTTTTTTTTTTTTTAAGAATAATTTATTTATTTACTTATCTTAAGTTAACCAGAGAGGGACAGAGCAAGCAAGAGAGAGAGAGAGAGAAAGTTAAAAAGCAAGCTGCTAGTTCTGGGACTCGAACCACATGGTTGGCCATGTAGAAGCCTAGTGCCTTTCTTTAACCACCATGCCACCTGCCAGCTCCCCACCTTTTTTCTTCTGTTGTGAGTATGGTAGAGCAATCTGTACAACTCTTAAAAGAATAAAATACAAGCCCATAATGTGGACCAGTATAATTTGTAGATTAGGGTCTTACACTCCCATATAAGGATAAAGACGTTGAAATGTGAAGCTGAAAGACCACTTGACACTCATTCCTCATCCCTTCTAAATATATAGTTTTCAAATTATAATCTTCTCATTGTGCATAATATTGATCATACCAGTTTCAAGTTTTTGTTCTTAGATATGAAAATCTCCTCAGAACTTCAATAAACAAATAATATAAATTGGGCTGCCCTGGTGATAATAGATGTTAAAGATACAAAGCACTCTGCACTCTAACCTTCCAGTCTAAGCCCCCACATCTAGCTCCATGGGAGAAAATTTTAAAACTAATGAATGAGATTTAGATATGTCTGTTTCCAATCATAAAGTCTTGGTGGCTCTTAACCAGATAGTACTCGTCAGATGTAGGGTGAAGGAGAAGTGATATTTTAATAGCAAAGAGCACTGAGCCTGACGCCAGAGAGTAGCACAATGGTAATGTGAATACACCTACATGGGGAGGACCATGGGACCTCCTTGTTTAAGTAGAGCATGAACCCACATGCTCATGATTTGGGCTGGATGAGGCTGAGAGTGGATCATGGTCTGAGGTCCCTATTGGGATACCTTTTTCACTCCCTTATGAAATAAATAAATTTTTTAAAAATAACAAGTATTTGTGCTGTGTGTGTGCGTGCACGCGTGTGTGTGAGTCTCACATGAAAGAAATAAGCTTTAAAAATAAATAAATGAGGGACCAGCACATGTCGTGGTGGTTAAGGCATTGGACTCCCACAAAGTCAACTGTGGTTCAAGTCTTGGACCTAGTAGCTTGCTGTCTCATTTTCTCTTTCTCTGTCTCTCTCTGGAAAGTGTACACAGCAAAATTTTAAAAATAATAAGTAAATAAAATTAAATAAGTAATTCTTTAAACAAATAAATAAATAAGCAAGCACTGGGTCAGACTTGAACTTCCAACTACTGGTGAACTAAATATTGAAAAAAGTTCTCCTGTCACAAAAAACCTACATGTTAGATAAATGACAGCCAGTTTACATATGAACAGATTGGTGAGCTCACCAGCAAATAAGGTACATTAAAAAACATGAAACCTTGGGACCAGCAGTTAGCGTAATGGCTATGTTGCTGGACTGCCATATAGTCGACCGCGGTTCGCGTCCTGGACCCGGTGGCTTAAAACTCATGCTGGGCATGTGTGCGTGTGTGCCCAAGATCCCGAGAGGAGAATGGAGGAGAAGGGATTGCAGCATGGCCATCGCCCCTGGGGGATGATTTCTCGCTTTCTGCCTCTTTGTCTCTGCCTTTCTGGCAAGCGCACAATAGCAAAAAACCTCTCCCAAAAAATAAATAAATAAATAATAAAAAAATTAAATAAAAAAGATGAAACCTTGGGACCAACAGTTTGCGTAATGGCTATGTTGCTGGACTCTCATGTAATTGACCGTGGTTCGCGTCCCCGACCTGGTGGCTTAAAACTCACGCCGGGCGGGTGTGCGTGCATGCCCAAGATCCCAAGAGGAGAACAGAGGAGAAGGGATTGCGGCGTGGCCATCCCCCCTGGGGGGGGGGACTCTCACTTTCTGTCTCTCTGTCTCTCTCTGTCTGTCTGGTGAGCGCATGCGCCCTATCGCAAAAACTTCTCCAAAAAAAAAAAAAGACAAAACCTGTAAGCTAAAATCATAATGGTAAGCAAATCCTGAAACTAGGCCTTTTCTGAGGGGGGGGGAATTACTAAACCAGGCACCCAGACTTTTGGACATTAATAGGAAAAAACAAAAACCATGAGTCTGTGGAAAAGCAGGACATTAAGCTTGAGACTACTAAATTCAACTTGTTCTAGAAAGAACGTCACCCACAGTAAATGGGAACACAAGAACTTAGAAAGATAAATTAAAGTAATGATATAATAATAATCTCCTCTTTGAATCTGTAACAGGAGATCAGATTTTATATGTTATAAAGTTCAAATTTATTTTGCTTGGGCCATCAGGAAAATTCCAGTCCAAATAATTACATAAAAACTGTCCTAAGTCAGCAATACTCCCTGATGCTTCACTGAACCACTGACAAGTCTACTCTGAGAAAAAAAAATAAAGCATTCTTAGCAAATGTTATTAATAATTCCCACAGATTAAGTTTAGCCAATTATGAGTTCACCATCAAACAGTTCAAAATGCAGATGAGGAATCACACCAACAGCTAGTGAAACATTTTAAACCTTAGTGGTCTTAAATATTAGTATGATCTATTATAGAGTATACAATAGTTATAGTTAAAGTAGTTAAAGAAATAAAAAGGAAAAACTTTTAAGTGAGAGAGAAATCATTTATCGACTCAAAAAATATCCAGGTAGACTTAAAAATTATAAAACAATTTTTTTTTAAACTTAAAAAGACTGAAACTCAAAGATGAGTTATATCACAAATTAGAACATACCTGAAAAAAAGACTCAGTGATTTAGAAGAAGTATTTGAAGGAATATCCCAGAATGTACCATAAAGTGACAAAACAAAAAACATGAGAGAGAGACTATGAGACACTGACAACAGAAAATGAGAAGAAATATGATGAAAGCTGTTTTTATGAAGAGACATCATAAGACAGTAAAGAATTAATCCACAAACTTAGAAAAAGTAATAAAACCACAAAGGGCATTATATATGACATATAGGGGAAATCTACATATCAACAAGTAAAGATAACCTACCAGAAACAGGGGCAAATAACAAAAATAAGTAACTTAAACAAGAGGAAATACAAATGGCCCACAAAGTTATGAGTAGAAGCTTAAATAGTAACTAGGAAAAGAAATTTAAATAAGGAGATACCATCTGATACTTCAGAGTAGTGGGAAAGTGGAAAACTTGTTGCTTCTAAATGTTGACAGGAATGTCATGCATGATTACTAGAGAGAATTTAAGTTGTACAACCACATTAAAAATACTTTAGCATTTTACTTGTGAGGCATATTCCCATGGACTAAAATCATTTCGATGACTAAATATATTTCCCAGAGAAACACATATCTATGCATCACAAACATGTACAAGAAAGGTCTTAGCAGTATTAAGGAAACAACAATTAAAAAATCCAACTATGAATAAATCAAATAATGTCCATTAAGAGATCATTAAAAGCGTTTGGAATAGTCATAGAATATTTCACAGTGCTGAAAATTAACTAAGTAATTGTACAAGTTAATATGGATAAGTCTCAAGGAAATAATGTTGCATTAAAAAAAAAGCAAAGTAGAGTATACTCTACTTAATAATTCCATGCTCAGGGCCAGCAGATGGCATGGTGGTTAAGGTGCTGGACACTCCCACATGACTGACTGTGGTTCAAATCCTGGACCTGGTGGTTTACTTTCTCACTTTCCCTCTCTCTCTCTCTCTGTCTCTTTCTTGTCAAATTAAAATAAATGAATGAATAAATAAAATTAAATAAATAATTCTTTGGAAAAAAATAATTCCATACTCAACATAATACTCAATATATTGCCTTATATGCTTTTTTTTATAAAAGAGATTTTTTTTCTATAGGGTACATGCATTCACTGGAGAGAGAGAGAGAGACAGAAAATGAGAAATCATCCCCTGGAGGGATGGCCACTCTGCGATCCCTTCTCCTCAATTCTCCTCTCAGAATTTTGGGCATGCACACACATGCACCCAGCACTGAGTTGTAAGCCATGTGATCTAAG
>NW_006204120.1:1472127-1472707 GCF_000334495.1 Tupaia belangeri chinensis
TGCCGGTCCCTGTCTTACATGCTTTTGAAGTCTAATTTCTATTTGTCTAATTTGTTGTCTACAAATATATGCATATACAGTAAAACCACAGGACTCACTGTAACCACAGAAACATCGTACTATGGGAGAGAGAGAAGAAGGGAATGAACTGTAGTACAGTGTGTACGGCATGTCCAATTTATTGGCAGTGGTCCTTTTCATTAGCTGGGTGGTATACACGCAGGTGCTTATTTTACTACCCTTACAGTGTAAGTGATTGCTATATACTTTCTTCTATATGTATAATGTATTTCATTACAAGTACTGGAATCTATAAAGAGCTCTGGAGTTGGGACTGAGCAATAAATCCTAGGTAAAACTGGAGATGCAGCTAGGTCTGCCTTTGGTTCCCTCTCATTTGTGTCTTTTCTCAGCCTCAAAGGCCCCTCTTATGTTCTCATCCATGAATGCTGCCAAGGGACTATGTGATAAGCATGATTTTGGCTAACAAAGAGTTGAGGTAACTCTTACCAGGGAACTCAGACAGCTTTGGCTTTAAAGTCCTTTGCAGAACTCCCTTATGCCAGGTATCTTCTCACCA
>NW_006204120.1:1472798-1503387 GCF_000334495.1 Tupaia belangeri chinensis
ACCACTTAAAAAGGTTTCTCAGAATGCTTGCACATGCCTATGATCCTGGCGGGCTGGGGAGGATTGGAGAGGGTTGTAGCATGAGACCTTGTTGAAGGTGCTTGTCTTTATCTCTGTGTGTATGTCTCTCTCTCACTTGAGAGAAATCAAACTTAAAAAACAAAACAAAAACCACTGTCTCTGATCCCTTCCTAGAGAGCTAATTAGCTCTAATTATCATGATGTTCTGGATGTATTTTTCATGGTGAAAAATGTGAACTAATCATTCACATTAGTTAAAAGAAAATCATTTGGACATCTTTTTGACTAGATCTGAAACGTTAAAAAAATTCCAACAAAGTATACAAGTAAAACTTCTTGTAATGTTTAATTCAAATGTAAGTGACTTCTGAATCCAAGAATGATGTTACTATACTTAATCAATATACTTAATGAACTAGTCATGCTTTAGAAACATAATTTATTAGGATATATTATGCCAATTTAAAATCTTGAACATCTAAGATAGGTAAAAACATGTGATTAAGTCAATTAAGGGAAATTTCATGTGATTTTATTCATAGATTTAAAATACTATCACTGCATTTTTAAAATAAAAGCAAGTATACACAGAAAGAAAACAAAATTCCAGGGGGAAAAAATCATATTGAGAACTAGGTCACTTGAAGTTAATAGCTTGATTTATTTTTTCAATAAAAGAATATCAATATCTATTAGTATGTGATTTAAGTTACTTCCTCAAAATAAGTTTGGTTGGATTTTTAATGTTTTTATATCAATAGGCAAAACTTATCAGTGTAGGTTTTTCTATGCTGAAATTCAGTCTTAAAATATGTTATGAAATAAAATAAAAATGAAAAACAATATTATAGAAGGAAAGGAAGGGAGAAAGGAGAAAGATATTTTTCTAAAAGACTATTTTTCTAAAGACAGGCTACATGACTCAACTAAGCCAACTTAATGAACTACACGATATTTGCCAGATTGCACCCTTCTCTGAAAAGAAAAAGTCCTGAAAACACTAATGTTTACCACAAACTCTCCTCAAGTCAAATTTGGATCTGATAAAGTCAACAATTCTCCAGCCATTAAAAATCGATCTCAAGTAGAAGTTGCTTTATAAATGATTCCTTTGCCAGGCACCTTTACAAAATAATTTCAGAAATTATCGGGACCAGCAGTTAGCATAATGGCTATGTCACTGGACTCCGATGTAGTTGACCACGGTTTGAGTCCCGGACCTGTTGGCTTAAACTCACGCCGAGCACATGTGCATGCATGCCGAAGATCCCGACAGGAGAAAAGAAGAGAAGGGATTGTGGCATGGCCAACCCTGTGCAAGCAGGATGCATAAGTAAGGAAAGAGGTGCTCCCGCAGAGGGGGAGTGGCATGCCTAGGTCAGAATGGAGCTTAGTGCACTGAATTTCATATAGCTGTTGAGTGAGAAGGGGAACTATGACCCAGTTGAGGTACAAGTCTGGGAAGAATAGAATTTCCTGACGTAATATCAGGTAAAAAGTTATTTTTGTCATCTGTTTCTCCTATTCTCTTATTTTTTTCCTTAACTATCTGATTCTCTGATCTTATTCTCCCTCTTTTTCTTTCACCACCAGTCACCAGAAAACAAATACATAGATGCAATAAATATTTTATTTCCTTTATGTGTTGGGCTTTATGTTCATTGTTATTCATATGGATTAATTGAATATAAAAATGTTTCTCAAGAAGAGAAAACTGCTCTTTTAATGTGTATAATGGCCTACACTTAACAATGTTTCATAAGGTCATGGGATCAATGGCAAAGAGAGGTTCCACTTTTACCTTCATTGGAGGTATTTTCACAGCAAAATACTGGCTAACATTAGCTTTATTGTACAAAATGAATCACTTAGAAAATATGTATACACAATTTCACTAACTCTATCATCAAAAAAAAGTCTTTTCTTACAGCAATCAACTTTAGGAGCTACTTGCAAATCAGTATCTATTCTTTTCTTTATCAGCCATTAGACTGAATTGGTACCCAAGCCATGACATGAGAAAATAAAGGACTCATAAAAACACTTTTCAATTTTGCAGTCTCAGTTACAAGATATGCTCTTATTAATTGTTTCTAAGAACTCCTCTTCAAATGTGGAATTAACAGTCATCTGGAAAGCCAACTGAATTTTCATATACGGCTTAAAAACACAAGTTTCAGAAACACAGATGTTCTACCAAATTCTCACTCACTTACTCCCAGCTAAATTCAATCTCTGAGCCTTTAAAAAGATTTTCTAAGTTGTTAAGGACCAAAAAATAAATGATATTACACATTTGCATCTGGCTCAGTCACTATTCAGGACATGTTAATATAGGCATTAAACATACGGGCAGGGGGAAGGATGAGAGCTGTAGCTACCACAACAACTGAAGTGTACTGTCTCCCAAACAGTTCCATCTCTGTTCATCCACTTTTAACAGCATCATAGTCCTTCCATTTTTAATTACTTTAAAACAATCATCATAACAAGTAAAGTTTATATACAGAAAGTTCCTAGGGGAGAGCAGGCCTGTGGCTTAGCAATTTAGGGAGCTGGAACCCACATTTCCAACTAAGGACTAAATACCAGTCCGGTACTTGAGAAAACATGCCAGGCATATGTATGTGTGTGTGTGTGTGTGTGTGTGTGTGTGTGTGCGCGCATGTGTGCACTCACTTGCCTAATATCCTGGTAGGAAGTAGAAATGGAGGGAAAAAGAACCCAACTCCTATTATGGAATGCTCTCCTCCTCCTCCTCCTCCTCTTCCTCCTCTTCCTCCTCCTCCTCCTCTTCTTCCTCTTTCTCTCTCTCTCTCTCTCTCTCTCTCTCTCTATTTGGCAGGTGCAAGAGTCCTCTGGGAATAAAAATATAAGTAAAAGAATATTCCTAGGGGATAATTCTCTTGTTTCTGTACTACTTTAATCCCATAGACAATACAAATCCTTTCCATTTGTAGTGATGGAATTAAGCTAGTTGGGATTTTCTGGATCCCCTTCCCCCATTCATGATAGAGCATGTGTGCATGTATATGAGAGAGAGGGGGAGAGAGAGAGAGAGAAAGAGAGAGAGAAGTATCCTCCACAGGATCTGGTCATGCCTGATCACCTTCCTCTGGTCCTCCAGCCAGTCAGATCCTGGGCACTTGCACAAATGCTTGCATTTTTCAGGCTGGGGATCTGAACTGCAGTCACCATGTGGCATCCAGTTTTAGTGGAGTATATTACTACTGCACCACAGAGCTGGCCTGATCTGGCTTTCAAACATAGAAGCCCTTCCTCTAGTTCTGGGTCACTCAAGAAATGGCTCTTAATGACAAAGTCTTTATAAAATGGTGAAAATCATTCACCATTATTTTTCCTATAAACAACTCCCTTTCCAGGTGTTTGGAATTTCATCGACATTCTGAAGAACAAAGAATCTGGGCAATAATCATTACAGCTTCCATACATTAATGTTCTTGTATATCAGATGCACAATATACTCTAGATGCACTATTTTCCATTCATTCATTCTTCATTATTATTACTTTTTTTTTGGAGAGGTTTTTGCTATAGGGCGCGTGCGCTCTCCAGACAGACAGAGAGAGACATAGAGACAGAAAGTGAGAAATCACCCCCCAGGGGGGATGGTCACACCGCAATCCCTTCTCCTACATTCTCCTCTCGGGATCTTGGGCATGCACGCACACGCGCCCGGTGTGAGTTTTAAGCCACCAGGTCCGGGATGCGAACCACGGTCGACTACGTGGGAGTCCAGTGATATAGCCATTACGCTAACTGCTGGTTCCCTCATTCTTCATTATCACCTGAAAATCAGTGTTACTGCTTATACCTTGTAGTTGGGAAAAGTAAACTATGGAAAAAGGCATTCACTCAGCACACATGTGCTGAGTATCTACTGCAGTTGCCATCACAGGCAGCAGGAACATAATAGCAAGAATTAGTGTGTCTTTTCCCTCCTGGAACTTACTTACCATCCATGAGCAAGAAAGGGAAATAAATAGCTGGTGAGAGACAGAAGTGGGAATTAAATCTAAGTCTGACCTTAAACAAAAACAAAATCTCAGGTCTGAGTTCTAAACCAAAACCCTGGAAGTCATCTCTTCCTGTCACACATTATCCATCCATTCCATCAGCAAATGGTGTTGACTCAGGTACAAGATTAATTCACAATGTGACAATAGCTACTACCCAGGTCCAAATCACAACCATCTCTCCACCTGAATGGTGACCTCAGCTAATCTGTCTGGTTCTAGCTCTTTCTCCATTTAGTCTGTTTGCAAAAGAGCAGCCTTTGGGTCTTGTTAAAATATTTAGTCAGACCATGCCACTCTTTGGTTCAAAACCCTACCAAGTCTCCCATCTCACTTGGAGAAAAAGCAAAGCCAGATAGTGATCCGTAGACCCATCTATCCAATGTGGGTTTGTATTACTCCATGTCCTACTACTCACCTGCTTTCTGTCTCTTCCCCAGCCTTATGGGCTTTACTTCTGCCCCTCAAACATGCCTGGCACCTGCTCACCTGATGAGCTTGTGCTTGCTGTTCCTTCTGTCCAGCATCTCTTCCTCAGACATCTGTAAGTTGCGTGCTCCCTCACTTCCTCTGGTCTTTACCCAAATGTTATCCAGCTCAGCAAAGCCTGCCCTGATCATCATATTTATCACTGCTTATACCCTCTTCTAACATTTTCTCTTCTCTCTACTCTGCTTTAATATCCTCCACAGCATATCTCACCATATAACATATTACAGGCACTCCTCACTTAAGAACGAACATACACATTCCTAAGACGGTTGTTAAGCAAACTGGTAAGCGAGAAACATAAAGTTGAAGAGGTGGTTAACTAGGTAGGGTCATTAACAGGAGTGACTTTTTATGTTACTGTTTTGCAATTTCCTCTCCCGGCTCTCCCCAGCTCCATAGAGCTGGTTGTGCCCACTTTTTCCCAATTCCCATTCATTGGCATCACACTAGCAGCCTGCAGTGAGATGTGATCAGCAAACACTACAAATGAACCTTTTTTTTCTTTTTCTTTTAACCTGAGAGTCAAATCACCAGCAGAACATTCCCCTCCTAAGATTATATGGCCCTCTCCTGCAAGAAAATATGCCTCATAAGGGCAGATTTTTTTTTTTTTTTTTTTTTTTTTTTTTTGCTCAGTGCTTCTCTATAGAACCTACAGTACTTGGCACACCATAGAAGCAAAATAAGTATTTGTTCAGTGAGTTAATATTTTATTATCTCTCTTGTACTCAAGCATACTGAGGGGGCCTCAGATATCTAACCTTCTATTTTCAGAGCAGCCCTTGTCATGTCCTGTGATTTAGAAAACCTGGCCATTGCCCTGGGCCCAAGTCATCACTTTTGCAGGAGGTGCCTCTCCATATGCACGGTTCATAAGCAGAAGGCAAAGGACTACCAAGGCAGTGCCGGTTTGCATATACCTCTAAATGATGAAAGACAAAACAGTAAATTAGGAAAAGTATGACAAGGTTGGTTTTGCATTTTTATGTAACTTGTTAAAATAAAAATTAAACTACCAATATGGTACACTTTAAATAGGAAAATGTTTGAGCCTCTTTAAAACATAGTGCTTATGGGACCAGCAGTTAGTGTAATGGCTATGTCGCTGGACTCCCATGTAGTCGACCGCGGTTCGCGTCCTAGACCCAGTGGCTTAAACTCAGGCCAGGCGCGTGTGCGTGCGTGCCCAAGATCCCGAGAGGAGAGTGGAGGAGAAGGGGTTGCGGCATGGCCATCCCCCCCTCCCCCGGGAGGGGGTGATTTCTCACTTTCTGTCTCTCTGTCTCTTTCTGGCAAGCACAGGCGCCGTATGGCTAAAAACCTCTCCAAACAAAACAAAATAAAACAAAAACACAGTGCTTATAATGTGAAACCTTTTTTTTTTAACTTGAGAGTCAAATCACCAGCAGAACATTCCTCTCCTAAGATTATATGGCCTTCTCCTGCAAGAAAATATGAAAAAAGAACTTAAGTAACAGTGTTACAGAGACGCTAAGGAAAACAGCAAACTGACAAGAACCTGCAGAGGAGGTAGTTTACTCCCTCAAGTACACTGAGGATAACTCTTGTGAATGAAATGTCTCTAGCAGAAAGAGAACATCACTGACCCACTTAGAAGTGTTAATAGGACCTTAACTGAATTTAAATAGCAATATCCTAGAGTAATAGTGAGCTTGGGGAACAGCATGGAAAAGGTCAGGATTCTGCGGAGAAAGAGACTCTGTGATGAAGATAACAATATAGTTTGTTCTTATTGAGCACAGAGATTCCTTTTTTACAAATGAAGCTCCTGATTTCCTTTACCTTGGAGTTATCAATATATGCACAATAACTCATTTGTAAATGCATGGTTTACTGGTAAACAGTTCCTGATAAGTTTCCTAATGTCAGCCATTATCAGTGAGTTAATGCCCCCTCAGGAGGAAGATGTCAGTAAGTTAATACATCCTCGGAACAAAGCTACTGAACAGTTAGTCTGACCAAAGAAAAGAACCCCAGCCTGATGTGCGCGTACAGTCCTCTGAAATGTCCCAAGGCATCAGACACATTGTTTCATACGATGTGGTTGATAATTGTGAAGGGGAGATATTTTAATAATCATAACCATGAACACCAAAGCTTAATGAGGTTGCCACTCACCTAACTCTGATGGAAAGATAATGTGGATGTACTGTCACTGAAATCTTAGCCTGTGGACTCAAGGCCCTACTCGTCTTCCTACCATCTGGTGCTGATTCTCTTGAAAGAAAATGTGGTCTTAGGGATGTGTCTTAGACCCGGGTACATATGAGAATGTCCAGGCCAAGCCTTAGCTGTGGACATCCTGCAGAAGGTCTATGGGGCTCGTACCTGGGTGCTAACTGGCTAAGTCTTACCTTACTCAGGTGTTGAGTAAGGCTTAAGGCTAGCAGCACCAAGTCACTAAGCTGAAACCCATTCAGAAAGCATCAGGAGTGGAGAACAGGGTAGGCAGGGAATGCCTGGAGCATATGATTTAGATTGGCAGGGAATGATTCTTTCCTGTGATACATCCCTAACAATATCAAAGTTAAACTTTCCTGAAAAATGTCTTAGAAATATATAATCTCTATTATTAAAGACACTTCAGTAGCTGAATCTTTAATATATGAAATTATCTCATTTTGAGACCTGGGAATGGAAAAAAAGCATGGGTAAGGTGATGTGACATTTCTGAGTGAGTTTCCTGGTAATAGGAATACTGCACTTTAAATAACACAATTTTTTTTTCCAAAACTTATTTCTATTCTGTTCACTATCACAAATATCTTACCTAGTATGTTAAAAAAAATTGTTAGGTGTCAAAAAGATATAAAGATGAATAAGAGATCATTTCTTCCCTCAAGAAATTAACAATCTAATAGATAAAATCTTTCTAGGATACATTTTATACATGTGTGCCTTCTTGAAAAGAGTATGCTGAATATTATCCAACTTCTGTTCGGTGACTTGGGCTCATCATTACGAATATCAGCTGATGCACTGAGCCACAACAATAAATACAACTACGGTTAAACATGAGTGTGACTTAGAAACTAAGGGCTTTGGATCACAGGAGCTAACCAAGGACTGCCTTCTTGAATTGTATAAATAGGTGGGCAGATGGATGAATGGCTGGGCCTAAGTACCCATAATGTCAGTTTACTTTCTGGTCTTCTCCCTTTTCTCCCGTCTCACATAAGAACTAAAGCCATGCTTTACAACTAGCGTGCTCTGAATAAACACTAAACTGCCAGTCGCTGTCATGACATACATGTAGCAGCAGCTGAAGCCTTCTTCTGTTGAGCACCCTGCAAAGGCACCAGGGCTGACCTAAATGCTACTCCTTGTTGTTGGGCCTCTTCTCTGTTTCACTGCCAGGTACCCACCTCCCTGTCATGTCACTCGAATTTTAACACTTGTACCACCCCTTCTAATCTCTGCCAATTATGCTGCTATTCATCACTCTGTTCTCATCACTCTGTTCTTCTCAAATTGCAATGTGTATAAAATGCCCAGCAGGGTGCCTGTCACAGAGCAGGCACTCAATAAATGCTAGAGTCCTTCTCTCTGTACTTTATAGCCCAATTTTTAGCTGACATTTTTGCCAGGCTCTGTGTCTTTTTTACAATCAGGCCTATACATGTAGATTCTTCTCCTCTTTATGGTTAGCAAACCAACAAATCACCATCCATTTTTTCCTATTTGTGCATATCTGTGAACAGTTTCTTTTTGCTTCCACCCTTGTCTGACATATTTGCTATGGTTGTCTATACCTGAATAACCCCTTTATAATAATTTGATAGTTTAAAAGTGTTTATTATTTTCATAAATTTTCTCCACCTAGTGGTTCAGATTTAATAAAATGGTCATTGTCACTCTATTTATATTTTAAAAAATAGTTTATATTTGGGTATACTGAACAATTCTGGGTCTTGGTTATATTATCAAAGATATATAATTTGAGCTTTCTAGAAGTTGTATTACCACCAATTTGATGCTGCCTCTTCTCATCTGATAATGACAACCCCATAGATGAGATGAAAGGCTAAGATTCAAATCTAAAAGGCAAAGCTAGTATAAACCATGGTACGTGCAGTATCTGATTATTTCTTCCCATTTAACTTCACACTTGCAATTGAGAAAATAAAAAGTTCTTTTCTTATTTGTAACATAAACCATGTCATCTTATTTTAATCTCCTTGCAGATTCTCATTAAAGCTTGCACACCTATTATAATTGCAGTGAAAGTGATAACTATTACATTATTATGGCATAAAAATTAATGTAAGGTGCACCAACATAAATATTAAAAATGAATGTTATAAATATAGGAAGAACATTAATCCATTACACTTTTAGAGACTTCATTTATTTAAGAATTTTTTTCCTATCTTCTGTTCATCCAGAGAAGAGCTAGATAAATTAGTCTCTGGTTCCAAGTATTTCTTTATTAATAGAGTTTTATATCAGAAAATAACTTTTTATTTTTTTTCCATTTTGAAATTCTGCTCCCTCTTACAAGTATACAAAAATCCCAGCATTTCACATTGACCCATTTCAAATTTATATGGCAGATTTCCAAATGCTGGGAATTGCAAAGTGCCCATTCTTAGCACATGATATCAACTATCTGCCCTTGCCATCAAGGTAGGACCCAGACATTCTCTAATGTCATATTACAAAGTCAGAGTGCTCTTGGCATTTAGGTAATATTTTTTTGACAGTTTGCAGATTTGTGGGTAACGAATGGGTTCTAGTCTTTTCAACCTGGGATCTACCTATAGAATGCATGTGAGTATTTTTCTTATGCTCTATATTCAAACTGTGAATGCTTGTGCTTGCTCATTTGTCACCTCCCCCCCCCATGGTATCTCTCTCTCTCTCATAAACATACACATGTATACACACATGTGCATGCAATATCTAACAGACCAAGATAGAACCATGTGGGCTCCCAGAAAGGCAAAAGATTTTGTAGCTAACCAAACTGATATTTTAAAATTATTTCCTTAGTATCTATTAAACACAGCTGGGAAAAACTTATTTTCTTTTAAGAAAAGTATGTCTCTCTTTATGCTTAGCTGAGAGTTCATGCAATGAATGAATATATTACTTTCACTTACTTCAGCTAACTCTTTCACTTCATAATTCTTTGGTTTCTCATTATAGGACAATATTAGTTACCCATACTTGGGAGAGTGAGGGGAACACACACAGATAAAATGACAAAGTTACAAAATAGATTTTCAAGTTCTTTTGTTCACTTTCATGTTGTTAAAACATTTCCCACTTTTCTGTGGTCCTTTGGTTCAGTTTTATTTTCTTTCATGATTTACACAACCAGGCAAATTCTTGGAAAGTACAGTAACAACTTTTTTTTTTCCAAAGAGAGATTTTTGTTACAGGGCACATGCCATTGCTGGAGAGACGGAGACAGAGAGACAAAAAGCAAGAAATCATCCCCCAGCAGGGATGGTCACATTGCAATCTCTTCTCCTCTCAGGATCTTGGGCACGCATGCACAAGGGCCTGGCAAGAGTTTCAAGTCTCAGGGTCCAGGACTCAAACTGTGGTCAGCCATGTGGGAGCCCAGTGATGTAAACATTACGCCATCTGCTGGTTCCCACACTAACAACATTTTAAATAGCTAACTAGCTAGCTAGATATGCACGCATACACATACGTATATGTATAAATACACACAGACACATATATATTTATACATATTTATACATATATATATATATATACACACACACACACACACACACACACACACGTGTGTGTGTGTACTTAGAAAGAGATTTTTGCCATAGGGAATGTGTGCTTGCTGGAAAGACAGAGACAGAGAGATAAAAAGCAAGAAATCACCTCCCAGGGGAAATGGCCATGTCATAGTCCCTTATCTTCCATTCTCCTCTCAGGATCTTAGGCATGCAGATGCACATGAACTTGGTGTGAGCTTTAAGCCGCTGAGGCCAGGACTCAACCACAGTTGACTACATGAGAGTCCAGCAATGTAACCATGGTGCCATCTGCTAGTCCCTTAAATATCTATATTAAAAATATATCACTCATTGCTAATTACCAGACCCTTACAAAATACTACTCAGTACAAGAATTTCAACTGACAGTGAATTGTCAAATTCAGGTTATTCTGAATTAGGATGGCTGTGAGATCAGTCATTATACTGTGCAAAATATTTAATACAAAATGTTCAGTAATACCAATATTTTTTATTGTTATGAAAATATCCAATAGAAACAATTCAACAACAGTAACAATTCTTATTGGATATTATTTCTTTCCTATCCTATCTTGGTGGTTATAAATATTGTTTAATAACTGCCTCAATGTTATATATGGAACCCTGATCTAACAGGTGCCATGTTCCCAATTATTCCAATGATGTTCCAGTACAAATTGCCCTGAGAAAACTCATTCCTTAATCTAGCCCTGTTCAGCCAGACACGCAATTCCATCCATAGATCCATCTGTTAGGCATTAAGACTTATAAAACTTAGGAAGACTAATCCTTCAGTATAAATGTTTGAATGTTAAATACTAAATATATACCAAAGGATTTGAAGCAAAGAACTTGCAAACATGACACCGTCACACATCTGATTCAGCCTTGTCCGGATGTCTGACTGTATCAGTCATTTTGGATTTATTTATAATGAGAGAAATCAAGTCACAAGTCATGTAGTCTCAAAGGTCTATTTAAATGGTGATGAAGACCTGTGACACTCCCTGAAGCATGGCTAACTCTCCAACCTTATTAAGAAAATACATTTCTGACATTTTAAACATCTTAAGTGAGTGATTTTCGCCACCTGGGAAAACCATGTTACAGCATGTAATTTAGGTTATTTCAACAGTGTTGGTTCAACCTTAAGTCATCATTTCTAATATATTCTAGTAATGCTTCTTTTATAAAAGCTACATTGCACAATAGTGCCAGCAACCACAGAATGTGGTGACTTAATGGTCAATTACTTGTACAGTTTGGAAAACAAGTAAATCTCTCAGCAGTTGGGACTTTGCCCAGTGGCCTGGGCTTGCCCATGGCATGGTACCTTGCTCTTTATGATTTCCAGAAATGTCACATTACTTTCCAGCCAGCTAATGCACTGCACTCATAAACACAGATTCTCTAAATTCTCTTTAATAGTCTGATATCAGATTGAGAGTGAATTTTTTTTTATTTTTCTAGTTCTGTCTTTTCTAGTTATTCATTCCCAACCAATCATTGTCAATAGTCATATTAATCAGCTTTCTTTATCATTTTTTTTTTTATGGCAGACTTGATAAGGAGTAACCATAGGAAAGGAAGCCAAAGAAAAACCATTTCAACTACTGCAGAAGCTTACCTCTAGGAAGAAGTCAGACTAATGTTCCAGGCAGGCCCTTTTCGAGAAAAATGGTGTATATTATAGCTAGAAAGAGCAAAAATGAGTAGACCTCGTGGCAGCCATTCCAGTCAACAGGAGTGTTAGTAATCAAAACACAGAACAACCAGTATGGATTATGATAGTCTTAGCATCACTAGTTCAAGAGTACCATAGCTATTCTTGATGACTGAGAAAGATCAAGAAGGGAATTGGGTTTTCATTGACAAATAGATTTTTTTATTTATTAATTTATTTTTTATTTATATTTTTTAATACATTCAATCACAGTATTTGGCTTACAAGGTGATCATTTCAGTATGTGAACATTTCTCCCCGGTCGAGTTGATCAAAATATAACAACACTACCTCCCTGTCTCAACAATGCTGTCTTCGTATCCCTCCTCCAAATGCTTTTCCCCAGGCCCCACTCCTCCACACACACCACATCTGGCATTCACATCCATCTCTTGTGTTTGAATATCCTATAGCCCGTACAGACAAATAGATTTAAATGAATAGAAATAATATCTTTGTTAGTGACCCACCTGTCACTAGCTATAAAGAACAGAGTTTTTAGATTATTTATTTATTTCCTGAGGGAGAAGGAGAGAGGGGTAAAAGGGGGCGGGGAGAAAAAGATAGAGAAAGGCACCTTTAACAGGTCTTTACATCCTGATGCTCCTGCCAGCCCATAGCCAGCCCAGCCAGAATGGTGGATGTGCCCTCCCAGCACATGTAGGTAGACCTAGTTATAAACACAGACCCTTCACACATGCTTTCCACTTTCCACATGGCTTCCAGAATCACACTGTAGTGTATCCACTACCTGCGTCACAGTGGCTGGGCCAAGAGCAGATTTTTGCTAAAAGCTTTGAATTGAATTTTGGGTACTTTCCAAAAAGCAAAGCTAATGCACAAATGTTTTTAGCAAAAAATTCCCTGTAAAGTAGACTTAAAAATTAATGTTTTTTCCTCCATAATAACTTGTATTGGGTGAAAAGAACATTATTTGGGGTTGGAAGGTGGTGCAGCAGTAAAACACAATGCTCAGTGAGGCTGATCCAAATGGGGAAGTTCTAGGTTTGTGTTAGGAGAGACACTCCCCCCCTCCCCCTGATACACCAGGAGAGCACGTGTCCATGATCCAGGGCGGGCTAAAGGCTGAGGACAGCATCAAGACCCCATTGTTGCTCTCTCCCTCAATCTGTCTCATTCATGTGAGAAATCGATAAACTTTAAAGTACTTAAGTTGGTAACCAATTCATGCTCATGAATTCTCTTTGGTATTTTTTCCCACCAAGATTTTTATGATATTCCCCAAACAAACCAGGAGCATTATGATCTGAGTTTTCTACTATAGCATAGTACTTTGCTCCATAAACATATACTGTGAACATAATTTCACTTATCACTCATGTAATTTCACTTAACATTACCTTTTATTCACCTCTTTCTTCAGTACCATCAACAAAGCTTATTTAATGCATAGTTACAAATAAAGATTAAGCTTGACATTTGTTATACATGATAAATGTATAACAATTCATCAATTAAATATATTTGAATGATAATAAAATTTTTATCAATTAAAAATATTTGATAATAAAAACTTACACCAGTGGATAACAATAAAACATGTACCTTAAAAAAGTTTACTGTTTGCTAATGCATGTCCATCATATTTCCACAGTAAAAATGGCTCAGTTTGCTAATGGGTACAAGGTTTCTTTTAGGATTATGAAAATGTTCTAAAATTAGATGATTATAACGATTGCACAACTCTGTACATAGACTAAAAACTATTGAATTATACTCATTAACTAAGAATTTTATGGTATGTAAATTACATCTCAATAAAGCAATTTTTAAAATGGGTTAATCAACAACACTAACAGTTGGTCTCTTGATAAGTTTGACAAAATGAACAAAACATTAGCTACATTAAGTAAGAAAAAGAGAAAACAAGTAAAATCAAGAATGAAAGAGAAGACGTTATAACTGATGCCATAAGAAATTAAAAGGATAAGAAATTACATGAATAATTATATGACAACAAATGCGATATCCAAAGTAAATGGATAAATTACTAGAAATAGACACCCTACCAAAGCCAAATCATAAAGAAATAGAAAACCTAAACATATCTAGAACTAGTAAAGAAACTGGATCATTTGTTGAATAGAAGCCATGAGTAATTAAGTCCTGGCTGTGGTAGGGCACATTCTGGTTACTTAGCAGATCAAGGCCACATGAGAGGCCTAGATTTGATTCCCGGTGTACTCTAAGAGCTAGGTGAGGTGGTGTGCATGTATGATAGCAGTTACTTGGGAGGCTGAAGCATAAGGATCATGGTAAAGCAAGACTTTGTGTCAAAGAAAAAAAAAAAAAGATCATCTCACCAAAAAAAAGCTGAGAATGAGATGGCTTCACTGGTAAATTCTATTAAAGAGTTAAATAATAAATGCTAATCTTCCTCAAATTCTCCCCCCAAATTAAAGTAAAACACTTCCCTCACTTCATGAGGTCAGCTTTACTCTCATCCTAAAGTCACATAATGAGTACTACTATGAGAAAAGAATAGGCCAATATCACTGATAAACATAGATGCAAAACTCAACAAAATAGTAGCAACCAAATTCAACAGCATATTAATAATATCATACACAATGACCAATTGGGATTGATTCAAGGGATGTAAGGATGGTTCAACAAATGGAAAACTATCCATATAATATACAACATTAACACAATAAAGTATTAAAATCTCACAATCATTTCAACAGATACAGAAAAAAAATCTTAAAATGTCAACGCTCTTTTGCATTTTTTTAATTGCCAGAGGGCTTCTGTGATCACTAGAAAAAGACAGTGACAAAGCCAGAGAGAAAGAGAGAGCATGCAAGAGAGCAAGCATCCCCCAGTGGAACATGATCATCCCACAATCTTTTCTCATCCATTTATCCACCCTGTTGGGATTAGGGGCATACATGCATACATATCTGGTGTATCTTTCAAGCCACCAGAGTTAGGGCTGAAATCATAGTTGGATCTGGTTCCCTTAACCACTAGTTGGGCTGGCCCAACACCTTTTCATGATAAAAACTATGACTAGGGGCCAGCAGTTGCGTAATGCCTATGTCACTGGATTCCCATGTAGTCAACCCCACTTCAAGTCCCAGACCTGGTGGCTTAAACTCACACTCGGTGTGTGTGTGTGTGCCCAAGATCCCAAGAGGAGAATGGAGGAGAAGGGATTGTGGCATGGCCCTCCCACCTGGGGGGGGTGATTTCTCACTTCCTGTCTCGCTGTCTCTCTCTGCCTTTCTGGTGAGTGCACACGCCGTAAAGCAAAAACCTCTCTATCAAAAAAACATTATGAATAGAAGGAAATGACTTTAACATAGTTAAGGCTATACATGAAAAGTCCACAAGTAAAATACACCCTGGTAAAAAACTGAAAGCTTTTTCTCTAATACATGAAACAAGACAAAGATGCCCTCACCTGCTATTTCCATTCAACAAAATATTAGTAGTCCTAGCTATGGCATTTATGAGTGAAAAATAAAGGTATCCAAATTGCAAAAGAATTGGTAAAATTACCTATGTTCACAGATGATATAATCTTATAAATCAAAAGCTCTAAGCATTACACACACACACACGTACACACACACACGTACACACAGAAAGTGTTAGCACAAATGAATTCAGAAATATTGTAGTATACAAAATCAACACTCAAAAATGAGTTGTGTTTCTATATACTAACCATGAACAAGTCAAAAAGGAAATTAAGAAAACACTAACATTTACAATATATCAATAAGAATAAAATACTTACAAATAAAATATTTGGAATAAGCTTAACCAAGAAAATAAAAGACTTGTACACTGAGAAAAACAAAACATTGCTGAAAGAAATTAAAGAAGACACAAGTAAACAGAAAGAAATTCCCTAATTATGACTTGGAAGACTGGATATTGTTAAAGTGTCCATTGTACCCAAAAGAATCTATAGACTCATTATAATTTCTTTTGAAATTCCAATGATATCTCTTACAAAAAAATTTAAATAAAAAAATGCTAATGTTTATATGGAACTACAAAGAACCTAAATAAACAAAATAGTATTTAAAAAGAGCAGCAAAGTTGAAGACCTGACACATCCATGATTTCAAAACATTACAAAACCATAATAATCAAAACAGTACGGTACTGTCAGAAAGATAAGATAGATAGGCCAGGACCAGCCCAAAGGCCTGGTAGTTAAAGGAGCAGGATCACACAGTTCAAATCCTAGCCCCAGGAGTTTGAAAAACACACGAGGCATGTGTGTCCATGTCCAAACTAACTAGATAGAGAAATGGAAAAGGGATTACAGTATGACCACATCCTATTAGCAGGTACTTTCTATTCTATCTCAGTCTTTCTCTCTGGTGAGTCACAAACCCCCTGGCAAAATTTTTTTGAAAAAGAATATACAGACTAATGAAATAAAGAACTCAAAATAAACCTACCCATATATGGTTAAATGATCTTTAAACAATATCCCAAAGTATAAAATTCCTAGAAGAAAACACAAGGAAGAGCCAGCCCATGGCATGATTGTTAAGGTAGCTGACTTCACAGTTTGAATCCTGGGCCTGCTGGCTTCAGAAATATGCTAAATGCATGTGTGCATGCCCCAAATCCCAAAACAAAGGAGAAATAGAGAAGGGACTGTGACATTACCATTACTCCCTGGGGGCTGGGGGGGCTGCTATCTCACTTTTTTTTTTGTATCATTCTTTCTTTGGTGAGCATAAACACCCTTGGCAAATTAATGAAAGAAGGAGGAGAAGGAAACAACATAAGGGTAAATTTCTGTAGCATTGGTCTTGGCAGTGATTCTTGAACATGTTACCAAAAATACAACTAAACAAAAGCAAAAACAGATAAGTAAGCCTATATCAAGCTAAAATTTATGTGAAGTAAAGGAAATAATGCAGTAAAAAGTCTACCTATAGAATGGGAGAAAAATACTTGGAAAGTAAACATCTGGTAAGGGGTTAATATTCAATATGGATAAGGAAATTGTATAACTCAATAGCAAAAATTAAATAACCTGATTTTTAAAATGTTTTTATAGACATTTTTATTTTATAATTTCTTATTTACACATAATTATTTCACATCTGTGTGAAGTATGACATGGACTTTCAAAGCATACACGCAGTGTACAATAATCAAATCACAAATAAGACTGTATTCATCACTTTCAACAAAGAACACCACATTATAATTATAATGTGTACCATTAAATTTTGCAGTTTCTTTTTCTTTCTTTTTGAGACACACACACATACACACACATACACACACACACACACACACACACACACACACAATTGGCAATGTCTGTTTTTAGAGCTAGGATGAGTAAAGTCTCTTTTAAAATTTCATTCATTCAATAAATGTTTTTTGAATAGTCACTATGGCAGGACACTGATAACCTTAAAATATGATTTGGAAGGGACCAGCATATGGTATAATGGTTACGTCACTGGACACTCCCACATAGTCAAATACAGTTTGAGACCTGGACCTGGCTTAAAACTCATGCCAGGTGTGTGTGCATGCATACCCAACATCCAGAGAGGAGAATGGAAGAGAAAGGATTTTGGTGTGGTCATCCCCCTGAGGGATGATTTCTCGCTCTCTGTCTCTTTGTCTCTGTCTCTCTTGCAAGCATATGTGCCCTATAGCAAAAATCTCTGTTACACACAAACACACACACACACGTGTATATATGCCATTTTGGGAAACAAACCAATGTGACAAGGTTAAAAAGTGATTTAAAAAAATAACTTTTTATGATTAGAAAATGTGAACTGTTCCACAACTTTTTGTATTTTTATTATTTTTTATTATTATTTCAATTTCTTTTATACATTCAATCAATCACATTACTTAGCCTGCAGAGTGAAAATTCCAATATGTGTACATTTCACACTGGTCCAGTTGACAACACTATAAGGTTATCCCTCAACAGATAGTAACCCACTTCTTTGTCTTACAAAGGACTTGTCTCTCTATTTTTCTCTCTTTTTTTTTTTAAATATCCTTCCTCAGACTCTACTCCTTCGCCTCCCCTCTTCTGGTATTCACAAACATTTACTGTGATTCTATATCCTTTAGTCATTCAGTTTGGGCCATAGAGTAAGGACAATCGGTATATATTAAGTGGAGACATACATGACAAACATTATATGTCTTTCTTTCATAGTCTGGCTTGCTTCACTCAGCAGTATATCTTCCACATTCCTCCACTTTCTATCAAAGGCCAGGGTCTTATTCGTTTTTATGACTGAGTAGTATTCCATAGCGTATATGTGCCACACTTTTTCAATCCATTCATCTGTGCATGGACATTTGGGTTGGTCCCATGCCTTAGCAATTGTGAATAATGCCACTATAAATATTGATGTGCAAGCACTTAGGATCCTTCTGTACTTTGGGTAGATACCAAGGCGTGGGATTGCTGGATTGTATGGTAGTTCTATTTGTAAATCTTTGAGGAATCTCCAAATTGTTCTCCACAGTGGTTGGACTAATTTACATTCCCACCAGCAATGTAAGAGAGTTCCCCTTTCAAAACACTCCTGCCAGCACTTATCATTTTTTTTTTAATCTTAATCATTTTGACTGGGGGTAGGTTGTATCTCATTGTGGTTTTGATCTGCATTTCCCTTACAATGAGGGATGTTGAACATTTTTTCACATGTCTTTTGGCTATTCATATGTCATCCTTATGGAGTGGTTTTTTCCAACTCATTATCCCATCTTTTAACAGGGCTGATCATCTTTTTTCAGGACAGCTGCTTGAGTTCTTTGTGTATTCTGGTTATCAGTCCCTTGTCTGACACATAGTTTACAAAAACCTTATCACAGTCTGAGGGCTGTGGATTCACACTAATTACTGTGTCTTTTGCCATGCAGAAACTTCTTAATCTGATGTAATCCCATTTGTCTATTTTTGGGATTATTGACTGTGCTCTGAGGGGCTTTCTTAAAAAGACTTTGCCTACCTTGGGAACCAGCAGTTAGCGTAATGGCTATGTCGCTGGACTCCCACATAGTCGACTGCAGTTCGTGTCCCGGACCCGGTGGCTTAAAACTCACGCCGGGCATGTGTGCGTGCGTGCCCAAGATCCCGAGAGGAGAATGGAGGAGAAGGGATTGCGGCGTGACCATCCCCCCTGGGGGGTGATTACTCACTTTCTGTCTCTATGTCTCTCTCTGTCTGGCTGGCGAGCGCACGCGCCCTATAGCAAAAAAAAAAAAAACTCTCAAAAAAAGACTTTGCCTAACTCAATGTCTCCCAGAGTTTCCCAAGTGTTCTCCAGCAGCAGTTTTATAGTTTGAGGTCTTAGGCTTAGATCTTTGATCTACATTGAGTTGATTTTTGTCAATGGAGAGAGGTAAGGGTTCAGATTAATCTTTTTTGCAGGTGTATATCCAGTTTTTCCAGCACCATTTGAAGAGATTTTCCTTTTCCCAATGGAGACACTGGTACCCTTTAACAAAAACCAGTAGGCTGTATGTTTCAGTTTATTTCTGGGGACTCTATTCTGTTCCATTGGTCCACCTGTCTGTTTCTGTGCCAATACCATGCTGTTTGATTACCACAGTTTTGTAGTATATTTTTGGGTTAGGAAATGAGATGCCGCACAGTCCAAACTTCTTGTGCAGGATTGCTTTGCAATGTGAGGTCTTTTATGATTCCGACAAACTGCATGTCTTTTCTAGATCTGTGAAGAATATCTCTGGTACTCTGATTGGGATTGCATTAAATATGCAAATTAATTTGTGTAGGATTGCCATTTTGATTATATTAATTCGTCCGATACAGGACCGATCCAGGAACATGAGATGTCTTTCTGCGTGTTTTTGTTGTTGTTGTTGTTGTTTTGTTTTTTTGGGGGGTTTTTTGTTTTTTTGTTTTGTTTTGTTTAGTTTTGTTTTGTTTTGTCATTCTCAATTTCTTTTTTCAGCTTCTCATAGTTTCCCTTGCGGAGGTCTTTAACTTCTTTGGTTAGATTTATTCCTAAGTATCATATATTTTTTGTGACTATGGTAAATGGAATTGTTTTATTTCAGTTCTAATTTAGTCTGCCTGCTGTTAGTATATAGAAATGCTGTAGATTTCTGTATATTGATTTTGTATTGTGCAACTTTACTGTATTCATGCATTACTTCCAGGAATTTTTTCAAGGATAATACCATTGGATCTTCTATGTATGCAATCATGTCATCTGCAAATAGAGATAGTTTCACCTCTTATTTTCCTATTTGAATGCCTTTTATTTTATTCTCTTTTCTGACTGAATTTGTGAGGATTTCCAGTACTATACTGACGGGGCCTGCATGGCCCCGTCACTATACTGAACAGGTGTGGAGAAAGTGTGCATCCTTGTCTTGTACCAGTTTTTAGTGGAAAAGCTTTCAGCTTTTCTCCATTCAGGATGATGTTTGCTATGGGTTTTTCATAGATAGCTCTTACTGTGTTGAGAAATGATCCTTCTATGCCAATTTTGCTGAGAGTCTTGATCATGAAGGAATGTTGTATCTTATCAAATGCTTTTCCTGCATCAATTGATATGATCATATAATTTTTGTATATGATGAACCAACCTTGCATTCCTGGAATAAAGCCTACCTGGTTGTGATGTATAATCTTTTTTATATGTTGTTGGATATGATTTGCTAGTATCTTGTTAAAAATTTTGCGTCTATATTCATCAGAGATATTGGTCTGTAGTTTTCCTTCCTTGTCCTGTCCTTATCTGTTTTCAGGATAAGGGTGATAGAGGCTTCATAGAATGAATTAGGGAGAGATTCACCCTTTTGAATCTTTAGAAATAACTTGAGCAGAATGGGAGTTAACTCTTCTTTAAACGTTTTTACGGACCAGCAGTTAGCATAATGGCTATGTCGCTGGACTCCCATGTAGTCAACCGCGGTTCAAGTCCTGGACCCGGTGGCTTAAAACTCACGTGTGTGTGTGTGTGTGTGTGTGTGTGTGCCCAAGATCCCAAGAGGAGAGTGAAGGAGAAGGGATTGTGGCATGACCATCTCAATAAAAGTTTTGTAGAATTCAGAGGTGAAGCCATCAGGATCAAGGCTGTTTGTTGGGAGGTTATTTATTCCTGATTTAATCTCCTGACTTGTTATGGGCCTATTCAGATTTTCTATATCTTCCTGGCTCAACGTTAGTAGATTGTATGTGTCCAGGAATTTGTCCATCTCACCAGATTTTCTTGTTTGTTGGTGTATAGCTGTTCATAGTATCCTCTAATGATGTTTTATATTTCTGTTATGTCTGTCATTATGTTAACAGCTTCCTTCCTTTCTTCTTAATAAGTCTCACTAGTGGTGTATCAATTTTGTTTATCTTTTCAAAGAACCAGCATTTACTTTTATTTGTTTTCTGTATAGTTCATTTATTTTCTATTTATTTCTGCTCAGATCTTTATTATTTCCTTTTTCCTAGAGTTCTTGGGAGTTTTTTTTTTTTTTCTGTTGCATTTCAAATTCACTGAGGCACACAGTTAGGGGATCAATTAGCCTTCTTTCCATCTTCCTCTTATGTGCACTAATTGCTATGAATTTCCTTCTTATGACTGCTTTGCAGTGTCCCAAAGGTTATGGAGACTTGTGTCCTCATTGTCATTGGCTTCCATGCATCTTTTGATTTCAGTCTTTATTTCTTTGTCATTGGCTTCCATGCATTTTTTGATTTCAGTCTTTATTTCTTCAGTAGTTATGAAGTCATTTAGGAGCAGCTTATTTAGTTTCCATTATTTGTGTGTTTTAAGGATTTCTCTTGAAATTAAAATCAAGTTTAATACCATCGTGCTCGGAGAAGATTCTGGATATAATTTCTATGCCTTTGAATCTATAGAGGCTTGTCTTATGCCCTATCATGTGGTCAATCTTCTAAAAGTTTCCATGGAGGGGTGGGTGAAAAAAATGTGTATCTCATGGTTTTGGGGTAGAAATTTCTATAGATATCTGTTAAAGTCCATTTGTTTTATGGTTTCATTTAGATCCTTAATCTTTTTCTTAGTTTTTGTCTAGATGATCTGTCCAGAGGAGATAGTAGGGTGTTGAGATCCCAAAAAATTAGTGTGTTGCAGTCTATTTCTCCTTTAAGATCTAGCAGTCTTTCCTTCATGTATTTGGGTGCCCCTGGGTTAGATGCATAGATATTTATAAGCATTATATCTTCTTGATAGATTAACCCTTTTAAAACAATATAATGCCTTTCTTTGTCTCTTTGAACAGTTTTTCTTTTAAAGACTACTTTGTCAGAAATTAATATCATGACTCCAGCTCTTTTTTGGTTTCCATTTGAATGGAATATCTTTTTCTAGCCTTCACTTTTAGTCTATGTATGTCTTTATCCTTGAGATGCACTTCTTGTAGGCAACGGATAGAGGGTTTCTGTTTTGTTATCAATTCAGCCAGTCTATATCTCTTGACTGGAGAATTTAATCCATTAACATTCAATGTTATTATTGATATTTCCGGACCCTACCTTTAAGTTGGACATTATCTTGGTTATCTTTTATTCCCTTATCTGTTCATTCTTTAGTTTTCCAGGAACAACACTCTCTTCAGAGTTTCTTGAAGGGCTGAAGTGGCACTGGCAAATTCTTTCAGGTTTTGTTTGTCTGAGAAGATTTTAATCTTTTTTTCCCATATGAAAGATAATTTTGCCAGGTATAGTATTCTTGGTTGAAACTGTTTTTCACTTAACACTTTGAATATATTTTCCCATTCTTTCCTTGCTTGCATTATTTCCATTGAAAGGTCCAGTGTAAGCCTGATGGGATGGCCTTTGAAAGTCACTTGTCATTTCTCTCTTGCCAATTTTAGTATCATGTCTTTATCTGTGGTCTTGGCCAGTCTGGCTAAGATGTGTCTTGAGGAAGCTCTTCTTGGGTTGATTCTATTTGAAGTCCTTCATATTTCTTGGAACTGGATGTGTGAGTGCTTCTCCAGACTTGGGAATTTTTCTTCCAGGATTTCATGGAATAGATTTTCCATGCCCTTATCAGTTTTTTCACTTTCTGGGATACCAATTATTCAAATTTCTTGTAGTTTGATGTCTCTTTCTGTTCTAGCTTATAGAGTTTTGTCACCATCAATATTCTAAATTCATTCTCTGACATTTTAGTAACTTCCTCTATTTTTTTTTGAGAAATGGAAGGGAATTATTGTTTTCTTTTGATGGAGACATATTTCCTGGTTTATTCAGACTTGAGGCTTGTCTTCTACTTCCAGCCATTAGCAGATGTACTCCTTTTTGGATACCTTTTCAGAGAATGTTTCCTTGACTTGGAACAAATGTGCTTCACTTTTGCTGTGATTAGTTGTGTGCTGAAGTCTCTGTCTGCTGTGTTTGGCAATGTGCTCTTCACAGGAGCAGTCTTGTATTCAGGTGTCTGAAGAACAGTATTACCTTTTACGCAGGTAGTTCAGTAAGAGGAGGATTCAAGGGAGTCTCGTGGTATTAGGGTATTTTAAAAGTGTGATTCTAGACCCGTCTAGTCCTTCTGGAAGGATAGATGATGTAGATGAAATGACAATATAAGAGGGAAACAAAAAGAGTATAAAGGAGAATAAGGAAAAAGTAGTGTGCCACTCACATACCATGCACACTTTTACCAGGGGGTTGGAGATGGAACTGGGTTCTGCTGGAGAGGTTGAAGCTGCCTGTGGGCTTATGGACAGGGGAAGCTCTGGGGTTTGGGGAGCTGGGCTGTGGCCAGTAACTGGCCCTGCCTCAGGGTCCCTGGTTTCGCCAGGGGCTTGAAGATGGAACTGAGTCAAATAACCTGATCTTTAAAAATGAGCCAGATTTGAATTGATAGTTCTCTAAAGAAGCCATGAAAATGGCCAATAGTTGAAAAGATGCTTGGGCTCAGCAGTTAGCATAATGGCTATGTCACTGGACTCTCATGTAGTAGACCGTGGTTCGAGTCCTGGAACCAGTGGCTTAAATTCATGCCACATGCATGTGCATGCATTCCCAATATCCCAAGAGGAGAATGGAGGAGAAGGGATTGCGGTGTGGCCACCCTCACTAGGGGATGATTTCTCGTTTTCTGTCTCTCTGTCTCTCTCTCTTTCTGGCAAGTGCATGCACCCTATAGCACAAACCTCTCAAAAAAAAAAAAGATGTTCAACATCACTAATAATCAGGGAAAAGCAAATCAAAAGTACAATCAGATATTACCTCTGTCTGTTAACCATTATCCCACCTCCCCCCCCCAAAAAAAAAAATAAGGCAGAGGATAAAAAGTGCTGGTGAGAAGATATAGAGAAATTACCAACTTTGTAAACTGTTGTGAGAATGTAAAATGGCACAGCCTCTATGGAAAACAGTATGGTGGTTCCTCAAAAGACTTAAAAATAAAATTACCATCAAATCTAGCAACCCTATGTCTGTGTATTTATCGAGAAGAACTGAAATCAGGATCTCAAAGAGATATTTTGCACTCTCATGTTCACTGCAGCAGTATTCTCAGTAACCAAGAGGTGAAAACAACCAAAATGTCCACCAATCAATGAATGGATGAGGAAACTGTGGTATATACATACAAAAACAACAAAATTAATCATAAAGATAAGAAAAATCTTATCATAGGGTACATATATATAAACCCTGAAGATATTATGCTAAGTGAAAAAAGTTACTCACAAAAGGACAAATATTGCATTATTCCACTTATATGAGGCAACTAAAATGTTTAAATTCATAGAATCACAGAGCAGAATGGTTGTTTCCAGGGAATAGGAAGAGGGAGAAATAGGAAATTTCTGTTCAATTAATACAGACTTTCAGTCATGCAAGATAAAAAAAAAGTTCTAGAAATCTGTACAACACTGTACTAGTAACTAACACTGTTCTGTACACTTAAAGATTTGTTAAGGTACATTTTATGTGTTATTTTGTACAATAATAATAATGGATCAGGCTTCCTAGGGATGGAGAATATCAAAGATGGGGGCAATTGTATCTGGTGCTTTTCTTAGTTTACTTTGATAATAAAAGGTCCTATCTCTGTTCTCACAGGAAGGACATCAGTGGAAAGCAGCCTCTTCAGAGTTCCGTGCACCTGTCCTTGTCCACCAAGAATTGCAGTTAGCTTGACAGCATAACAAGTGCAATGTCAGAGTTACTATAGAAAGATTCCTTTCCCTAGCATGAGAAACTTAGAAAAACACTAGGTTCCACTGGCTTCTGATGACAGTTTGCAGAAGAAAAGGTCACAGGTCAGACAGGCTGTCTGCGGAAGGGCTGTCACTATACACAGCATGCTCAGAACCCTGAAATGGAAGAATTCATGGCTGTGTGACCAGGACTTAACAATTATGAGTCTCTTTTTCTGAACTCTTAAATTTCTACAAGAATCTCACATTCACGGCCTCACCTGTGCTTCTGACTTCAGGCTAGAAAGAAAACTGGTCTGCCTAATTTCTTCATAAACATTGCTCCAAAGGGCATGAAGAGATTGCTTCTTTCTCAGTATGGTTTACCCGTTCTCCTCCACTCTTAACTCACTATCATCAGCTGTGTCTCTGTTTCATGTAATCTAAACCCTACACTTGAATTCATGATTACATACTCACTGGTTACCCCTGAGAGCCACCAGGCTGGAATGAGTAGTTCCCCTGCAAGTCACATGTGAAGGGGATAAGAAGCCACCTCACTTACAATGTACATATGTTAGTACAGTTAGGACGGTGTGGAGCCTGGAACCTGGCTATACACTAGTCTACTGGCCAGCAATAATGGAATCAAGGGAGATTTAATATGCGGGCCCTAGCCTCTACTCTAGATCTACCTAAATCAGAGCCTTCATTTGAACAAGACCCCTCCATGATTTAAATCTATATAACTGTTACTTGTCAATTTAATATAGTAATATTTTTATAATTTAAAAAGCCCTGCTATAGGGACCAGCAGATGGCATAATGGCTATGTCACTGGACTTCCATATAGTTAACCACAGTTCAAGTCCCAGACCCAATGGCTTAAAACTCATGTTGAGCATATGTGTGGGCATGCTCAAGATTCTGATAGATGAGCGGAGGAGAAAGGATTGCAGTGTGTTTATCCTTGCTATTTGAAAAAAAGAAAAAAGCCCTTCTATAAAATCTGAATATATTTTGAGACAAGAGTGAGGATTCTAGGATACTGGTAGTAAAATCCTTAAGTGCAAGTCTACTTACAGAGTAAAAAAAAATACATTAATCAAATACATATTTATCAAATCAATGAGTCATTTACTTTCTTTAAAATAAGATGAATAAATAAATCTAATTACTATTCATAGAGGACCTTAAAACAGGGAGCTAATGAACCTTCAGTAATAAGGCTTAAATGTGTATTCTCTTTTTCTCTGTATTTTAATAAATGTGCTCACATAAAAGAGCTTTAAGTTATATTAGTAATAGAAAGATGTGTTTTTAAACTCAGTAGTTATTTTAGTTCATTATCATTGTTAAAAACAAAAATACCTGAGATAGGGTGATTTATAAAAAAAAAAAATAGAGAGAGGATTATTCAGCCCATTATTTTAGAGGCCGAAAGTCAAGGCCTGCATTTGGAGAAAGTCATCTTGTTATGTGGGATTCTTTGTAGAATCCGGAGGCAGTATAAAGATAATGTGGCAAGAGGACAAGAGTGTTTATCAGCTCTAATCTCTCTCCCTCTCATTTATAAAGCCACTGGAATTCAATCATGGAGACTCCACCCTGACAACTTTGTCCAAATCCTAATCACTTTCCAAAAACTCGACCTCTTAATCCTATAGTGAGATTATTCTCCACTCTCCTAAAACTGTCACAACCAAATTTCAGCACATGAATTTTGTTGTTGCATACTCAAACCACAGGAGTAATACTGAGTAATGATATACCAAAAGAGGGTTAGTGTAGTGTAAGTAAACAAAGCTTATGTGTCTGAACAGGTAAATTTAGTGTGACATAAAGGAAAGTTAGGGGCCAGGGCACCTTATCTGAGCAAGCCCATTCCAAGTACCAATAAGTGACTTTGCAATCAAAATGTTCTCTTTTTTTTAAAGATAACTTCTTAAATTACAGAAGCTTAAAACAAACAAACAAACAAAAAACTGGAAATATCACTGATTTAATTAATTATAAAAACTAATTTTTAGTTTTGGGAATACAACATTTTTATGTTCTTTCAAAATGGTAGGAAATAACAATTTAAGTTACAAATTAAAGTGATTTAATTGAAGGATAATCTAGAAATAAGTCTTCACGTTTATAACAAAGAGAAAAACTCTTAGTAATAATAAAGCCCATCTTATTCTTCTTTCAATGTTACCATTTAATACAATTAAATTTATCAAATATATAGTTCATTTTCATTTCTCTCTCTTCTTTCTTTCCTCCCGTTTCAACTGGTTAGAGGGTTGGGAGTGGTAACTGAAGGAAGCATACAATGGTGCTTTTTAGAATTTTTTAGTTTAATTTTGTTTTATAATTTTCTTAAGGCTTAAAAATCGTATGTATCTGGTGTTTTACTTATTTGTTTATTTTTTAGAAATATAAAATATTAAACACAAGAAAATCTAGCCCAGCAAGTGGCACAGTGGTTAAGACACTGGACTCCCACATGGCCAACTGTGGTTCAAGTCCCAGACCTGGTGACTTGAAACTCACACTGGGACATGTACATGTGTGCCCAAAGTCCCAAAAAGAGAATAGAGAAGAAAGGAGGGAAGCATGGTCACCCCTGTGGGTGATTTGTCACTTTCTTCCCTTCTGTGTCTCTCTTTCTCTGGTGAGCACATGTGCCTCAAGGCAAAAACCTTAAAAAAGAAAAAAAAAAAAAAAGAAATTATGGTGACTTTTTTCTTTTTTTAAAAAGAGATTTTTTTTTCCCCTTATAGGATACATGTGCTCTCCAGAGAGACAGAAAGCAAAAAATTACCCCCCCTCCCCTTCTCCTCCATTCTCCTCTCTGGATCTTGGAGAAACAGACACACACATACACACACATGCCCTGTGTGAGTTTTAAGTCACTGGGTCTAGGAATCGAACCACAGTTGACTATATGGGAGTCTAGCAAAATAACCATTATGCTATCTGCTAGTCCCTCCTACTAACATTTTAGTTACTAGTATTCCAAACAACTTAAGATATAGATGTTTTTTGAAATGTGTTTTTGACAGTTTATACATGAGTATGAGTATATATCTCTGCATGAAAGAAAGATCTGGGCACTGTTATTTTATTTGTCTAACTATCCAAACAATTTTCCACATAAATGAAAGTAGCTCTGCCTTGGCATGAGTTGCATTTAGTTCATAAGTACTGTTACAACTTAAACAGTCTTCCAGTGTTGAGCATTCAATGTATTTCTTATTTTTCTTTTTTATAAATAAAACTAATATAGATATTCCTAAAAATACCCCCTGTGTACTTTTTGTTTGTTTGTTTTATCCTTAGGATACACACCTTTAATATAAATTGCTATTGCTGAATACAATTGTGAAGCACAATACCAGTCCACCTTCTGAAAAGTTTCAATCAATTTATAGAACCACAGAAAGACAATCTCATTTTTACAAAATTATTTCTCAATCTGAGACACACACACAAAATATATGTTTTTGTTCATATGAATATTTTAAAAGTTTTTTTAAGTAAAACACACATACGGAATAGTATAGAGTTTACTGAATTATTAAAAAGCAAAAATGCCTCATACTACCTGTCAAGACAGAATATTAGCAAACCTCCCTCCTTCCTCTTGAAGGCAACCACTATCCTGTCATTAAACACCAAAGACTGTTAGTGTAAATAATTTCTTTGGCTCAACAATATATGCAAGGGATTCACCCATGCTGCATTTGTATCTGTACTATATTCATTTTTATTGCGGTGTAATAATCAATTATATGAATATCCCATTGTTTACTTTGCCACTCTCTCAATGAGCATTTTTATCACTTAATGCAATTTATATAAACCTACAAAGGTTTAAACTTACATAATTAAATCCATCAATGTTTTTAATCACTGTTCATTAGTGTTATTTATTTTTGGAGAGCTTTTTGCTATAAGGTACATGCACTCACCAGAAAGACAGAAAGATAGAGAGACAGAAATAAGCCCCCAGAGTGGATAGCCACACCACAATCCCTTCTCCTCCATTCTCCTCTCAGGATTTTAGGCATGCACATACACCCAGCATGAGTTTCAAGTCACCTGGTCCAAGATTCGAACCATGATCAACCATGTGGGAGTCCAGCAATGTAACCATTATGCCACCTGCTGGTCCTAGCTTTATAAAAGAGTTTATTTCTTTCATGGAAAAGTAAAGTACCCCTAATAAAGTCTTCATGCTGGGATTCACATTCAGTCTCAGTTGACCCAGATCATAGGCGCATACATGCAGCTGGTGTGCTCAGAGTGGTCTTGAGCTATGAACCCAGGACCTTTCTGAAGTGGGTACAGTTGTGTTACCACTATGCTACCACATGGCTAGTATCATACTCTAAGAGGCTATTCCTACTCCCAAATTATATAATATTCACCTATTTTTTTCTTCCAATGTTTATTTTCACTTTTTATATTTTTATTTTTCATTTGAAATTTATTAGGACATAAAGAGTATGTTATGAATATGTATGTATACATGTGTGAATATATATATATATATATATATATATATATGTTTTGTATTCATTATATATAATATACATAAAATGCATGCTTCAGGGTATTTCTTGCTATTCTATTCTCTAATAGTGTCTTCAATGGGTAATCCAAGCACAAGATACAAAGTTCAAGAGAGAACAGACTGTATAAGTGAATCTCCTCCCACACCTGCCCATGTTAGACAGCTGTTCTTCCCAGGTTCAACCACAGTTTATTTGTCTACCATTCTAACAGTACACAATTTAAGCAAAAATATACATGTAAATCCTCATTTTAATGTAAAAATGCCTTTATGTAACATATTATAACATGATCTTAGAGTTTGCATTTTCATATAAGTCAATACTTTATTCTTCATAATGTCTGCACTGGATTCCATTTTATGAATTTTTCTAAAATTTGTACCTCCAATGAGTTAAAACATTGTGTGTAATCATTTGGTATTATGGTTATTACTAATATGATTACCTGCATAAATACATAATTTTGTACATGTGTATGAGATAGTTGTAGAATATACTCTTAGAAGTATAGCAAGTATAGCATTCTCAACTGGACTGGTGTGAAGTGTATTCATGTTGGAAAACTCACTTTACAAGCTAAGTGATGTATAATGATTTAATGTATAAAATAAATTAAAATAAAATAAAATATATTGATAAAAAGAAGTAAAAACCAGTATATGTGTATTTCTAAATTAAATTTTTTATTGTGAAATAATCATAACTTCAAATGCAGAAGAAATACCAACATATAATATACCCTTTACCCAGTTTCCTCTAATGATATCATCTTGCAAAACTGCAATGCAATATCACAGCTAGGATACTGACATTAAACAATTAAGATATATAATAGAGAATTTCAAATTGCCTTTTGTTTGCCAGACCCACTTACCT
>NW_006204120.1:1503418-1508834 GCF_000334495.1 Tupaia belangeri chinensis
CTACATATTTCTAGAAAACAATAGTCTATTACCCATTTCTATAATCTTGTCATGATTTATATAAATGGAGTTATACGGCATGTAACTTTTGGGAGTTGTCATTTTTCACTCAGCACAATATCCTGGAGAGTTATCAAGGCTGTTGCACATATCAGTACTTCAATCCTTTTATTATAGAGCACTATTACATGGAATGTATACATCACAGTGTGCTTAACGATTTGTTCATTGAAAGACAACTGTTTCCAGTTGTCTATTTTAGGCTATTACGAATAAAGTTTCTACAAACATTTATTTATGGATTTTTGTGTGGATGTTAAATCTTCATTGCTCTGAGATAAATGTCTAGGAATGCAATTGCTGGGCCATGTAGTAGTTGCCTATGTAGTTTTTTGTTTGTTTGTTTGTTTGTTTGGTTTTGGTTTTTTTTTTTTAAGAAATAGCCAGAAGAGGGAGATGAAAACCTGACTGGAGACACCCAGTACAATTCCTCTTCATGAAAAGGGACTGAGAGAGAACAGATAAATTGCTGCACTTCAAACAGAGGATCATTGAGAAAACATCTAAATCCAGCAAAGAAGCAAGGAGAAAGTTCTGAGGCACAGAAATCTGTAGAGGCTTACTGGGGGAGACAAAGTTCTGGGATGAAAGTAGCCAGAGCTGGGAACCAGCAGTTAGCGTAATGGATATGTCGCTGGACTCCCACGTAGTCGACCACGGTTCGCGTCTCGGACCCAGTGGCTTAAATCTCACGCCGGGCGCGTGTGCGTGCGTGCCCAAGATCCCGAGAGGAGAATGGAGGAGAAGGGATTGCGGAGTGACCATCCCCCCTGGGGGTGATTTCTCGCTTTCTGTCTCTATGTCTCTGTCTGTCTGGCCAGCGCACGCGCCCTATAGCAAAAACCTCTCCAAAAAAAAAAAAAAGAAAGTAGCCAGAGCAGAGCGAAACTCCCCACTGCAAGGAAGAGAACCCAAGGACTGCAGACAACTCTGAAGAATTCAGACCACCTTTCATGAGATTCAAGATTCTTGACTTTCATTTCCTGTCTGCAGCCATCACCAGTGACTCCATCTACTCACCTGGCTCAGCTTCCAGTGCTTTGAGGGTACTCAGACTCAGCAGAAAAAACAGCCCCACCCATTTGCCCAGAACAGCTTTCCCATGTAATACAGGTGCGAACAGAGCTGGCAACCCCACCTCTGTGGGCCCTGCCCACACAACCACAGGCTCTGTACCCCTTGTCTCAGGCCAAGGACACTGTTTGCAGCAGCTATACCAACTGTCTACCTCAACTAGAGGGGCCTCCATGCACTCTACTTAAGGCCTGAGAAAACTGGCTGCCTCCCCATACACCTGCCATCCTAACTGCTATAAGGTAACTCTTATTTCTCCTACTGGTAGGATCCCTTCATGCCACACTTGTCCCAAATCCTGGGTATGTAATCATTGCCTGAGCATCCCCACCATCACCACTTGGATAAGTAGAACTCCTATGTGCTACATGTACCTCACACAGGGCCTAAGAACATCAGCCCGAGTACCACAATTTTTTAGCTGAAACCTAAACTCCTCAACATATAGAGCATGTATCCTGCACACAACACACTCAGAGCCCGAGGTCATCAGTACCTCTACAATGGGCAGCTGCTACAATAGTCCCTTAATAATAGGTATAAAAAGGATATATCTCAATGTAATAAAAGTTGTACATAATGAACCCACAGTTAATATTGTATTCAATGGGGAAAAGTTGAAAGCTTTCCCTCTAAGAACCAGAATAAAACCAAGATGTCCACTTTCTCTACCCCTAATATATATAGTTCAAGAAGTACTAGCTAAAGCAATTATGGAAAAGAAAGAAACTATGGCCATCCAAATTGGAAAGAAAGAAGTTAAATTGTCCCTGTTTGAAGATGACATGATCATACAGAAAAACCTAGAGTGTATCAAAAAATTCTTACAGCTGATAACTTATTTCAGTAAAGTTGCAGGATATAAAACCAACATACAATACTCACTAGCCATCTTGTACACCAATAACGAACTAGCTGAAATAAAGAAAGCAATCATGTTTAAAATAGATACCAAAAAAGTAAATTTATGTACCTAGGAATAAATTTAACCAAGGAGGTAGGAAAAAAACTCTATACTGAAAACTATAAAACACAGATGAGAGAAACTGAAGAAGAAACAAAAAATAGGGACCAGCTGGTGGCATGGTGGTTAAGGCATTGGACTCACACATGGCCAACTGCAGTTAGAGTCTTGGACCCAGTGGCAAAGTGTTTGCACATCAATGTTTATTGTGACACTGTTCACGATTGCTAAGACAAGGAACCAAACCAAATGCCCCCGTATGGATGAATGGATCAAAAAACTGTGATACATATATTCTATGGAATATTATTCAGCCATAAAAACCAACAAAACCCTAGCTTTTGACAGAAAGTGGAAGAATATGGAAAATTTACTACTCAGTAAAGCAAGCCAGGCTATGGAGAGACATTGTATGTCCCCACTTAATTTATACCGAGTGTCTGCACTCTACAACCGAAACTGATTGACTAAAAGATATACAAACACAAGAGATAGGTGTAAATGCCAGATGTAGTGTGAGTGGAGGAGTGGGGCCTAGGGAAGGTCATTTGGAGGAGGGATACAGAGGCAGAGAAATGATGGGACCGGGAGGTGTGGTGTTATCTGTTGAAGATATTTTGATCAACTGGACTGGGGAGAAATGTTCACATATTGAAATGTTCACTTTGTAAGCTAAACAATGTGACTGAATGTATATAAAATAAATTTAAAAAAATAAAATTCTGGGGAACCAGCAGTTAGTGTAATGGCTATGTCGCTGGACTCCCACGTAGTCGACCGCGGTTCGCGTCTCGGACCTGGTGGCTTAAATCTCACGCCGGGCGCGTGTGCGTGCGTGCCCAAGATCCCGAGAGGAGAATGGAGGAGAAGGGATTGCAGTGTGACCATCCCCCCTGGGGGGTGATTTCTCACTTTCTGTCTCTATGTCTCTCTCTCTGTCTGTCTGGCGAGCACACACGCCCTATAGTGAAAACCTCTCAAAAAAAAAAATAAAAAAGAGAGAAAGGAAAAAAAATAAGATTCTGTGTGTGTGTGTGTGTGTGTGTGTGTGTGTGTATGTGTGTATGCACAAAATCCTGAAAGGAGAATGCAGGAGAAAGGACTGTGCCATGGCCATTCTCCCTGCATGTGTGTGAGGGGTGATTTCTCACTTTCCCTCTCTTTGGCTTTCTCTAGCAAGTGTACATGCTCTATGACAAACACCTTAAAAAAATAAATGAAATGAAAGATATACTGTGTTTATGAATTAGAAGAATCAATATGGTTAAAATTAAGATACTGGGCCAGCAAATAACATGGAGGTTAAGGAAGATGGCTCCCACATGGCTGATTTCACAGTTCAAGTACTAGACACAATGGCTTGAAAATCACATTGGGCATATGTCCAAAATTCTGAGAGGAGAATGAAGAAGAAGGTATTACAGTATGTCATCACCTCTGACAGGAGGGAGGGATTTCTCACTTTCCCTCTCTTTCTATCTCTCTGCAGCAAGCACACCCATCCTATAGCAAATTAAAAACAAACAAACAAAAAAAAAGAGGCTACTAAAAGTTATCTACAGATTCAACATAATTTCTATCAAAGTACCAATGGCATTCTCTACAGAAGTAGAAACACAATCAAAATTTGTATGGAATCACAAGACATCAAAAGCTAAAGCAATACTGTTCTTAAATAAGTCAGAGACATCACAGTGACATTAAAATAAATTAACAGATTTTTAATCATCAAAACAACATGGTACTGGCAGAAAAAAGTACATACACCATTGGAGCATAATAAAGAATCCATAAATAAAACTATAGATATATAGCCAATTATTTTTTGAGAAAGGTCCTAAGAACATTCATTGAGAAAAGGACAGTTTCTATATATATATATATATTTTTTAGAGGCTTTTGCTATAGGGTGTGTGCACTCACCAGACAGACAGAGAGAGACAGAGAGCGAGAAATCACCCCCCAGGGGGGATGGCCACGCCACAATCCCTTCTCCTCCGTACTCCTCTCGGGATCTTGGGCATGCACATACATGCGCCCGGTGTGAGTTTTAAGCCACCGGGTCCAGGATGAGAACCACAGTCGACTACGTGGGAGTCCAGCGACATAGCCATTATGCTAACTGCTGGTCCCAAGAAAAGGACAGTTTCTTGATAATTGTGTAAAAACATTAGATAACCATTTTCAGAAGAATAAAAGTATACCTCTAGTAGAATTAAAGTATAAGGTTATTTTAGCACAAAAAACTTTTGAAATTCATGCATCGTTTTTTTCATAAAGGCATTTTCCATGAACTTTTCTGAAAATTCCTTATGTATTTTCTACATTTACTTAGAATCTATACAATGTTTTATTTTTTACTCTAACCACCAAACATAACTTATAAAACTCAGAAGGAAGAGGGAAGTAAATATATTTACCCATATTTCTGCTTAATATGTTCTTTATTCTGTCTCATTTTCTTGGTTCCCTCTTGGTGTCATTCAGTCCAGAAAACTTGCTCAAGCCACTTTTTTAGAGCAGGTCTACTGGTAATTAAATCTCTTTTCCTTTATTCTGATGATATCTCAATTCTCCTTCGTTTCTGTAGGATAATTTCACTGAGTTTAAGATTATTAGTTGATTGTTTTCTTTCAGCCATTCAAAAACATTGTACCACTTGTTTCTGGCTTCCATTGTTTCGCAAGAAAAATATGCTGACCATCTACTATCTTTCCTTATGAACAAAGTGTCACTTATCTGGCACAACTTAAGAATTTTTCTTAAAAATCATTTCCTGGTATTCGATTACAACATGTGTTAGTATGAATTTCTTTTTGTTTAATCTCTTTGTTCACCTTCTTGAATCTGTAAGCTTATGTTTCTTGCCAAATTTGGAAAGTTTTAAGGCATTATATTATTTAGGTATTTTTCAGCACTGTTTTCTTACTCCTTCCTTCCAATACTCAATGCCATGAATGTTAGATCTTTGTTATAAGCCACAGGTCTCTGAGTTTCTGTTCACTGCTTATTATTGTTATAAGTATTTCTATTATATTTCTCTAATATGTTTAGATTGAGTTCATTTCTATCAAGTCTTCTCATTTACTAATTAATTCTTCCCTCCCCTTTAATTAAGCTGTTGAGTCCATCAACTGAGCATTTTCTTTCAGGTTTTGTATTTTCAGTTTTAAAATTTCCATTTGATTACTCTTCATATATTACATTTCCTTGCAGAGTATTTCTATTTCCTTGTTGATATAAATGAGAAAATAGAAATCTTGTCAGGCTGTTACTTTTCTTCCCTCTTTCCTCCCCTCTCTCCTCTCCCCTCCTCCC
>NW_006204120.1:1508963-1559843 GCF_000334495.1 Tupaia belangeri chinensis
AAAGAGAGTTTGTCTTATTGGACTTTTCTGTCTATATCAATTAACATTCCAAGGTTGCTAGTTTCCTCAGTATCAAGTCTTGGGTATTTAAGGCAAGAATAAAATGTAGGGAATTTACCACCATGTAATTCCTTTTGTTCTGACACTCCTGTTTGACCCCCTTCTCGCCACCTTTCAGAATCCTTTTGCATTTGTTCTATACATAATGACCAGCTTTTTAAGTTGTATTTAGTGGGAGAGGAAAGGAAAAGTACATCTACTTCAATAATTTGGGAGTAGAAGTCTGCATTTTCATAAAGCTATTACCTAATTACCTTCTAGAGATGTAACCATTTCCCTTTCAGTCTAATTGATTCAATTGCATTTCTGCAGAGTTGACATTGCTTTATGCCATTGATTTTTATTGAAGAAATTGCTTTTTAACCTTTATTTTGGCCCTCGCACCTAATTTGTCCAGGTTATACAGGTTACATATCTGTCACTTTTGAGTCAATTTAAGACTTTTTAAAGAAAAGTCTTCCTGATAGGATAGAAAAGAAATAATGACGTTAAGAAACTTCCAGTAAGTGCCTTCCTTCTTTCATTTGCTTGCCGCCTACCCAGCTACTTGAAGGCTACTTGTTGATTTTTTCTAAGCCTCCTTCACTTAGACAGAATAAACACTACACAGAGTATATTTTTATTTGGGGAGGAAGGTGAACTGCTGGCATTCCAAGAAGCCTCAAGTTGATAGCTATCATTTCTTTTTAGAGTAAGTATATTTGTATTTGGTGGAGACTGGGGAGGAAGGTGAACTGCTGGCATTCCAAGAAGCCTCAAGTTGATAGCTATCATTTCTTTTTAGAGTAAGAAGACAATGTATTTGAGAAAAATCAAGTATGTGTAACAGCAATTTTGCCAAATGAGAATCCATTTTCACTAGTTTAGCCTTTGTGCTTGATTATAACACATCTTTATTTCCCGGGCTTCTTTACTTGGTAGTCCTTAAGTGCTACTTTCTTTCTTTTTTAAAATTTATTTTTATCACTTATTTATTTATTTAATTTTTTTATACATTCAATCACATTATTTAGCTTACAAAGTGAAAATTTCAATATGTGAACATTTCTCTCCAGTCCAGTTGATCAAAATATCTTCAACAGATACCACCACACCTCCCCATCCTGTCAATGCTCTGCCTCTGTATCCCTCCTCCAAATGTCCTTCCCTAGGCCCCACTCCTCCACACATACCCCATCTGGCATTCATACCCATCTGTTATGTTTGTACAACCTTTAGTCAATCAGTTTCAGTCATAGAGTGCAGACTTTCAACACCAGTGTGAACAAAGCATTTTAAGAACAACACAGCAGTGAAACTAGGAAATCATATCATAGTAAACAGAAATAAAATTAAAACACCAGCTCTCAGGGTGAGCAAGTAACATGGTGGTTAAGGTGGCTTGACTCCCACATGGCTAACTGCAATTCCAGTCCCAGTCCTGGAGACTTGCTTTCTTGCTCTCTCACTATTGTTCGCTCTTTCTCTCTTGAGCACATGTGCTCTGTAGTAAATTTTTAAAAAGTAACAATGATAAAGTTAAACAAATAATTCTTTAAAAATCAAAACAAAACCATCCCTCTCAGTTAAAGCTTACTGCAATTAGTACAAAGACTCAAAAAAGTTTCTGTTTTTAATTCTAAAGATAAAGCTCCTGCTTTTCCCTATGAGAAACATATACACGTGAAGTAAAAGGTTTACCTCCTTGTAGACCTCAATGTAGTATAGAAGGGTATAAGTATCACTATATAAAAACTTCTAATCAAAGATTTGTTCATAGACTATTTTGGGGGAAAATGCATAAAGTGTAACTACACATAATACCATCTAGCTATAAACTACTGAAAAAAAATTTTGAACTATTTTGCTCTAGTCTCTTCCTAGGTACTTTATTTTCTTTTATAAAACGGACTCTTACCATAAATACCATTTTGAACCCAGCTTTATTCACTTAACATAATAATGGGTTTTCATATTTGGTTAAATGGTCTTTAAAAACAGGGGATTTAATGACTGTAATAATATTCTACCTTATAAAAATGCCAAAATTTGTTTAAATATTTAAGTCTCTATAATTTTGCCATTTATAACACTGCAACACATATCCTTTTACATAAATCTTTGATTTTTATTTTTTCTTAGAGTAAATTGCTAGAATTTGGATTACTGCCCCTCGCAGTACAAGGCTTCCTCCTAGAGAAGGAGACAATATGTGGATCGAGGCCAAGTTTACACTTGGCCTCAGCACTGAAAAGAGATTGCAGATTCTGTACCTCTCTGGCAAGACACTGTTGGGGTTCTCTTTAGAGTACTGATTTTCTCTGAAGTGATGTGGCCAGGCAAGCCTAGGGCTCTTTAAACTTGCACCGATGTACTTGTCTCCCCATTCTTCAAAAGAGCTTCTGGGAAGCAGGAAAACTTATTCTAGTTGTGTGTACTTTCTCGGGTTTGTAACCTCACAGTTTTGAGGACCAAAACCAGAGGATGAGGAAGCAGAAAGGTGATAAACATTTTTGCAAGAAGCCCTGCCTACTAAATTCATTTTAGGACAAAGTGGTTTCCATGCTATAGGAAAATATTATTTTTAGGGCCCAGTCGCAGTGTGGAAATAAAACATGATACTTTGCAAGGATGACCCACATGGGTTCTAGGTTCCTGTCTAGAAATCTCCCTGAGTATGCAGAGAATGTGGTTGCCCACCATTTACGGCTGACTGAGGATGGGGGTAGATTACAGGATCTAGATCCAGTTGGGGCTATCTGTCTCTCTTTCTTAGTCATGAAAGAAAAAAATAAATATACTTGAAAAAATAGTATAAAAACAAAATTGGGAACACAATGTCTATACAAGGGGATTTTCCAAAACCTCAAAGACGTCATGGAAAAACCAGAACTTGTTTTGCCACAGAGGTTTTGAAGTCTTCTCACAAATAAGTAAGCTGTTTATTTATTTATGTATTTATTTATTTTGCTAAGATTTAGGCGCTACCTAGTTTACTCATATATCTATTTGTGATACTTTATCTCAGATCATATGCTATTATCAGATCATATGCTATTATCAGTTAGGGTTTGGAAGTTATTTTCCTCCACATAGCTTGTAAATAATTTAATTGTAAAAAAAACAAATGTAATTTGTCATATACTACCTTCTCATATTGTAGTCTTTAAAACAAGAATATTTTCCATTGTTATCGAGACAAACAACAGAATCTTTACACAAAGGAAGCACTGATCTGTCAACTTACTTTGAAACACCCAGTTTCCATCAGCTGTTTGCTCTTGTTGAAGCAACCTTAGCAGGGAAGCATTTACATTTTATTTATTCATGCCCTTTGCTCAATTTTCTACTGAGGTGTTAGGTTTTTTTTTATTTTTTGAGTTGAGAAAAGTCATTTAAGAACTGCTGATATTAACCCTATGACTGTCATATTTGTTGTACATATTTTTCCCAGTATTTGTTGTCATCTGATTTTATATATAGTGGAGCTCTTTTGTGCCATTCAGAAAGGCTTAAACTTAGTACATTTAAAGATAACTTTTACACTTTAGCATTCATTTCTTTAATTTAGTAATTAGGAAATCTTTCTAACTCCCAAAATATACATGTCTTCAGTATGTTTTCTTCTTTGTTTTATTACAACTTTAACATTTTTATTATTTTATTTTAGTTATATGATCTTAAATATTTATTAAGTATCAAATATGAGTTAAATCAAACATTTTAGAGAAATTATTTAACTCTTCCTTGATTTTTATGCTACTTTTATTATATACTAAACTATTTCATATAATGGATCTTTTATAATACTTCTGTTGCAGAAAACCAGATGGTGAGGAACAGAAATGGTACTCAGATAGGAGAACTGTTTTATTATGTTGGCGGGCACAGAGGAGTTAATACTCTGAATCTCCAGCCCTGGCTGAGAGTTGGACACAGTCTTTTATGAATGAATTGGGGAGGGACAGTTTCAGCACACTTTGAGTGTCCTGTCAGGGAAGGAGCTCAGTGTCAGCCCTAATACAGAGCTGGTAGAGAAGCAGGGAATCCAACATGCTCAAAGCCTCTGGCCACTCAACAGTTTAGGGGAGGGGCAGCTAGCTCATGGGGTAACAGAACACCCAGACAGCTATCGGCCCTGGGTTGTTTCAAGGTTGCTCACAATTTCCTCCATATCAGAACAGAAGGTTCGGCAGTTATTAGCCTTTGGTTGCTCCACATCACTTCTAGTTCTACCATTGTGCTGTCTGTTGATTCTTAGGTAATTTTATGAAAATATATCATATAATAAATATCTTGCAAAATAAGTATTGTCTCCTATACTATCATTCATATATCCTTTTCCTTAAACTTTTAAGTAGCTTATCTGTTTATTATTCTAAATAAATTTTAAAATAAATAATTCAAAATTATAAGTCTCTTAAATTTTAAAAATAAAATTTAAACTTCATGGTTAGGAAAGACAATGTTTACACCAGTGAGTATATAAAAAGGCATCAAACATCGGGACCAGCAGTTGACGTAATGGCTATGTCGCTGGACTCCCATGTAGTCGAAACGGTTCAAGTCTCGGATCCAGTGGCTTAAAACTCACGCCAGGCACGTGTGTGTGTGTGCCCAAGATCCCGAGAGGAGAATGGAGGAGAAGGGATTACAGCGTGGCCATTCCCCCTGGGGGGTGATTTTTCGCTTTCTGTCTCTCTGTCTCTCTCTGTCTGTCTGGCGAGCGCATGCACCCTATGGCAAAACCTCTCAAAAAAAAAAAAAGGCAGCAAACATCACTATTAGCCATGAAGTTGCAAGTTATCTACCACCTAATAAATAAGAAAAATTTTAAAAATTTATATAATTCAGTGTCCATTACATATGGGTGAAATGAGCATTGTCATAAACTATTGGTAGAGTTATTTTAGAGAACATTTGTCAGTGCCTACTAAATGTGAAATGTAAGCATAATTTTCTCTAAGCACTCCCTTCCAGGAATCTGTCTCTTAGATGTCCTTACACATGTACACAAAGATATACATGGTTCACTATAGCATTATTGGTAATAATCTCATTTTGGAATCCACATAAAGGTCTATTTATAAGGGAATGTTAAAGTATGGAAAGAGTATCTGTACAATGATAATATTTATATAACTACTAAAAAGAATGCAATAATTCTAAACATAATGTAGAAAAAAATCTCTGAAATCCATTACCAAATGACAAGACAAATTTTAAAAACAATATGGCCAATAAAATGCTATTTGTGTTTTAATATATATGTGTATAGGTAGGTAAGGAGCATATATATCAGAAATATTTGGAAGGATAGACATTAAAGGGGTAATACAGTATTTCCTTCTTGAGAGGTAAGTACAAATAAAGACTAAACAGAATGATCATAACTTTTTTTTTTTTTTTTTTTTTTTTTAAATTTTTGCTATCGGGTACATGCATTTACCAGAAAGTGACAGAGATAGTGAGAGGGAAAGTTATAAATCATCCCTCAGGAAGAATGGCCATGCCACAATCCCTTCTTCTCTTTTCTCAAACTGGGATTTGGGGCACGCACACACACACACATGCCTGGTGTGAGTTTCAGGCTGCTGGATCCAGGACTCTAACCATGGTTGGCCACGTGGGAACCCAGTGCAAGAACTATTATGCCACCTTATGGCCCCAGTTTCTAACTCTTTTATCTAAGTACTTCAATACCATTTACTCAAACACTAGAAATTTATGGTCATGTACAAATTTTATATTTTATTAGGTCATCAGAAAAGTCATGATGGATTTTTGCATAGAAAAACACAGAAATAAATATAACTTTTCTGACAATCCAATAAATTTTTAAAAATTTTATACATCCAATCACTTTATATCAATATAGCTTACAAAGTAAGTGTTCCCAGCATGAATACACTGTGTATTAGTACAGTTAAAGATATTCTCACAAATGTTATCATAAACAGATAATTTTCCATTTTTGTGTCTCTTTATCCCCTTGATTCCCTTCCTCTCATCCTCCCCCATTTCCACCTGTCCGCTATTAACATTCTCATTTTCTAGATCACATTTTGGGTGCCTATACACTTATTTACTCTTGAAGTGAAAGAAAGTTACTCATACATAGATTGGCCAACAGATGATAAATGAGACTCACCTGCTGCCAATGCCCCTTGGGTGAGAGTTTCTGAATCTCCTCTGAGTTCTACCCTACAGTGCAAGTTGGTCTGAGCACTTCTGGTGTTTAGCTAGTATTCATACTAGACTAAGCTAAGTCACTGGCGTGAATTATGTTTTTTCATTTTTTTGTTTCTGTTTTTATTTCTTTTGGTCTATCATTGTGTATTTTCACACTCCAAATCCCCAGTAAACAAAGTAGAAGGAAAACTACAATCCATGTACCCAATGCTCAATGAGCTCTTCCTGATTCTATTTATAGACTTTGATGGTATGTTACAGGTTGAGGAGCTTTAGCATAGAATTAATTTTATTTTTCTTCTCCTACTCACCAAACAAGGACAAGAAATTTCTGAGAGTTGAAGTCTACAGAGATTTTTTTTTTAAGTTGCTGTAGAGAAGACAATATAATGTCTTATTTTGGACATATCAGTAAGAACCATCCACAGGAGATGGTTGCCCAGGCTTTCTGACCAGTACAAAAATTCAGTGTTGGCCAGTGACAGTCATTCTCAGTTCATCTCTATTGGGCTTATAACCAATATAAATTCCTCTAAAAATTCTGCCAAAGACTTTAGGTCTTATTTTCTACCAGTATAATGTTTTTACCTTTTCCTGTGTCACCACTGGTATTTAACTGAAAAGTTAAGAGAGACTGTATCAGGGTATCTCAGGCAGCTGACATTATAAACACATTCTCGTCATTTAAAGTAAATTCTAAAACATAATATATCAAATGTTAATGAGCAAAAGAATTCATAAACACAAAATAGCTCTTATAAAACTTTTCTACACCATGGTGGATAAATCTACCACTTACTAATCAAGCATGGTGACTCTCTAGGGTTTTAATCCTCCCCGAAGACCAAGAACCTGTTTATTATGGATGTGTAAAGAGAACTGGGAAATGTTTCTATGGTAGCTCAGCTACCCTGAAGATCAGAAACAAGAAGAAGGAAAAGACTGAAGGAAAGCATTAAGGAGGCTAAAATCTGGGGAGAAATAAAGGTAGATAGAAGAGAATAAATAGGGGATTAATACCCATAAAGTGATGAAAGAAGATAGAGTCCAAGAAGAGGTATAAGAGAGAAAATCTATAAATAATCAGTAAGAAATAGAAAATCTGCTGGAAAAAATATTCATCTTAGTTTTGTTCAGACTAAAAAATGGGATTTAGTGCCACCAGAAAATAGTAAGTAAGTATGAAAGCTGAGGCAATATATCACAGTTATCATTTCCACTGATGAACATTTCTTTGTTTAAACAAATCCCCATTATAAAAAACAAAGCCACAATTGTATTAACTACTGGCATCTAGTGATGTTCCCTTTAAAGAAACTTAGAAAAGAGCATAATATAAACAAAATGAATACATGAATTTTTTTCTCTTTGGTCTTTGACAGAGACAAATGTGCTAACAGGATGTCTTCCACTCTTTATTTTAACTGTAGGAATATATGCTCAGCTCATATACTTCCTGTAAATTCCACATGTGAGAAATGAGAAACAGTGTTTAAAATAATCCACTGTCAGTAAAGATGTATATCTGGATTTTGTTGGATCTTGTCAGCCACTCATTGCAAGACAAGGCAGCAAAGGAGGGCCACAACTTGCACTAGACTGGCTGTGAAAGCAAGTGTGCATGTGTGTGTTGGTATGAGCAAAACACAGTGCTTACCCAGACCTCAATAGAGGGACAAGAAAAAAACTAGAGAGCTCCAGGAACCAGGACAACATGAAGAAAGTGGGCCAGCAGTCCTGGGAAGTCCCTCGTGTGGTAGGCAGCACATAGCTATCTGACAATGGTGAAGCATCAGGGCCTATCATGGGACTGGATTTCTGGGGTAGCACAGCCAAAAGTGCTGCCAGCAGATCTAAGTCTGCCCCATCTCTGGCATGGACACCAAATAACTGAAACAAAAGAGAGGTCATACCTACACCACCTCAGGCGGCCTGAGATTTGGAAGCTCAAGCACTTAAGTTTTGCTCTTACAAAGAGGTACCAGGAAGGGCTAAGATCAAACAGGCAGAGCTGATGGGTCATGGGCACTGGGCACCATGCTGAGGGTCATGTAAACAATAGTGACACATAATGAACACTAAAAAAGGATTTGCTATTACAAGTAGTAGCAAATCATCAAATCCAAATTAAATGGTAGACTCTCCTCAAAAGTAAAGTTTCTGCATTTAAAGTCTGCAGTTAATCATTGTTTCATGGAATTTCAGGAAGATGATTGTGAAAGAGCTTGTATGCTATCTAGTATCTGTGTGGGATCCAGTGGAATTTGTTCAGTTTTGAGCATCATCACTTAACCTTCCAGGGTCTTGATTTCCTCATTCCAACATTCTCCACGGCCCTCTCTGAAAACTCTTGAAGCCTGTGAATTTTTGTTATGGGGTTCTTGTTTTCAAATATTCTTTTAGAAAAATTATTCCATATTTAAAACTTCCAATTATTCAACAAATCTAAAAGGAATAATCATACCTCCAAAATAGATGTTTGGAACATTCCAGCTTGTTTCACACAAGTCCTTTCAAAAGTAGACATAGCTACAAGTATATGAAAGCCTTCGCTGGCAGAGATTCAAGGAGACAAACCAAGAAGGAACAGTGCTAAGGAGAGGAAGATCAGTCAGTGAAGAAATAGTGGAAACAGCAATCAAGTACTAGGAAATAAATTACAGAAATTAGAAAATAAACTAAGGTAAAGAGAAAGGAGAGAAGAGGAGAAGGAAGAAGAGGAAGGAGAATAGAGAGAAGGAAAGAGGAAAGAAAAGGAAAGAGGAGGAAGGAAGGAAGTGAGCAAGCAGGTGGGTAAGCCAGGTTCATGTTACACTGGGCAAAACAGGACCATTAATGAAAGGTTTTGACTGTAAGTCCTGCCACAGCTCAATTAAAGACTTTGATCAAGTTATAGCTTTTCAAGTTTTGAATGTGTAAGAAGTTGGGATAGCTGAGATGACAGTTAAGAATACACAGCTTCAGGGCCTGCAGGTGGTGTGCTGGTTAAGAGCACTGGACTCCCACATGGCCGACCACAGTTCGAGTCCCAGACCTGGTGGCTTGCATTCTCTGTCTCTCTCTCACTCTGTTCCTCTCTGATCAAATTAAAATAAATAAATAAAGTTAAATAAAATAATTTTTTAAAAAAAGAATACACTGCCTCTGCTCATAATGAGGCAGAGCAGAGTCACATACTATGTGGATCTAAATTTATGGATAACAGTCTAGCCTTTCTAATGCTGCTTCTTGAGAGTATTGCTGGGTAAAGCCTAGTGTTTGCAGGCATAGCTCCTCATCTTTCATGCAATTCCAACACTAAACAGACACTCATAACTTAGATTTATTCAGATCTTCCCCAGAGCTGAAAATATTCCACAGAATTATTTATTAATCTACCAAACTTTTACTAAGTTCCTTTTCCTTTGGTGAGAAATAAACAAAGTAGGGTTAATCTATTATGTTTTGCTCAACTGGTGAAGCATGGTTGAAAGAAAACGGGCAATCCGCTACAGATGATACAGAAAGTTAAGGCAGATACTCAAAATACTGATCCTTAAAAGGGGAGAAATCAATGGCAGGTCCACAAGTCTTTGCCTTCTGAAGCTCTAGAGCCCACAAATAATCAAAGGAGAAACGCTTCCTATTCTCAAACACTGATATAAGCAGGAGGCAAATTCAGAGCACATACAGGTTAGATTTTTTTCTTACCTCAGTGGGCAGTTGGCATATTTGAATTTAAGACCTTTAAGAATAACACACTAGCAAATGCTGATTGTCTTTGTGATTTCTAAAACACTTTCATTTCCAGTTTCTCATCACTCTTAATAATAGCTGCTCTCAAAATTCACAGTATAATAAGTCTCTAATGGCCCTTTAAAAAATAATCTGAAAATGACAGGCACATTCACCTTTGTCCCGCCTGTATTTCACAAGGTTGAGAACACGGGTTTAGTTTGAAACCCATCATTACAAAACCATCCTCTTCTGGCAAAGGGGGAAACTCCAATCATAATTTTCTGCTGAGAGTCATTAAGAAAGCCAATGCAACTGCAGGGAAAAGGGTCAAAGGGCAACTCTAACTTACAAAAGCATAGCCCACTTTGCTCAACTCAAAAATCATAGCTTGCTTTGTGCAACTTATCCTCTAAAGAGGATACACAGGCTAGGAGATTTTTATCACTGCAGTCTCATTCTACAAAATAGGACTACATTTACTCATCTTTCTGGATGGCCAAGAAATAATGGTACATCTTGTAAATATAGGTTGGTTACTTCAGGGAGGGGGGTAGAAATTAATTTCAAATCTATCACAGAGTTTCAAGCTATTTTCCCCATGAGATTTCATACCAGGCCATAGCACTAGAAGCCATAATTTCCATATTTATTGAAAAACAGTATCTCAGCCAAAGAGTAGTGCATTGTGTCCTCACAGTGAGACCTCACCCAAGGAAATAGAATTAATTCACACTATCATCCTAAATGTCTAGGGTATTTTTCAGAAAACTGTAATATTTGACCCCCTAATTCAGAGAAGGTTTCTTTGAATGCACTGCATTTTAGCAATGACTATAATTTCAGAAATTGCTTTCTAACCTAATAAACTTCCTTGCCAGCTAAACCAAAAAGTTTAAATCTGCAGTGAATAGTTAGTGATAAGAGAATCAAATGGCTATTTTTAAAAATCTGTATACCTAACAGCAGCAGATTCTGGATCTTTATTTACAATTCTTACTTTATTTTCCATGGTTGTTACACAATTCATTTTTACATAAATAAACTTTTGCGTGCATGTGTTTATGCATGTGAGTGTGTGTAGGGATACTCAGGCTCATCTAAATTTAGACCGCAATGAGACAACTGATAATAAAGGGTGCTATGGATGTACAATACATCTTAATACTATATTTTAGAAACTTCAATTAATGGATAGTATTATGTAATTCATTCATTGAGGGCATAAGTTCAGATTAAAACTTTCTACAAATATGTTTTTTAATATTTTTTTAGTGGTCCTTGTTCTAGGAGCACAGAATTGGTAGAGACAATAGTATATTCTCTTTCTGTCTGTCTGTCTCTCTCTCTCTCTCGCACACACACGCACACACACACACACACACGAGTAACATATACAAACTTTCCCACTAAGAAAAACTTGGAAAAATTAGGAAGACTTAATTAATGAGAACAGACTGTTGTACAAAAGTATCATGATCCCAATATTTTCTTAGGAAGTTTTGTACTTAAAATACATTGACATTAGTCTACAATCATCAGTACCTAATTTATTCATATTTATGATTTGACCTGAATTGAAAACAAATGGCATTGATTGGGATGACCTGAGTTAGGGGCAAGCATGCTGATAATCATACCCTCCTATAACATATACTGGGGTATCACTGACTAGCCCAGCATGGTTTTCATGATTTAAAAAAAAAAGAAAAGCATTTCATATGTAACTTATTTAGAATTTTTTCTCTATTTTAAATAAATTAACATCTTCATCCACTGTTATTTACAATATTACTACATAAAAGAATACATTCTGGATAATTTCCAATATAAATCTTAAATACTTCTACCAAAGTATTACATTAATGGTAGATACATATACACTCTAAAAAGACCTTGTTTTAAGTCTAATCTCTGAGTAGGTGAAGTCATGTAATAAGTTTATGCCCTATTAGAAATATTATTTTTCTAAGGAAAAAAGTTAAATTTCAGGTTGATCATAATCATACCTACTCCCATGCAATTCTTGAATACATGATTTTTCTTTCATATTTTAACTTTTCTAGAAATAAAATACACTTTTCTATAGTATTTACATTAAATGTAGCTGTCTTCTTTATTTTTCTCCTAAAATGCTGTTACTGCATCCAGCAACCATGGTATATTAGACATGAGAAAATACACTGTTTTCTCCATGCCTACTACTTACTTATTTCTCCTGGATGCTTGATACATTGGATCATCAGAAAAGTCTTGATGTAATTTTTTTTTTTATGTTTTTCTATGCAAAAATGTGTCATGACTTTTCCGGAGACCCAATAGAAATCCCTAACAAGCAGACTCAAAGCAGTAGGCAAATTCCTTAAGAGCTGTTCTTTCTATTTTTTCCTTAGAGTACTCAAGTGTTATTGGAGTAAAACAGACCAATCAACTCAAGTGATGTCATGTAATCCTTCATATAATTAGTAAAATTTAAATACTACACTTCAAATGGAAAAGGGCCTTTCCCCTCTACCCTCACCTACATATCTGAAGAAAACCTGACCAGTAGTACATCCCTCTTATTATAATAACTCATTACTGTCTGCTAAAACTATGAAATCAAATAAACATGGCTAAGGCTCTTTGAAGCAAGTAAGATATTTTATTAACAAAAATGTAAGTCTTTTGGCCCAGCCACAGAGCACTGCTACATGATACTGAAGCCACATGGATGGTCCAGGTTCGGATCTTGGGTCCACCTGAACATGCAGAGTATGCCCCTAGGTGCTGTGATCTTGGCTGGTTGAGAGGTTGGGAGATGATGAAGGTAAGACCCTGTCAAAAGTCTCTATCAAGAAAGAAAATAAATGTGAAAAAAAATTTTAAAATTTTTTAAGAGAGATTTTTTGCTATAGGGCACATGCACTTGTCAGAGACAAAGAGAGAGACAGAGAGACTGAAAGTGAAAAATAACCCCCTAGGGGAGGTGGCCATGCCCCAATCCCTTCTTCTCCATTCTCCTCTTAGGATCTTGGGCAGGAAGGCACATGAGCCCAGTGTGAGTTTTAAGTCACTGGGTCCAGGTCTTGAACTGCAATAGACTATGTGGGAGTCCAGTGACAAAACCACTACCTCATTTTCTGGTCCTCCCCCATAAAAATATTAAATATTTGTAATATGTCTTCTATTATTTGTTTGATTTAGCAAACTATTAGACATGTATATAACCTACTACAAAATCAAAAATAACTACAGCATAGAAAAACTTTTTACCATTTTCTCCCAGAATATTGATCCTACATTTCCTGCCTTTCTTTAGAACCTCAAAAATCATGGGTCCAAAAAGGTGAACCAAGGAACCTTGCGGTTAGTAAGAAACAAAATCTAGGGGCCGGCAGGTGGTATGGTGGTTAAGGCACTGGACTCCCACATGGCTGACCTCAGATACAGTCCTGGACCTGGCAGCTTGCTTTTCTCTCTCTCTTTCTGTCTTGTCAATTTAAAAAATATATAATAATAATAAGTAAAAATAAATAAATAATTCTTAAAAAATTAAAAATATAGAAGCAACTAAATTTATGCCTCACAATCCCCTGCCTTAGAGTTTTGTCCAAATTTGTTGAACACCTACTTTGAATAAAGGGTTATCCCAGAAGTAAGATACCCAAGAATGAGGTATGGTCCTGCCCTCAAGGCCCTGGAGTCTCTTTGATAAATTGTGTGATTTAACTGAAATCAGAGACGGAGAATTAACATAAGGTAAAAACAAAATTTTCAAAATAGAAAACACATAATGACTTTTGAGATATTTCAAATTAAAAGAAGATTTTTGGCTTGATATAATCCTAAAATATAAATAATCAAGAAAACAATCACCATGTTAACATTCATTAAACACTTATTACATGCCAGGTACTTTGTTAGATTCTTTTCATTATTTAATCCATAACAAGGTCATTGGATATTAATATTACAATCCTAAGAAAACACATAATGACTTTTGAGATATTTCAAATTAAAAGAAGATTTTTGGCTTGATATAATCCTAAAATATAAATAATCAAGAAAACAATCACCATGTTAACATTCATTAAACACTTATTACATGCCAGGTACTTTGTTAGATTCTTTTCATTATTTAATCCATAACAAGGTCATTGGATATTAATATTACAATCCTAATTTTGTGAAAGGAAACAAAAAATTTTGGAAAGCTACTTATTAATGTTCTCAAATTTATATATTCTTTTTAAAAAATCTTTTTTAATTAATTTATTTATTTTTCATTTCATTTTCTTTTATACATTCAATCACATTATTATTTGTCTTACAAAATGGATAGTTCACCAGGTGAACATCTCTCCCCAACACAGTTGACAAAACCACAAAACATCCTCAACAGACAATACCACACCTCCCTGTGACATCAATACTTTTGTCTTCTAAATGTCCTTTCTCAGATCCTCTTCTTGCACACATACTATATCTGGTATTTACATCTATATACTGTGTTTCTATATCCTTTAGTGAATTAGTTTCAGTCATAGAGTGCAGACACTTATTATATATTAAGCGGGAACATACAATGCCTCTCTTTCATAGCCTGGCTTACTTCACTCAGCAGTAAGTCTTCCATTATAATCACTGTATAATTCAGCCTCCAATTTCAAAAGATCCTGCTATTATCCTACTAATAATTCTTTAAAAACACATTAACTCCCCAATGTTCATGCACGCGCACACACACACACACACACACACACACACACACACACACATACACCTGGACCCAGTTTTATTTGTCTCTCTTTATGGTCTGCTTGCTTTGAATGTCTCAAAATTAATCAATGTTAGGAAAGAAAGCTGGGAGCTGGAAGTTGAGTGAAATACCACCCACACTGAGTTGGTCATTTATGATAAGTAAATAAATAAATAAGGTGAGGAATAGGAAGAATTTACACAAGGAAGTTTCCAACACTTTATGTTTTAGTTCATTGTGAATGGAGAAAATTATTGAGGGGGATGAGAAGGACAATATTTTTAGAAAAGCAATTAAATTTAACTAACGGGTGTCTTTGACACTAAAATTACTTCAGCAAAAAGGATTTTCAAAGTAATAGAAGCAGAACACACTAGAAACACCCCAGAGATGACTACAACAGGACCAAAGACCAATTTGCCCCCAACGTTCCAGGAGAAGAAAGTATAGATTCATTTCCTCAAGGTTCCTCTGGGATTACATTCCTTTACTTAATTAACTACCCATCCATGATACCATCTAAAAAGTGCTGACCTGCAGCTTTGCACAGATAACTTGCTGTAGCCTCAACGACTCTATTTATTGGAATATCCATTTTCCTGTCTAATAGAGCCCAGAGTTTGAACTTCTTTCACTTGAGCTGATAATTCTTCCTTGTTTATGTTACTACTGTGTATTAAAAGGTACGGAATATGTGCATCATGATCATACAGAGTCTACCATAGAGAAAAAATGCAAATAGAAAATGAAGAAAAAACACTCATTTCACTATCAATGTAAAATAATTCATACTATGTGGAAAAAATATTACCTGCAATTTCAAAACTTTTCTTATGTATAGATAAAAAGTTACCGTAAAATGATTGTTTATAGTGCCCTACCTCACCAGTGTGCAAGGTTCCCTACCATGTTATAAGGTTCTTTTGAGGGCAAGGGCTAGATTTAGAGATGTCATCTCTTACGTGGGATGTCAAGGCCTGAGGATGACTCAATGGAATTTGTATCCACCACATTCTGATCTCTGGCTGTGAATGAACTGAGGAGACAGGATCAGTTTAGTCACTGCAGGTCCAGCACAGCACCTTTTACCAGACACAGTAGCTGCTTATTTAACATGGGCTGAACTAAATAGAAATATCAGTGTTATTCAGTTACTGCCACTAACAACCAATTGAGACTAGTTTTGCTATATCTTCCAAAGTTTTTAGTTTGTTTGCTCTCTTTGGAATAACTACTGTTTAAAGTTTAGGCACATGGTAATGCCTATCAAGAAGTAAATATTTAACCCAAACTCTGCTAATTAAAGCCCTTAACATTTTATATATTCTGATGGCATCGTGGAACTAAATACATACAAACATGCATATGCATATAAATATACATACTTATCAATATGCATACACACATTCATGTAATAAAAGCTGGCACTATGATACAGTGCTATTTTCTACATGATAGCAGCAAATACAGATTTATACACTAGGAAAAGACAGGCATCTTACCATTTATCTTCCATCATTCCATCTGCTAAAACTTGTCAACTTTTCTCTCCCTCTCTCCCTACCTCTTCAGCCTTGTATGCTCTCAATTCAGAATACAATAGCTGCTTATTTTAAAGTATACGGATTTTCACTAAATATTCCTCAGCTCATTGTGTTTTTTCATTCTATTCTCATTACAAAGCGTTTTAGTTGTTTGTCAAATCTAAACTCTCTCCTACTTTTCATTGGCAAGATTGATTAAATTGATAAAAATAGAATCCCAAACTGCCATAGCTCTTTTGGTCATCTTAATTAATTGTAATTAGTTTTTAAATATTCAGTTCATGATTTCCCATAAAACAGGGCATCTCACACATGTGAGCTGTCATTATTTCTTAATACCAGCACTTGTAATAGAAAGGTAACCATTCATCCCTCCCTGTGGTCTTTCATACTTTCAACCCTGATTAGTATGTATATAGCTAGTAAATAATTGAATTAATTTTATAGTGAGTGACATATTTTGAAATCTGCAAAGCATTTTATTCTGGGAATTTAAGCCAACTCATGCTTTTCCCTAGATAACTATGTGTATGCCTATAATAATAAGTTGGAGCAGATTCTTGACTTTCCCATTAGCATCTAACAATTTATGCACTTTTGATATCCATGGGATGATTTTTAAATGACGATTTTAATTCCCCAATGCACTTAGATAACTAGAAAAATAATAGACAATAAATGAGTACTTCAGAGGAAGAATTTAACTAAGAATTTAAAGCTTCACCCAAGCTGAAAGTAATGAGAAAAACTTTATAATGGTCCTGAACTCTCTTCGATATTCTCTGCATGTTATTAAAGGAATACATCAGCTTTGATTAACTTATTTCATATAGGCCTCACAACTATCCTATGATGTAGTAATAATTATATACAAAATCTATAGATGAGAACATTGAGGCTCAGATATTTTAGTTAAGTGCAAAATTCAGACTTGGTGGAGCTAGAGTTTAATCCACATCCAGCAGCATTAAAAGCTACATTCTTAGCATTGCAACATCAGGCAAAATGTGGAGGCATTTACAGCACCTTGTGGGTCTTGTATCAAGTTAAGCCTAAAAAATACATTCAGAGTTCAATTATCATATGGATTATTTACTCATTTGGGTTCCGTTTATGGTAAAGACAACATATTTTAGGAATTGACTGGAAAATCAAATACAAAGAAACTTGTAGATCAAAAAACAATTTTCCCATTAAGAATTTACCTGGAAAATTATAATGAAAATCAAAGAAAGGGTGTATATTTTTCTAAGTGAAAATCTTTACATGTACTTCAACGGTATCATCCATTGTCAAACCACAAAATTCATATTATGATTTATGCCTGTGACCAAAATTGACCAAGTAAACAAGCAACCATATGCCCTTTGCACATTCCATGTAAACAACCTTTCATTAAGATAAACATTTAATTACCAATTCATTGGAAATTTTGAACTCCATGGAAATGGAGTATTTAAATAAAAAGTGTGGCTGAATGCCCATTCCAAATTATTAAGTAGAACTCACTAAGTGAAGAGAATTAGAAACAGATTTTTTTCTTCTCAGACAGAATTTAGATTTTATCAGTCCCCGGAGTACAGGCTCAGCCATAGTGCATGAATTGCTAAGACACTGTGTTCCACTGGATGGGACTACATTTGAGGCCCAGGTTTGGTACCAGGTACCAACCTAAAGGCTGTGTGCAGTGGTGTGCCTATAATCCCAGTGATTCATGAAGTTAAGGCAGGAGGACCTCATACTTGAGGCTGGCCTGGGCAACATAGGGAGACACTATCTTAAAAAGAAAAAAAAATATATATATATATGTATGTGTGTATACATATATATATGTATATATATGTATGCATATAAGTGTATGTATGTGTGTTAATTAACTATAATTAAATAACACACATACATATATGCATATGTGTATGTATGTGTGTTAATTAAATAACTATAATTAAATAACACACATACATATATATATATATATAAAGTTATCATAAAATGATTGTTTATAGTGCCCTACCTCATCAGTGTGCAAGGTTCCCTACCATGTTATAAGGTTTTTTTGAGGGCAAGGGCTAGATTTAGAGATGTCATCTCTTACGTGGGATGCCAAGGACTGAGGATGACTCTAAGGTGTTTGTATCCACCATGTTCTGATCTCTGGCTATGAATGAACATTGTTTACTTAAAGAAAAATCATTGTTTACTTAAAGAAAAAGGCTTTTTATGGTCATTATTAGAAATTCAACTAATAAAGTATTACTTCATATTGGAAAGAAATTTTCTACCCTAAACATCTATGTCCCAGACTACCTTTTCAAAGATGTTTTTACAAATAAAACAACCTAGGAGAATAAAGAACTTGTCTCCTTCCAGGATAGAGGATAGTCTTATTTTCCTGACCTAGGTAACAGAGAGAATGCGAAGGTTGGGCAAGTTTGCCAGCAATCTCTTATAAGAGTGGTGGTTTCCCAAACCCTGTCTTCCTCAGCTGTGGCATGGGTCACAATCTCTTGTAAGAGTGGTGGTTTCTTAAACCCTGTCTTCCTCAGCTGTGGCATGGGTCTGCCATATGTGAAGCTTCTACCTGGGCCCACTCTGCACTTCCCCCCAAGAAAGCTGGGGACCAGGGAAACCATGAGAACAGGCTGTTCAATGCTGTGCATTGAATAATAAAGTCCTCCTGTCCCAGGAGTTTTGTATATTATGCCAGCATGTGTGAAACTGCAGCAGGCTAACGTGTTAGTTTACTTATCTCAGTAAGTGTGTGTAGGTGCTCACTTACTCCAAGGTAAATTTTTCTCCTCCCTCTGAAGCCTAGAGCTTACAGTTGTCACTTAAACAATTTTTGAAACCTAGAACTCACAACTGTCACTTACACTCATGTAGTTAGCTTAAAACCCACTACAGAATACCAACTTCATACCAAAACTTCTTGGGATTCTCTGGCTATACTCTAGCTACTAAAATTAAGGCAGTGGAGGAAACAAGTGCCACCATTGCATTATTAAAGCTCTCATGAACACGGATCTGTACAAGAAAGAAAAACTATGTTTCTCATCCCTGATTGATCATACATTTTCACAAGCTAACCTGTAAATCCTGGCCATCAATCAATCTCTCTCACAGAGGATATGATTGGAAGATTTCATATCTTACTGACACACTCCAGTATACTCCAGGGTGACACAAGCCAGAAGGATTCCCAGACACTGAGTTGCTCATACTTGCTTTCTATCCTCACCCTGTCATTTAAGCATGTGGCTAGTAAGAAACAACATTTATAGAGCACTTCTCAATAATCTCATGATCATTTTCTCAGCTCGAAGATATAGACAGAATTGGAATTTTCTCTCCACAGAGGCTCAATGAATTCAAGTGGCAGGACACAGGCCAGATCAGGTAACCAATGAAGTGGGCACATACAGAGTTTCTCACTGTTCTGTTCTCTCTACTTTGCAAAACCCAGAAGTCCAACAGATGGCTCAGCAAGTTGCACATTGCATAATGTCTCCCACATCAGCTCCTCACAGGGGCTGCCTGTGGACTGTGTGGTCCTGCATTCTCCTGAGCACAGACGTCTTCCCTCTCTCTGGCTCCCAGAGCAGGTGGCTGTTCATGATGTACAGGGAGGTCTTCCCTATGTCCTGGGGATTCATGAGACCAAAACCATGAAGTCCTAATACCAACTAAACATGCACATTTGCACAGAAACGGAGGCTTTGCTCCTCAGTACGCACCCTGGCCCTCTGAAAGGCTCCCTTGCCACTCTCTGACTGGATCTATGATAGACAGAGGAATACAGTGGCTGGGGAACAGGGCCAAAAGCCAGACTGCTTGGGATTTTGATTCTTGGCTCAGCCACTCATCAATTTTAAGTTTTTAGGCAACTTATTCAACCTCTCTGTACCTAGTTTTATCATCCGTAAGGCAGACACAACAACAGCATTTCTATTGCAGGATTATATGACTACATGAATTAAATTACTTCAAAAAGGCCTATAGTCATAGAGTGTTATCTGTCACCACAACAGTCACCACTGCAACTCCACTGAGCCCCTTTTGGACACACTGATCGCATTCTGCTCAGCAAGTCAATTTCTTAAAATTTCTCTCTTTCTTTCTTTCTTTCTATCTTTCTTTCTTTCTTTTGGAGATGTTTTTGCTACAGGGTGCGTGCGCTTGCCAGAAAGACAGAGACAGAGAGACAGAAAGTGAGAAATTACCCCTCAGGGTTGATGGCCACACTGCAATCCCTTCTCCTCCATTCTCCTCTTGGGATCTTGGGCACACACGCACACGTGCCTGGCGTGAGTTTAAGTCACCAGGTTGGGGACTCGAACCATGGTCGACTACATGGTTCACTGACATAGCCATTATGCTAATTGCTGGTCCCATTTCTTAAAATTTCTTTTCTTTCTTTTTTCTTATTTTTTAGATTTTTACTATAGGGTGTGCGCACTCACTGGAGAGACAGAAAGTGAGATAGTGAAAAATCATCCCCCCAGGGAGTATGGCCACACTGCAATCCCTTCTCCTCCATTCTTCTCTCAGAATCTTGGGCATGCATGCACGCACATGTGCCTGGCATGAGTTTTAAGTCACTGGGTCCAGGACTCAAACCATGGTCGACTATACGGGAGTCCAGTAACATAGCTATTACGCCACCTGCTGGTCCCAAGGAACCCAATTTCTAACTGTTAGGCATGGTTGTGAATTCAGATGACCTTCTCCAGGGTTCCCATACCCAATTCTACAAAATAGCAATCTAGTCTGGCCTACTCTGCCATTAGAAACAAAATGATCAAGTAAAATGTTACAAGCTCCATAAATATTTCTTGGTGAATAAATCAATGACTTTCACTATTGTGAAAGTGAGACAAGGCTTTAGGCTAGACCAGCCTTCAGTCTCTTTTATGAGTAAACCCACATGGTAAGCAGAATGATGACAGTCCTTCTTCCCAAGATGTCCATTATCTAGTCCCTAGAACCTGTAAATACATTACCTTACATGGCAAAAAGGACTCTGAAAGCATAATTATGGCTAAGGATCATGAGATGGTAGACTATACTGAATTAGAGACTTTCCCAGCTGCACTAGACCAGAGTGATGGCAGCATGGAAATAACTCTACCAATGATTGCCGGCTTTGATTATGGATGAAGAGGTCACCAGTCAAGGAATGTGGGCCCTTTAAGAAAGGCAAGACAATAAATTTTCCTCAGAGCCTTCATTAAGGAATGTAGCCCTGCTGATATCTTTATTTTAGCCAGTAGGAACCATGTTGGACTTCTGACCTCCAGAACTATGAGATGATAAATACATGCTATTTAAATCACTAAGTTTGCAGTTATTTGTTATAGCAACAATTGAAAGCTAATGTGGTCTCTTTGGATTCTTTTACTAGGAAAAGACCACAATCCAGTACTAGACACGATATTGGGGGATCAAGCTACAGGAAAGCCATTATTTACTCATTAATTTATTAATTCATTCAGTGAATTCATTGAGCACCTACCTCAGGCAAGGCACCGTACTATCTGCTACAGAAAACAACAGCAAGACATAGTCAGATTCTGCTCCCATGGAATTTAAAGTCCATAGGTAAGAGAAAAAGAGAGAGAAAGAGACAGACAGACAGACAGACAGACACTAAAGCCAATAAATAAGTTTTAAAAAAAACAAGCAGTGTTAAGTGCTGTGAAGAAAATAGAACAGGATGAAAATCTAGGAGTTGAGCTGGGGAGACAGAAACCCCAGGCCGGGTACATGGAAGGCTCTCTAAGAAATGATATTTGAGCAGGCATCTAAAAAGTACAAGGAGACAGCCAGGCAAAGCTCCAGTGAGCTCATGAGCCAGTAACCCATGGCTGACCCAGCCTTCTTAAGGATATTGTAAGAGATGAAACACCTATTTTGAGAAATTGACATGACTTCTCGTTCTAAGGAAAAGTGCGTTGTGTGAATTGCTCTTCTCATTTTCCTGTCCTCACTCTTCACAAGTATGACTTTTAAGGCTTTATTTTTTAACATATTTTATGAATAGGAGAAAGGCAACATTATCCCAGAGTCCATGGGTATCATTCTCAGTGAGAACACTCAGTGTTCTTATCTGAATATAGATGTGGTTAGATTCCCGAGACAGCTCGATTGCTGTTACTGTGATGGATTTCCCTGGGGCTGGCTGTGGAATATGTTAGTAACATTGGCTCCGGGACCAGATAGCTTGCTCAGGTTCAGACCCAGACAAAGCACAAGAGCCTACGCAAACCACTGCATATTTAACTATGACAAAAATATCAAAGTAGGAATGTGGAAATAAGTTTATAAAAATCTCTCTCCTGCATATAATATGGGAATGATGATCTTCAATGTCTGAATCACACATGCACACAAGATCGACCACTCTATTCATTTATTACATAGTATTTTGCCCATAGTAACATCTATAGTAAAATAGTAAAACTGCTCCAATTTTGATTAAGGTTGTTCATAGGATCAATAATTCCAAAAATTAATCCTTTCAAAGATTATTTATGAAAGTAAAACTAGAACATGCAAATAATATGTGTTAACCCAGCATTCCCTGACATACATAACCCACAAGGCACAAATTACTTTTTATACTATGGTAAGTGTGCGTTTCACATATCCCTCTTCATGTGAGGAGGTGGCTAAGCTGAGATGATTCTAATCATTCCTATTGCTCTACACACATTGATATAATAAACTTACAAACAGACTTAAACATACTGACAGAGAAGGCTTTTGTGTTGGTGTGGAGTCGAGGTAGAGGGTACAGAGTTAACACTTAGAGCAGTGAGAATTCATTGACTGAGAATGGTGCTTGTATTTTAGAGCTGGAAATCTGATTTAATTTCTAGCTCCATCATATAATAGCTATATGACCTTAAAGAAGACACTTCCTCACCTAGGATCAATCCTTTCTTTCTCCATAAATTGAGGTCAGAAGTAACACCTATTCTGCCTGCTTCAGAGGGTTCTCACAGTTAAAAAATGAGAAGGACTTGGTAAACTATAGAACATAAGTATAAACCAAAAGTTGCCTGGCTTTTCTGCTATGGTGCTGCAAATACACTGTGTAGAAATCAACAACCTAAGTTTCAATTCTCTGAGCTCCATCACTGACAGGAAGCATGCTTGGCATTTTCCTGGGATCTTCTCCTCAGTTTCTCCCTCCAGGATTAATTCCCTGGTGGTAGTAGAAATGATATATGTCAGACAAACAACTAGGCTATATTGATTGACATTTCCCCTCTCCTGATGTCCTATGCCTTTCATCTACTCCATTGACGTTGATAACTCAGCCATCTCCAAGTCACAGCTGACACAACTGACAACATTCTCTATACAAGTAACTTCCTCTAGAGCAACGACCTTAAGGCTAGCCAGCAGAAAAACCATTTCCACTCTTGGGCCTTATTCTTGGAAAACAAGAAAACTGGTAGGCATAGCTCACCAATTCTTTGCAGGGGTCAACAAACTTTCTCTATAAATCCCACATGACTGACTGCATAGTTCAAGTCCTGGACCTGACAGCTTGAAAAATACACCAGGAAAATGCATGTGTTCCCAAAACCCCAAGAGAAGAATGGAGAAGAAGGGAAAGGCTATTATCCCTGGGGTTGCTTTCTCTCTCTCTCTCTCTCTCTTTCTTTGACAAAGTCCACATGCCCTATAGAAAAAAAAAGTCTTCCTAAGCCAAGTAGAGTATGTTTATTAGCTACTGCAATTTATACACACACACACACACACACACACACACACACACACATATATATATATATTTATTTTTTTAAGAGGGAAATAAGAGTATGGAGTGTGGAGAAGTGAGATATAAAAGGGGAGGGGAGCAGAGGAGAAGGAGAAACTACTGCAGAATATTTTGTCTAGATGCCATTATTATCAAAATATTAAATTATCTTCATCTGGGATTTACGTTGAATTTATCAAATTCAAAAGCAAGATTCCCTACTATTCATGGCTTCCAGAAGAGAAAGTAGACTTGATCTTCTTTTTGAGGGTTTTCCCCTCTTAATAGAAGACTTCACTTTGATTCTTCTTGATTATCACATATATTTGGTAAGTCAAGGCCTGTATCACTTATAGGTACCTAGCTGCAAATTAAGTTATGCCTCCTCTGCCCAAATATGGATTAGAAAACAGTGCCCCTTCAGCTCTGAGTCTTATGTTTAGTTAACTTGACACCTTTGTTAAGGTAAAAGGAGTAAAGCGTGTAAGTCATTTCTTACTCCTAGCAGAGCCAGCCATGTCCCACATGAGCAGAGCTGAGATAGAGTCTCAGAATTTCTTTCCTTTGTGCCCTTTTCCAGGCTTTGCAATAATACACAAGGCCCTGCTTTTAGGTTTCAAGTCAATGTCTACAAGCCAGGTAAATTTAACCCATTTTGTGCACATGCTAATACTACTATCATGCTGACAAAGAACTCCCTGGTGATATTTACAATTACTGTAAGGTGATGGTCCACTGATAACATTTGTCAGCTGAGAGCCTTAGCTCAACATCACTTATTGAGGAGCACCATGAGAGAGTGGACTTAGAGATGTAGCGGTAGAGTGGTCTATAGGGTGGGTAAGGTGGAGGAAGGTGATTGAGTGCTATTGTTTGGATGCTTCCTCCATCAGGTACTAAAACTTGGTTGTACTGTGAAGATACTGAGAGGAAACTTAATGCCTTCATGGTATTGAAAGGTGAGGCCTTTGGAGTGATTAAGTGATTAGGGCAGGGTCCCTATGATTGACACCTGGTGAGTTTATAAGAGACATGCACACACAGAGATGCTTGTTCCTATTCTCTCACACTGTGATACCCCATATGGCCTTAGGACCCCACCAAATGTGGTCCTTGGACCATGGAATAACAAACCATGAGTTCGATAAACCTCTATTCTCTTCAATCACTCAGACTCAGGTATTTTCTCTTATAAGCAACAAAAGAGACTAAAACATTGGGTAGTAAAACATTTGCAGCCCAGAAAGATGTTTTTTAAAAATAATTCTAAATGGTGTGCCAGAGCAGGCTGCTATACTTGCAGATTTGCAGTGTTGCACTTGGGGGGCTACACTGATAGATGACTTAACTTTGATAAAGAGAAAAGTTTATCAGATAGGCCTTGCTTTAGACTGATGGAAAAGGTAAGTGGCTAAGAGAACAGCCAGTGATGAGGGTTCAATGGTTCAGTGGAGAAAGAAGAGAACCTGATGGAGACCTGGAGATGCACAGGAAAGGAAAATTCAAAGCTGCTTGGGAGCAGACAGAACTCTGCAACAGACTGGAAAAGGGTAGAGAAAAGGTCATGGCAGAGTCAAGGATGACTAGAGCTCCCTGACTAGGGGAAGGATAGATGGTTGTGTTTTAGTTGCCAAGACAACAAGCCTAAATGGCAGCTAGAGAGGCTAAAGTCCCTCTGTGGGATTTTCCTGCTCTGGGTTATGCAGCACAGACAAATCCTCTTCCACTTAGAAGTACATAAACTACTCTCTTGCTTAAGGAGTGTTTATCACAGAAATGACTCACCCCCAATTTTACCAGAATGCTGTAGGTTGTAATCATGCTGCAGAGATACATATTTATCAGCACTGTTAATAGAAACAAACATCTGCAACACCTAATCCAAACCCTATCCATAGAAAAGATAAAAACATTCTAACCTTTGGCATTATGCATAACATTTATAAACACAGATAATACTATAGCAGTGAACTACCTTTCTGTCAGAGAATATACTACATATTTTCTCTGGAAACTAAAGATACTACTAACAAATTTGAAAGCATATATTTCTTCCAAGTATTAATTTTTAAAGCGGCCAAAATTGCTAACAACCAGGAAAAGTACCGATTTATAAATTATGTTCTAGGCATATAGTATACATTGTGAATTTGCATGCATATTAAATGCAAATAACCAGACAAGCATAACATTAAGTCTTCAAATTTATATGTGTTAAAGACAGTAAATTCTAACATTAAAATTCTTCTCAGAAAATATTAACTCCCCATATCCCATTTGACTGTCACAGAGTCAGCTGAGCAGTCTCACTGTAGAACTTGAGAAGTTAATAACCTAACTTGATCAAAATTTCCATTACCCATGGTCACCTACTTATCAAGCAAAGCAGACAAGACCATTTGGAACTGTGTGGTACACAGATAACATGTCTACATTACCAGCTTTTCAAACAAATTGTTTTATTTAACAACTTGACAGAAAAAGGCATCATTAGAATTACTACCACTGCATTACTAACAAAGTCTTCTCTCTTGTAAACATTAAATTGTTTGCGAATTGGGGTAAATACTCTTTTCTATAGTCTCTTCTTTATCACTGTAGTAAAAACCAGAGACCTGCCATTGTAAAATCTGACGTATATACTTGGCTAAGCTATGGTACTCAGCTGCTTGGTCCAACATCTGGTCTAGATTTTCCAGCAAAGATACTTTATAGATGTGATCAGTATCTATATCAGTTACCTTTAGGTAAATATGATTATCATTAATTAGGCAGACAGGCCTCACCCAAAACTTGAAGGTCAAAAGAGTAAGTTTCTAGAAGAAGAAATTCTGCCTCAAGACTGGAACATAAAAATTCTGCCTAAGTTTCTAGCTTGCCCTGTGGGTTTTGGACTTGCCAACTTGCACATTTGTATGAGTCAATTCCCCAAAATTCTTAGGTATTCCTAACAAATATACATAGGTGTGTGTTTCTATGTAATACATAGATTTTGTTTCTCTGGTGAATGTTGTCTCATTTAAGATTCAAAGGAATTTCTAGGTTACAACTAAAAAAGTACATAGTATTATAACTCATTCTGTGAGTGGATGAGTGCTGGTTAACTTTAATTACAATGCAAAAATTATTATTTTTTTAAATAACCACACCACTGGGTCAGCAGGTAGTATAGTGTTTAAAGTGCTGGTTCCCACATAGCTGACTCCATGGTTCAAGTCCCAAACCCAGCAGTTTTAAAAACACACCAGGTACAGATGCATGCGTGCCCCAAATCCTGAAAGAAACATGGAGGAGAAGGGATAGGTGGCATAGTCATCCTCCGGGGGATTTTTTTCACTTTCCCTCTCTCCATATCTATCTCTCTTTGGTGAGTCCATGTGCCCTATAGCAAAAATCTAAAACAATAATCATGCCACTTTGGAGTTTAGGATTTTATAAAAATTTCCATCCTGATACTCAATTTTAAATTTTTTAGTCAACTCTAAGAAGAATAAGGGTGACTGCATTTGTAAAAGAAGAGGGACTCAGGAAAACCTTTCTGGTGGTTGAACACCTGATCATCCATGCTAGTCCTGGGGCTCATCTTGCTGAATTTATATTGTGAATTCTTTGTGGATGCTAGGTCTTGATGCTTGAAACTGTCCCTTTATTGCCTAAAACACAACCATACTGTCTGCTCTAATGAAGCAAATACCCATTTAGAGTTTAGATCAATTTCATGGGTTTAATGCCAGTCCAATCATTCCTTCTCTGTTTCTTTTAGTCCTCTTTTCATGAAGCAGCTCTAATATTTACTCCTAAGCCTCTGCTCTTTCACTCAGTAACATGGAATGCTTATTCACACACCTAGAGCCAATTTTCATGTGTACAAGATGACTCCGAACTTCCTTCCCTGACTTCTAACTCTTTACATACTCCTTGTTTATTACTGTCTGGTTGATCTTCTGGTATGGGTAGAGCAAGGGGAAGGATTGTAGCATGTCTGAAAAGGAAATGATCAGCTGATCAAATTTCTAACTGTACCATTTCCCTGTTCCACAACTTGAAAGTTGGAATGATAACTGATGGATTTCAGAAGGCATTGAACATTTGCTGGATAACTTCCTTAACACCCTGCATTTTTTCTTCATGGATAGAGACTGCTCATCAAGACAGCAATCCAGCCTAAACTCATGTTATATGCAACTTCTCTTTATCTTCTTTCTGCTGCATCAGTCCTCCACCAAATCCAATACCTATTTGACAGTCCTTCATATCTTCCTCCTGTGAACTATTTCATAACTCACAGCAAGAACTGTCTCCCACCAAATGTCATTTTGATCATGTCACTTGCTACCAAGTGTTCCAAATATTTTTTCGTAACCTAAATTTCAACCCCAGATCTGTAAGTCCACAGGTGACTCCACAGACTCCTCCTGAGAGAAGCTGCGCCCCCTTACTGCATGACCCCATTACTCTCCCCAGGCTGGCTGGACCCTCTATGCTTTACAGTCGGTGAGGCAAACCCTTTATTCCCATTACTTCTCCCCCAATATGTTCCTTTGACTCTCCATTCAGAACAGATATCTCTTAACATTAACAATTGAGACCTGTTCATTTTCTACTGGGAAAGTTCAAGAGCTAATGAGTTCCCCTAGTCATGCCTTCTAAATAATGAGCTCAGCATGATTTTGCACCATTCCTGATACAGCTCATGTCCAGGAAATCCTAGGGCAAAAGGGTAGTAACTATCTGAGTAATCACTATCTTGACTTCATCCGACAGTGATTACCTTTTTCCAAAGGATGCCTCAAACAAGAAACCTCTCAAAAGTTTAAATTTTTCCTTGGCAAATTCTCATGGACATCTAAACCTATCTAAGCAAGTATGGTTATGTACACATATCATATTCCTTGCTTAGATAGGAATATATTTCCCATTGTGATTTATGCATGTGTTACATACAGTTATGGATATATTTTTTGAAAACTGTTTCTTAAATATTTAATAGCCATTAAATGGACAAACTAATACTCTGCTCCTCATGAAACAACAAGAAGGCATTCTAGTACTTTTGCAACTATTTGCAATTGTAATCAGTAATGTAGGCAAAAAGAATGTCAATATTTCTCAATCATCACAGTAAAAATGTAAATTTTTAAAAATTAAGACTTTAAAGTTCACCTGCATTAATCTTCAGCTAATGCAAGCTGGGACTATTTCCTAGGATGCAGAGTAGTTTAATATCAAGACATGTCACAAGCTTCATCCAAAATTATTCAGTGCATACCATACATAATTCTGAACTTATCAGAAGAAAGATGAAACGGGGAAGCATGGTAAGTGTTTGAAGAACAATAGGAAAAATGAAGCACAAAGACCTCAGGCTAAAAGTATGAAACCCTTGAGAGGATTTTAAGGGCATATTTGAGATCTGAAAAAAAAAAAGAGAGAGAGAGAGAGAGAGCACATCAGCAGGCCCATTAGCTGAGCAGCACATTAAAGTGCCATTGTTTCCAATTTCAGCCTTGAATATGGAGGGCAACAAACAGACCCCATTCTCAGTCTTCTCTATGGAAGCTGAGTATTCTAGTATGCACTCTCAAGGGCCTTTCTTCTTTTCCAACTAATTTAGAGAGAAAATGTCGCTTTCATAACTCTTCTAAAACATAATTACTAACTTCCCTGCAAGCATGTTAAAGGGACAGTAGGAAAAGAATCCATTGACATTTCAAAACACAGGTTATATTTCTCATTAATTTCAAAGCCTCTTTTTCCTTTTCTTAAAACCTGTCATGTTTAGTGAAGTAAGCCAGGCACAAAAATAAAAGAAATACCACATGTTCGCTCACATGAGCTGAAATTGAAAAAAAAAAGACCTCATAGGAGCAGAGATAAAGAATAACTGCTGGAGGCTAAGAAGAATGAGGGGAGAAGAGGAAGTGGGATGTTGATTAACAACAACAACAAAAAAACTACAGACAGATAAGAGGAACACTTTCTTGTATTATAAGATATAGTAGAGAGGGCTGTATGGTGGTTAAGGGCACTAGACTGCCACATAGCCAACCGCGGTTCAAGTCCTCAAGTGGTGGCTTGCTTTCTAACTTTCTATCTCTCTTTCTCTCACTCTGTCCCTCTTTGTTCAAATTAAAATAAAGAAATAAAGTTAAATAAAATTATTTTAAAAATACAGTAGAGAGAATATAGTTAACAATCTAAATCTGAGTAACTAGCATGAGGATTTTTGAATGTTCCAACACAAAGTAATGACAAATGATGGAGATGATGGAATATGAATTCTCCTGACTTAATTATTACACATGGTAATATTGTATGAAAAAAAAGAATCACATTGTGTCCCCACAATGTGATTATTATATCAATAAATATATGTATTAAAAACTAAAATGTTAAAAATGTATAAAACCTGAAGTTTGCTATTTTCCGATTTATTCTTTTCTCTTTCTTAATCCTTGAGGTAAAAAAAAACCCAGCATGTGGATAATCCACAAACTGAATAGTCTCTGCATTTAAAAAACAGAATAAATTCCACAATTACATACATTTGTCCTCTCACCTCATGATACCAGAGTTGAAAGCAGCTCTCTCAGTGTCTTCATAAGGCAAAAGGTCTAGAAGACCTAGTAAAGTCATGAGACATGTTTTAAAAATTAGTTTGTATTTAAACCAAGTTTTCGTGACAGTTTTAATTGTTAAATTGTACTAGTTCCAGATGTAGCTGCTTTCAATTCTGTAAGTAATTATTTTGGAATTTGTTACCACATCTGGAAATCAGAGCTTCCCAACTGGTAAGTCTTGGTATGCTACTGTGAGATAAATTGATTTCAGGTACGTTATCAGATTGATGACCTTTGAAAAACTAGGAAGAGCCCGAGTTAGCTGTCACTTCTGAGTAGGTCACCTCTGAACATGAACTTCCCAAAGTCTGAAGGCTCCGTGCTCTACTGAGAAACAGTAGAAATCTCTAGGAACACCCACTTCATCAGGTTACTGCAGAAAGCACCCTACTTTGTGAAGAAGCAACACCTGCAGTGGCTGGAAGAGTTTCCATTCCAGGTATATAAGGTACAACTGGTTGAAGGTGGGGCTCTAGGAAGTTTGGAGAAGAGGATATGGTGGACAAATCTAAAGGCAGCTGCCTCGCAAACTGTCTATGTGTATCTAATACTCCTTTTCATTTGGGTTTAAAGTGCTTATTTAGTGGCATCCAGGTTACCTAGGGCAATGATGGTTCAATGAACACACATTTTACAAATTAGGGCCTCATTATTATTTTAAATCATTTCATAGGAAAAAATCCAATTGGATTTGAAACCCATTGTTAAATATTACAGTATTGCATTTCTCTACAAAGAAAAGAGCCAACCCTATTGAAATTTTTAAATATAATTTTATCTGTTATAGAATTTGGAATAGTGATGAAGTGGCTCAATTTTTTTAAATCACTACTTACACAATGTTTCCATGACAGTGACTAATAAGAATTTGAAGACGGAATCACTGAGCTCTTGATCACAAATTGAGTTTAGCCATTTCAGGCATATAAGCAATATAAAAGGAGTTATGTTCATGAATATGAACTCTTATTTCTCATTAAAATATACTTTATTTGCAAGTGTCATATCTGTTTAGTATTTCACAAATAAACGTCTCCAGCTTATATTACTTAGTATCACTTTCTATATGTCTATTATATGCCATAATGAGGCAAAAATTGAGATGCAGTGATGTAAGTAACAGTTTCTATGATTACTTCTTTTTTTTAATTTTCAGTATCATCTACTGACTTCTCTATGAGAAAGAGAAGAGTCAAGTTTTTTCTTACACATGTACATGCCCCATGATCCCATGTTCTCACAATTACACCACAATCTTGATTTTATTACATATCCATGTCTATATCATTAGAGCTTTGAAAAAACGATTAGTGCTGAATCATATAGTATCTTATATCTACATTTATTTTTCTTTTTGTATAACTTTTTGTCTTCCCTGGCATTAATTATTGCTGAATTTAACATGGGTTAGTGTCCTATGTACTTATCATGATGTTGTCCCATAGCCTCTTCCAGACTTGTAAATCTTCTCAAAGTACAGACCGATTAGGTACTTTATCAATTACATCATTTTGAAAAACTATCTTTGAATCTCCATACCTTCTCAAACTTGGATCAGTGAATTGTTGGTCTTGCTGCTCAGCTGTTATCCTGAGATCTTTGTTACCTTAGCGAATCTTTTTTTTAAGTATTTTTTTCTTTTTCTTTTATTTTTTATTTACATTTTTTAATACATTCAATCACATTACTTAGCTTACAAGGTGATCACTTCAATATGTGAACATATCTCCCCAGTTCAGTTGATCAAAATATAACAACACTACCTCCCTGTCTCAACAATGCTGTCTCTGTATCCCTCCTCCAAATGTTTTTCCCCAGGCCCCACTCCTCCACACACACCACATCTGGCACTCACATCCACCTCTTGTATTTGTACATCCTTTAGCCAATCAGTTTTAGTTATAGAGTGCGGACACTCGGTATATATTAAGTGGGGACATACAGTGTCTCTCCATAGCCTGGCTTGCTTCACTCAGCAGTAAATCTTCCATATTCTTCCACTTTCTGTCAAAAGCCACCTTAGTGAATCTTTTCACCTGGCCTGTGTTGGTCTCATCTCTGGGACAGCAGGTCTTTCTTTTTATTAGTTTACCCTGTCATTTACTGGGGTACATCCTAGTATTCTACAGTTTCATGGATGATGTTATTATTTTTAACCAAGAAACTACTATCTTTAGTTGTGGGATATTTTGTTGAAGTATTCCTTTGATGGTTTTCTGTCCTGTTTTCTACATTCTCTCAATCCGGTGTTAACAATTTTTTTAATGTGGAAGCTCATGGACCATTCCAACTAGCTTATTTTTTTCTATATTATTTTATATTATTTTTCTTTTTACTCCAATTTCTGGGAAATTTCCTAACTTAGTAAAGTTAAGGATTAAAGGTAAGGGTTAGAAGATATTCTAACACGGATTTCTGTTCTGTGGTCTAATATCAAGCCTTATCTCTCTGAAAAGACTGATTATTTCTTTTCTAAGATTTCTTTTTCCCACAAAGGTTCTGCTTCTACAAAGTTGCTTTTTCCTGTTTGCATGATTTAGTTTCTCTCTCTCATGATAGACCCTTTCCTGGACATGGGTTGCTCTTTGGTTGAATAGTTCGGATTCCAAATGCTGTGGCTGTTGTTTCATTTCCTGGTTCATATCACTACGTGCCTTTTAAAAAAATCACTAAATATCTTTTTAACAGTTTTTCGAAGAACCAGGAACTAACACATGTGTGGGAGTGAAGGGGAGATCTTCAAAAGTTCATGGAAATGTTTATCATGAACTATGCATGAATTTCAAAATTTTTTGCTTCAAAACAAATTCATACTTTAATTCAATTTTTTCCACAAATTTTTGAAGTCGTAATCACCTTTACCCTGAAACCTAGCAATCAGTTTGCTCTCTTGCCCTGATATCAAAATTAAGACTGACCAATTTTTGTTTCCAACATTAATGCAAAGCGCAAAGTTCCAGAGGAACAGAAGGTAGGGTAATAGCAATTTTGAGATTTAGGTGAAAATGCCTTTCATAATGGAATGCTCCTATAAATTATTATATCTCATTGCCCTGACAATGCGTTAGGCATTTTGCAAAATAAAATATGTCTTCATTTCAGAATAGCATCTAAAACCTCTCAAAAAAGCATTAACTATTAAAAAGATCTCCAAACACATACTTAATCTAAAAGAGAGTGTTTGAGGGGAGAGAAAAAAAAAATAGGCAAAAGAGTGGTACGGTATGAGGAGGCAAATTCAATGGAGAAAAAAATGGCTTAAGTTCAGTTTTTAATAATAAAATGTTACAGACATTTCTTCTGGAGAGTTTGCATAATGTATATTACATATAAAGTGATCCATTGATTGAGGAGTAATATTTATTTTATTCATACTAGTACAGCTGGCATTTATTAAAAGCTCTTTTGCTTACAATACAGCTGCTATAGGTACCTTTATTCTCTTTTTTCTCACAATAGTGGGTCATTAAGATGTTGAACTTTTTTTTAAAATACCAATTTAGTTCATTACATCCTTATAAAGAGAAATACAGTATGTATTTTTTTAGTGATGTTCATCTTCGAAGTTACATGCTTACAGAGATCAAAAATAGTATTTCCGGTAAGAGATAACTGAAGAAATAACGAGTCTGCTAGTGTGCACTTACTACACTCCAGTCCCTAACACCATTTGTCCCACTGAAATAGTTGTCTTTATGACTATTTTTGATAATGCACAGCTTTTAGAAGTGTAACTACTCCTTGAAGCTAAAGTAATGTTCATTAGGTAGATATAACTACGAGGGGAAGGATTGCAAGTAGAGTGTCCTGTGTGTTCAAAAATTGGAATGACCAAATGAAGAGATAAATCTGCCTTCCCAGGCCAGCAAGTGGCACGGAGGTTAAAGCAGCTGGATTTCACTTAGCCAGCTATGCAGTCTGAGTCCCAGACCAGCCCAAAAAAATATGCTGGGTGCATGTACATATGTGACCAAAATCCCAAGAGAAAAAGGAGAAGGGATTACAACATGCTATCACCCCTGGGGATGATCTCTCACTTTCTCTTTCTCTCTTTTTCTCTCTTTCTATCACTTTCTGGTGAGCACATGCTCCCTATAGCAAAAAACAAATGAACAACTAGAGGAGGGGAAAAAGTGCCTTTCCCATAGGGTCATGGTAGAGACTGGTGAGAGTTAAGTGTGGATGAGCAGCAGGTGAAATCAGAACTCAAAAAGTTTGGGGAACTCTGTAGTGGAGAATAAATTATAAAGTACCATTAGCCTGTATCTTTGTAGACAAAAGAGACACCAACCAGCATTGTCTGAATAGGGTACAATGTCATCTAACTGATATTTTAAGGAATGAAATCTTTCAGTGTTGTACAGGGCAAAGAACTTGGTTCTGGGAAACAGTTAAGATGCTCAGTAATCCAGGGATCCAAGGCCATGAGAAGCTGGCCTGGACTGTCAGTAGTAGAAATGTGAGAGAACTCACTTCAGAATAAGAATCAATAAAACTGAGTTATCCACATTTACAGTACTATAGATATAGGCAGTCAAGTAGATAAAATGGGATTGAATTAGCACTGATAAAAGGACTTCTTAAACTAAATCTGTGACATTCTTTAGTTTTCATTTCAGAAAGCATTCACTGAATATACACGATGTGCAAGCATACAGTCTTTTCTCATCATTTGTCTCATTATTTTATGAACTGAATGTAAGGAAAAAAAAATTCAGGTAATTGATTTCACAGCCTGATTGATGTTCTTCTGTAAGAACAACAGATTGATTTTTTTATAGACAATGATACTAATTCTTCCATCACATCCTTCTCTTTCTGTGCACATAGTCCAATCGACTTTAAGACCCATTCAATACAAAAGCAGAGGAAAGGCATTAAGGGAACAAGGTCCATTAGGCCCAATATTGCCTCATTTACTTTAATTCCATTATTCCTGTTCATATTACTTCTTTAATCAATATCTCTCTTCAGTTATTCATGTTTACCCTTTTCAAATCACAAGTAATAGGATTATGGTCTTTTGAGCTCAGTGGCAACAGAGTTACATAAATATATTTCTGAATTTGTGATTGTCTCCAGATCTGTAACTGGTAAGTCTTAAATTGAATCAAGTTTTCAAGAGGTCATTTCCTATAATAATACAGAGAATCTTAATGCAGGTGCTTTTACCTATCATTTCCATTTGTCACTCACTGTCAAAGACAATGACATGTGGTTTAGTGGCTTTCTAAGGTCCATCTTTCTATGACTAAATTTTAGGTAGTTGAACTGATTTTCAAACTGACCCTCTTCTCTGTATAAATGCCTGTCTTTTGTTTAACGTAATTCTTCTACCTTCACTGACAATTATTCTGCCCTGCAAGAGTTTCATCTGGACGTTAACCACTGCCTCTTCCATATGACAATTAATCAATCCCTCAGGTCCATCTCTGTAACAGCCTTACAAAAGTAAAGAACACTGTTTCCCTCCATTCTTTTAACCAACATCAATGAATTGTCTACCACATGCAAGAAGGTACACTGCCAGTATCAATTCCATACATAACAGGTACATATCGTCCCTTCAATATGAGGGTAGTCCTGACAGCATTATAAAAATAACTTGTGATATAAAGAGGCATGTGGAAATTATAGTCTATCGAAAGTTTCCCCATAGCTCAGAAGGGGTCAAATCACACACAAGTAAAGCCATGTTTTCATAAGCGATATGAATTTCAGGGAGACCTTGAAAGATGGGAGGATTTTGAAAATGGAAGATAAAAAAAGAAAGTAACAAATCATGTATGAGAAGCAAAGCAGACAAATTTTGCTGAGTAAATGATCTGACAAAGTAAATAAGAGAGAGGTCTGATTTCTTTTTGGAAGCAGTCAGACCAAGGAAGGGTGGCATAAAGAAGGTTTTGGCAGGCTATAAGCACTTCTTTAACACTTTCTCCTTGTAATGAAAAGGATGAACTGAAAGCAACTGCAGTTTGTAGACACAAGATAGAAAGGAAGGCTCAGAAATATGCTAAAGGACCTCCAAGATTTTATTTCTGTCTTCATAATGAACCTCGTCTAGCTCCATGTCCCTCTTCCTACTTTGAGCTCCAGCAACACCCAGACAACATGAAGTACAGAGACTTTGCTTCCTTACGCCTCCCCAATAATCCACTATCTTATCTCCTTTGGGACATTCTCTGTCCACCACATTGAACAACCTGGTGATTTCTATTCCTTCTAGTCTCCATTTGGATGCAATCTTCTCTATAAAGCATTGTCTAACTCCTCTAAGCCTAATTAGTTACTGTTTCCTATATGAAAGATATACTTAGCGCATAGCTATCATAGCAATGAGTTTTGCATGACTACTTCCCACCTAAATTATAATATACTTCATGTTTTCCCTAGAACAACCTGGGTACATGTCAGACAACACTCAAATGAATGAATGAATAAACTAAATGGTTCTATGAACAAATAAAAGAAAATGGTAAGAAAAGCTTAGAAAAGGTTAGTTGCAGGTGAAAAGAAAAGTAAAAATATGAAAGCATAACAGAAATTTGAAAGAGCTTAGTGGCAACTAAACATGCAGGAAGCAACAGATATAGGAGAATGCCAAAGTCATGCATTCCCTGCCAGAAGCTCACTGCTCTTCCTCATCACTTTTGTATTATCAGCTCATAAACACAACATAAATTCATGAATTTAAACAATCAAAGAAAAAAAACACAGAAAGAGAAGGTAGAAAAATAATGCAGAGAAATCAAGCACTAAGATTCAGATTTTACTTTATTCCATGTGCAAAATTTTTCTGAGAAAGTTGGATAGAATCTCAATTAAGAGTATAATTTCTTTTGGCTGGTCCAATTGCCTAGTGGTTAAAGTAGTTTGACCTCACAAGGGTGAGTATTGTTCAAACCCTGGCCCTAGCAGCTTGAAAGATATGCCAGGCACATGTATGTGCATGTTCAAAATCCCAGTTGGGTGCTCGCTTGCTCGTGAGCTCATGAGCTCTCTCTCTCACACACACACACACACACACACACCATCTGGCAATTTAAAAAAGCATAATATATTTTAAAAGTACCTTTGTAATATCATGAATATCCTAATTTCAGAGAGAGATCTTTAAAAATCTATTATGTTCATTATTAACTAGCAGACCATAAAAATATTTTTTTTCCTTTTTAAAATAAAAGAATTATTTTTTAAATTTTATATTTAAAAAAATATTTTTATAGGGCATGTGCACTTACCAGAGAGAAAGAGAGAAAGAGAGAGTGAGGGAAAGTGAGAAAGCAAACCGTCAGGTCTAGGGCTCAAAACACATTTGGCCATGTGGGAGTCCAACACCTTAACCACCATCTGGCCTGCTGGTCCTCATTTTCCCTTTTTAACACCAAAGTTAAACAACAGCTAAATTATTATAAATTCATGGAAGTCTTAAGTCTGAGTTTACAGAAATGTAAGATTAGTGTGTGAGATGGAAGCAGAGAGAACAAGCTAGTATTTAGTGCTAAAGGAGCTTGAAGTTATTATTCTAGATTGCTTTTTCTTTATTAGTAGAGAACTATCAGGTACATATGAAATAACTTAGTTATTAAAATAAGACTTATTAGAATGTTATCACTGTAGAAACACTCACTAGCTATTGTAGGACAGCTTAATTCTCAGAATATAATTTCACATTGAGCTGCATCTGAAGCCAGTGGAGAGCTGTCCTATCATCACTCTGATCTGGTCATTTTGTGACCAAAATAAACTAATTCCTTTAGTTTTTTTTACATGTTTTAAATTTTTATTCATGATACAGAGTACATGTATGTGTATGAGAAAGAGAAAGAGAAGCACTTGTGACAGGGTATGATCCTTTTCCCACAGCCCTCCAGCTCATCAGGATTTGGGGCACACACATACATGGCTAGTGTGTTTTCAGGCCAACCTGGAGATATGAGCCCATGGTCAGGCATACGGTTTCCAGCACCACAGTTCAGTTTGCTACCAACTGTGCCACTAGGCTGGCTGGCTCTATTTCTTCCATTTTGACAAAGCCTTGTAGCCATTCTCAGGAACCAACCACAAAGAGCTCAGTAACAGAAGGCCTCTAATCAAAGGCAATGAGCTCTTGAGTAACACAGAACAGTGAGCAATATACATCCAGACATAGCAAGGTGGAACTGTGCCTACATGTATCACACACACCATAAATAGCTTCCATTTGATATATCAATTTTCTTACGGCTAATGTCAGTGTGAAAAATGCTAAAAAGGAATTTTTATTTTCATTTTCAGCTGCCTGTTATCATCTCATAAATCCAATGCTATTTACGCCAATGCTAGATACTATTATTTGACTTTGGGACAGCCAGTAGCCCTACCCATAAGAACACAAAAGCTCCTGGATGCTGGGAAAGCCTATAAATAAATGATTCCAACCTACCTACAGGGCACATGTGGCAGAGGCCTGGGCCTGACCCATACAGTCCATATCTAGACCTGGGACTGACTACTTATAGCAGCTCTACACAGCACTAACCCTGGGTTTAAATAAATTTACAAAGTTACTAGAGATGCCCACCTCACTCCCTGAAGGAAATCTGCTCCTGCCTTTGACTCCTCTAAGCAGGAGGCTTCCTTTCAGGATTAAGAAAGTAATCCTTTCCTGAATGTAACAACAGATTAGGCCAGGAAGCAATACCCCAACAGGAAAGAAGAGTTCTCCAAACAAATATCTCTAAAGAAGAGATCATTCATTTAAAGTGCTACCTGGAGAGCGGTATCCTAATATTTTATCAACATCCAAATCTGAACACTCAAAAGATACCTTCTAATAATTTTGTGCTCAGAAAGCACAGAGAAAGGAGAAGATGCAACTAGGGCAGATCTATTTCAGGATAGCATTTAGAGATTAAAGCCAGGGAACAGAACGTTAAATTTAATAAGTGCAAAGCGATGCAGCTGGAAAGAAAGAATAGCCTGGCTAAGTATGATTTAAATGGTATTGAATTAGCTGGAAAGATATCTTGATGTACTGATAGAGCAGCATGTAAATTGGCAGTTCAGCGTGCGACACCAGCAGAGAAGGCAGGACCAGCTCACACAGAGAGTTATATTTTATAAAAACAACACTTGCTATTACTTTTAAAAGAAAATATTACCCAATTTATGATGTTGTTTAACTTGGGCTGTCCTGAAAGAGTTCACTGAGGACAATGGTCAGCAGCGAATATCTGCCACCTCTGGTCACTGCATTTTTCTTTTTCAAATTAGATTTGATTATGGACACTATGGTCTTTGCTATTTACTCATTTGACAATAATAAGCAGAAGGCACCATGCTAGATTTTTAGGGAAGACTTCAAAATTAACTTCCCTTAGAAAGTGTTCTGGTTGACTTGTATACCCTAACAGGATGTTGAAGTCCTAACTTCCTGTACATGTAAATGTGACTTTATTTGGAATTCAGTTTTACAGATGATCAAGTAAAGATGAGGTCATTAGGATGGGAAGTGATCCAATAAGACTGGCTTCCTTATAAACAGGGGAGATTTGGACACAGAGAGAGACAGACACAGGGGGTGATGATGCCCACACATGGCGAGGACACCTCGATAAGTCAAGAGATGCAATGAAGTAAGACAAGCAATGGCAGGAAAGAGGCCTGGAACAGCTCACAGTGCTGAGAAGGAACCAATGCTGTAGCACTTTGATTTCGACTTCTAGCTTCTAACACTGTGACACAATAAATTTCTGTTGTATAAGCCAGCCAGTTTGTAGTACTCTGGTAAAACAGTCAGAGAAAACTAATCCAGACTAGGTCACAAAGAAAACAAGCACAATAAGAAACTGCCATGGTTAAGAGCACACCTAGTGTGGGTCTCCCTGCAGATACTTCAGCTCTGTTCATGAGTCTAGGCCCAGCACTAGATCAGAGATCACGACCATCTACATCAATCCTATAAAAGCCAGCAAAGAAAAAGGTGGTTTATCCTACACAGAGGCTGACCCAATGGGGACTGTTTAATCCTCTAAAAAGATGATTAGAAAGAAACAGTAGCAGTAAAAGTTAATGGAAAATTAATCTTGGTGACCTATTTGAACAAACCAAAGTTGTAGGACATACATTTAAAAGAAAATGCACAGGAAATTTACAAAGATAACATCAGATAAGGGACTGAGATAAGACTTTAATTAGAAGTCTTTAGGATTCAAGTATTTACACAGCAGTTGAAAAAATAGAAGTCTTCTGATAAGGTATAAAAGGTATATAATCATAATAACTCTGTTAATTCTGTGCCTTCTGATAAGGTAACAAAGGTATATATAATCATAATAACTCTGTTAATTCTGTAGAAGTTGGAAAAAGATTTCTAATGACTGGTCCTGTTTCCTCACTGATAGTTTACAGTGCTCCTATCTCAGTACTTTGTACATGTTCTCTAAATGCATGTTAGTTCACTGAGCTATCCTTCAGAAGGCCCTCTGAATCCCAGGCATACCGGAGCAAGACATATAACAGAAGATTTTGATAGTATAGTTAAGGTAAATCACTTTCCATATAATGACAGTCTACTAGTCCTGCTTAAAACTTGTACTGCTCACCCCATTCCTTTACCTGAGCATGTTGAGTTCGCTCTCCTCCACTTGATAAAAATAGGGTATCAAGCTGGCTGCAAAAGACCTGTAAAACAAAGGCCATCTTGTTAGAAAAAGCCTTAAACAGTTTCAGAGAGCTGACTGAACATATGTAAGCAGAGGTAAGGTTTCACTCGCAAAGTTTGAGCTAACAGTGCCCTTTCTATTTTCAGCTATTCCATCTGAATGCCCTTAGAGAAGTTCTACACATAGTGCTAACCTAGTAACAATAAATGTGAAGGTCTTACCATAAACAGTCTTTAAAATGTCAATCTCCCAAAGAAAGCAGAAATACAAGGGGATCCTCAAAAAGTCATGGAAATGTGTATTGTGAAAGTACTGAATAGATTTCAAAACACTGGTTGTACCAAAATAAACTTGGACTATAATTCCATTTTTCAATAAATTTTTTGAAGTCCCCTTACATTAAAAGTAATCATTGTTGCTAAAATAGCTCCACCAGCACCAGTGGAAGAGACAGGGCCTCCTCAACCCAAGAAAGCCTAAATAAAGTAACATGTTAATTAAGGACAGTACAACCTATAGTGTCATTCAAAAGTAGTTTGGGGATGCTGACCAGTATCAGACATGCTGGGTTTTTTTTTTGTTTTTGCTTTTTAGGTTTTGCCATAGGGTGTGTGTGCTTGCTGGAAAGAGACAGAGAGAAATAGAGAGTGGAAGTGAGAAATTACCCCCCCATTGGGTATGGCTATGTCACAATTCTTTCTTCATTCTCCTCCTGATTTTGAGCCACCAGGTCTGGAGCTCAAGTTGTGGTTACCCATATGGGAGTCCAGTACTTTAAACACCACCTACTTGCTGGCCCCTCATACGTACTACTTTTTTTTTTTTAACTTTATGTATTTACTTATATTTTAATTTGACCAACGAGGAACAGAGCAAGACAGAGAGAAAGAGAAAGAGAGAGAGAAAGCTGCCAGGTCCAAGACTCACATGGCATCGGGCATGTGAGAGTCCAGTACCCTTTAACCACCTGCCATGTACTGGCCCAGATGTACTACTTTTAAATGTGAGAAATTTTTGTAAATTTCCAAATTGAAATCAAAGTTATATACTTAAAATTTTTCTCTCAGATAATCTGTTGTTCTGCAAACTATAAAGTACACTTACATATCTCTGCAGACTAAACTCCAACTTCATTTTCTAAAAAGTATTTTAAAGCCCTGCTATTCAGAGTGCAGTCCATGGACAACAACATAAACATCACCAGAGAGCTTGGAATATCAATCTGAGAATACACCTGAAACCTGCTGCAACAGAATACGCATTTTAACAAGATCCTCAGATGATTCCGTTGCACGTCAGAGTCCACAAAGCATAGTTTTAAAGTGTCCTATGCATTAGACCTGTGATTACTAGAATCACAAAAAAATAGTTTGCCTAAAACTTCAGTACTGTCCTCTGATGTCTAGAAGTTAACGGCATCACAAATCTTCTATTACAACTGTGTGAAGCTGGGGACAGATAGTATACTAAACTTTCTAGCAACCACTTATTCCTAGCTAAATTCCTTTCATTTGGCTGAATTTGCAGATGAATTGTAAACCAGTATCAAGAAGCATAGCTGTTTTAGAAAAATTTATGTTATTCTCATAAGACCAGCAATGTAGACATTGATGATAGACATTATTCATTCTACAAATAAGTATGCAATAAGAACCAATATTGAGCAAAGAGCCCAAAGAGAAAGGACAGAAATAACAATGCGTTTCTAATGGGGAAAAAAAAGGCAGGGGAGTGTGCTGGTACATATTTAGAAAACACCTGGCCTAGACCTGGAATATTTGGAAGGCTTCTGGAGCCAAGTTTTCAGAACGGATCAGAACCACTCTTTCAAGAAGTAGCCTACCAATAGGTATAGGGAATGTGATGTTGGATCAAGGCAAGTAACCAAACCAGAAATGAAAGAGTCAACAACAGTACTTTGGAAAAAATTATTGAACTGTAATTTTATAGTTTCTTTTTCAGTTGCTTTGAACATCTGTATGCATGAACTATAAACGTGACAGCCCTTAGGAACATTTTATTTTCTTTCAACTCTCCTACCTGCAGACAAGGAGAAATGGCAGACATCAAAAGTAAGAAGCACTGACTCAGAAGTCTGCAGCACACTGCAAGGGGGCAGGGACAACAGAACCGTGCCTCTACACTTGCTATTTGATCACACAGAGTGTCAATGAAATTGCAACCGGCAATACAGGGAACATAAAGAGAATGACATTAAAGTTAATATAAAAGTCAGGAAAATGTTTTCGGCAAGGGACACTGGCTATTTGGCAGGTGCACCGCTGGGAGCAATTGAAGGCTCTCAGTGTGACCAAAGTGTGCACTCTCCTCTCTGTACCTATCCCTTCTTCCTGCATTCAAATGGCCCTTACCTTGTCTTCTTCTCCCTCACTTTTTCTTGTGATTCCTCTGATTCATTTTCTTTCTCCCTTGCCACCTCAAGAGTCCTCCTATCTTTAATTCAGCTCCCTTCTTTCCTCTCAATCTGCCTGCTTTTCCACACCCTCCTTTTGTGAGAAGAAGATAAGGGACAAACATCTTCCTGCCCTTTTCTTCTTAATCACTTTTCCCTTTTCTTTACTAATATCCTCACATTTTTATTCCCCTGTTCTATGCACTTCCCTTCCCTAGAGCTGAATCTCTGTTATCAGTATACAGCCAGTCCTCCCTAATATAGAGCTTAGAAATGATGGGAAAACTGCTGGACTCCTCTACTGCTGTATTGTAATACTTGGAGTTCTCAGATTTTCCTGACCTGTTGCCAGGTCGACAGTTAAGAGGGGAAAAATTCTTTTTAAAATGCAATAGCCTTGCATTTTTTAAAGTATTTTTTGGAAGGTAGAACAATTCTAGAGCATTCAGCTACTGTACTGAAAGGATATAAAGAAGTAAAATATACTGGGCAAAGCGTTTCAGTCTATCCCTGTTTTTTTTTTTTTTTTTCCCTAAGTGCATTTCTTCTAACCCACCATGAAACCAATCCTCTTGTTAGTCTTATCCTTCTTTGTGCAGATCCCCAAAACCCTCCTGGAATGACTGAAACATGCTTCATTACCAGCAAAAGTCAGATGAATGACACAGGCAGGAGCTGACAGAATGCTTCTTGACAAAGACACAATGCAGCACACAAAAAGCCTCATTTAATGCCCCATCAGGAAGCCTTACAAGTTACAGCTTAATAAATATATGAAGATTATTGTAATATAGAAAATGTCTGGTATCACTTCCCACATGAAATGCACTTAAGGAGAACTCTATAAAGTAGGCTGATACGGCAACTTTACACATTTTCTCTGAATTGACGAAAAGCACTTTGGTTTGCTTTTAAGTATTTCTTTTTTTTTTTTTCCCACATATTTATTTTCAACCTGTATCAGCAAAACTTTGTAGACAAGCCTGCTTTGTCTACCTTTTGCCCCTGGTATAGAGAATATATTCCCAAAATATATTTGATAAATGAATGAGAATTAGTCAAACAATCAATTGGGCAATAAAGTCTTAAGACACAACAAAATTAAGTAGCCAGTAGAAATTATTATCACACACTGATACACTTTGAAAATGTCCCTTGGGTTTTCGGCATTGTCACCTAAATATAATGTTAAACACAGTCTTGGATGTCTCACTTTCACAAGTCACAATGGGAAAAGGAGCTGCTTTGGGTAGGGATACTGAGCAGTCAGAGATGACAATTAAAATTCTAATAGAAAATGAGAAAATAGCAAAACTCTAAAAAGCAGACAAAGTTTCTCAAAAAATACAATGGCCTAGGATAAACTAACCATTCCATTTGTTCCGATGATTCTTTGCACACTCTATTATTACTGAAAGTCTCATCACATTATTATAGTTCTCCAAAGGTTTCTGAGTCACAGTGAGAAGTAAGGATCTAATCATAGTCCACCATGATTTTTAAAACAAGCCAAGAAGAAACCTCCAGAATGGATTTGCTCTACAGATCAAGAAAGAGGTGGAAATCCTATCTTGAGTAAGAAGAGAAAACATGGGAAGTAGGTTCTATTTCTTGATAGAACCCTAAGAATTTCTGCCTCTCTGAATTCACTTTGAAATTCAGGAAACAGGTTAATAGTTCTCCAAAACAGGTATTGCATAGCAATCAACCCAAAGTTCATAAAAGAGCCAACATAGGAAATTTTTGATACCCTGTTCTGAATCACTATTTTACCTTCTTTCCTTCCTTTTTTTTTTGGTAGATATTTTTGCCTTAGGGTACATGCACTTGGTGGAGAGAGACAGAGTAAGAGGAAAAGTAAGAAATCACTCCCCAGGGGCAATGGTCACAGTGCAATCCTTTCTTCTCTGTTTTCCTTCTGGGATCTTGGGCCCACACCCACACGTGCCCACTGTAACTTTGAATCTACCAGGTCTGAGACTCAAATCGTAGTTAGCTATATGGGAGTCCATTGATGTAACTGCTAAGCCATCTGATGGTCCCTCTTTTTTTTTTTTCAGAAGATATATGTGCTCACCAGAGAGAAATAAAGAGAAAGAGAGAGAAAGCGCCTCCCTCATAGGGTATGCTCATGTTGCAATCCTTTTTTCCTTCCTGTAAGGATTTAGGGGATGTTTTCCAAGCCACCAGGGCTGAGATTTGAATCATGTTTGGCCATATGGGATCTGGTTCCCTATGCACAGTGCTTAACAGCTGTAGTTCAGGACCAGCCTTGAACCTCTTAATAAGTTAAAAATATATTTCCTTACATATCGTCAACAGTATTCCAGAAATTAGAATTTATTTTCTTCATGTTTAAGAACTATAAAAGGTTCTTTTTAATATTGACACCATTGGGACCAGTAGATACTGTAATGGTTATATTGCTGGACTCTTATATGACTGGCTGCTGTTTGAATCCTGGACCTGGTGGCCTGAAACTCATGCCAGGTGTGTGTGCATGCATGCCCAAGATCCTGAGTGGAGAATGGAAAAGAAGGGACTGCAACATGGTCATACCTCCTGCGGGGTGATTTCTCGTTTTCTGTCTCTCTGTCTCTGTCTTCAGTGAGCACACATGCCCTATAGAAAAAAAATCTCTAAAAAAAAAAATAATACACACACACACACACACACCATCAATATCATTGGACTGAGACTGTCACCCTTCAGTAAAGAGCTCTTTAGAAACCTATCTAATCGATCATACAGTTTCCTATAATCTATTATCTTGAACCTCTACTACCCTCTCAGATTTGAACCAGTCTTAACAAATGCGATCACATCCGAAAAGGATTTGACCCTTTGGCAAAAAAGCTTCGACAGCTCTCAGACAAATGTATTTTAATTTAAATCTGACCCAGGGTAAAGTATCTAAAAATCTATCAGTAGAAAAAGAAAAAATAACTACAAATGGGATCAAGACATGCTACCCCAAAACATGGAAGCTTAGCATTTGAGAAAACAGCAGAAGCAGGAAGATGTTTCTCACCTTTTCCTGCTCCCCTGAAGAATTTCATAAAGCTTAGGAAGACTTTTTGGCCTTCTAAAGGAGATCGTAAGACCCTCCTGGGAAAAGGACCCTCCCTGCACACAAAGGAAAGGAGACAAAGACTCAGAGATGACAAGAATCTGAACAAATAAACCTTGGATAAATTTCCCCATTTTATTAATATTAGATCAGACCCTCTTTGTCCATTTCTATTTCTCCATGACTATCCTCTTCTTCATTAAACCTAGCAGAAATAGCCAAAAGTTTATCCATTTCTGTGGGTCTGTCTTTCTGTCTTTCTTTTTTAGAGAGATTTTTGCTATAGGGTGCATGCACTCGCCAAAAACAGAGAGACAAAGAACACGAGAAACCACACCCCAGGAAGGATGACCATACTTCAATCCCTTCTCCATTCTCCACCTGGCATTTTGGACACACACACACACACACACACACACACACACACACGGCCGCTTGTGACTTTTTTAAGCGGTAGTCAACCATGTGGGACTCCAGCACTTTAACCACTATGCCATCTGCTGGCTGTCAGCCTTTATTTTTTTATGAAGGCTACCTTGTCATGTAAAACTTATATTAAGTAAATTTGTATACTTTTTTCTTGTTAATCTGCCTTTGCTTAGTCACAAATCTAGGATAAATGAGGAAAAGATATTTTTACATTCTACACTATTTTAAAGCAATCCCTAGATACTACTTACATTATTATATGATGGAATTCAAAAGTTTATGGAAAAACAGAATTAAAGTACAAGTTTATTTGTTGTAATACATATTTCCCATGACCTTTTTGAAGACCTCATAAATCTGCATATCGGGAGATCTAGATTTGTCAGCATTTGACAAACAGGGTTTTCTAATAATAAGGAATTAGAGAAAAGATACTATGTTTTAACCTTTTCTTCATAAATTTCATTTTTGAGATTTATAACAGTATATAATAGATTCCTAGCTATATAAAAACCCTAGCTCTAACAACTCAGTCTTATCTAAACATCATTGTAAGTCATTTCTAAGGATAAAAGAATGTACTTGGCATCTGCAGTCACTATCTAAATTCCTACAGCTTTGTTATTCATTGGTTTGTTTGATTTTTGGACTCACCCTATAGACCAGGAAATGGGTTGAAATCCTATCCCTGGGGGGATGGCCATGCTGCAATCCCCTCTCCTCCATTCTCCTCCTGAGATTCTGGGCATGTATGCACACACGCCCACCATGATTTTCAAGCCGCCAGGTCCAGAACTCAAACAATGATTAGCCATGTGGGAGTTCAGCACCTTAACCACTATTCCACCTGCTGGCCCTTTACAGCTATGTTTTGTACACTGAGGGATAACAAAAAGCAGGACTCAAAAAAGTCTGTTTGTGTCTCTCAAAGTCAGTTCTGAATGCTATCTCCCCCTGCAACTTTTATACCACAGCATTCTCTGCTCAGTTTCACCAACATTTCAGCATTTTAAAAATTTCTTTCTTTTATAAAGTTTATTTATTTCACCCATCAGAAACAGAGAGAAAGGGGCACAGAGACATCAACCTCAACAGGGTTCTGATGCCATGATCTGCCCTCAGCCTCCATTAGCCTAGGATAACAGGAATCCATGTGCCCACTGTACTCAGGGATGTCCCCGGACTCAAACCCAGAACATTTCCACATTGGTCAGTCTCGCAGTGTTGTGATTTTGCCACTGCACACTGTCCGGTCTCATGCACCTTTGGATTTCCTCTATTTTTATCTTTATAAGCTACAGCTTATGAAAAGGATTAAAATTTTTTAAAAAAGGAAACCATGGGGCTGTCAGGTGGTGTGGTGGTTAAGGGCGCTGTACTCCCACATGTGGTTTGAGTCCTGGACCTGGTAGCTTGCTTTCTTACTTTCTCTCTCTTGCCCTACTCTGTACCTTTCTGGTCAAGTTAAAAAAAAAAAAGTAAATAAATAAAGTTAAATAAAATAATTATTTAAAAAAGGAGTTAAAAAAGAAAAAAGTCACTTCACAGTGTTTGTATGTATGTGTGTATATGTGCTGTTCTCATATGATTTCTAAATTAGATCAAATAGTCCAATAGGTCTTATAAAATTAAGATCTTTGGAAAATAAACTGATGAAGTGGTATACTCCTTACCTTCCACTATGTACATCCCTGAAAGATGTGAAGACACTATAAAAAGTTCATGGAAAATGGAATTAAAGTACAAGTTTATTTTGATGTCAAAATATTTTAATACCCACACATAGTTTTTAACAATAGGCATTTCCCATGAGCATTTTGAATGCCTCTCATAATCCAGAGCAGGTACTTTTCAATTCCTAGATCCAGCCACATCCTCCCTTAAACAAAGATCTTCAAGCAGAAGGAACTAGGTAAAAGTCTCCATAAGAGAGGACACCACGTATGTTCATAGTTTACAAGGATAAAGCAATTATAGCTTCACTAGTTTGTGAATAAAGCCTCTTTAACATTTTAATGAGAACATTAACTCAGCATCATTTGGTTTGGCCTCCCTAAAAGTCTTTTAGCCTTAGAGAGAGTTTCTTTACAAACCAGTAACGAAAATGCAGTCCTCTCACTGCCCAGTGCCTATGGGGAAAGACTGAGCCACAAAAAAACTGGCTGCATTATTTCTCTCCTGAACAAGTGTATATTTATTGATAAGACTACAGTTTGGTAAATGAGAGAAGGCATCTGAGGAAATACCTTCCTCTCAGCAGTATTTGTGTGCTTACTCATTTTATATCTGACTTGTCTCCTAATTTGCTTTTTATGTTATACATAGCTTTGAGTACAATGTGTGACTCAATAAATGCTAAATCATACTTTTCTGCTACTTTTCCCTTAATCATTTTCTACTGTCTCTCTTTTTTCTTGCAGTGTGACTTATTCCCACCAAGGCTACCAAACTGCTGTTCGCCAGGAGACCCATTAAATTCAGCAGACAACCAACAGAGCCTCAGAAGCCAAAGGTGAACAAGAAATAATTCCCAGACTCAGTGACTTAACATGAATTTTTGCCTTCTCTGAACAAAACCTGGAGCAGAGTCAATGAGTCTGTCACCTTGAAAACCAAGTAGGACAGAAGAGTAAAGCTAAAGAGAATTAATATTCAAATCATGTATGTACTGAACTCTTCAGACACTTACTAAGTGCCTACTACGCAGCAGAACTGTTTTAGGTATTGGAGGGGCTACATCCAGGAATAAGACAGATGAGATTCCCCACCCCTACTGAGCTTACGTTCTAGTGAGAGAGAAAGGCAATAAATAAAATAGAAAATGTCAGAGGGCAGCAAGTGCTGTGAAGAAAATAGAACATGGTGATGTGATCAGAGAAGCTAGTTAAGTAGGGAGAAAATTTTAAGCTGGTCAGAACAAAAAGATACAGAAAAATTTTTTAAGGTCTTAAAAAGATGGAGGAGCCTTAAATGGCACACACCTAAGTGAAAGCTGCCAATGTGAACAGGCCGCATACTCCATGATTTGAACTATATGATATTCCAGAAAAGGCAAAACTAGAGCCAGTGAAAAGATCAGCAGTTGTGACAGAGTCAGGGGAAGGAGAGATGAACAGGCAGAGCACAGGGATTTTTAGGGCCGTAAAGTTTTTTTGTATGATATTACAAAGGTGGGTAAACGTCATTATACATTTGTCCAAACCCACAGAATGTATACTACCAAGAGTGAACCCTAATGAAAGCTATGGGCTTTGGAAGATAATTACATGTCAGTGTAGGTTCATCGACTGTAACAAATTCACCACTCTGGTGGGGAAGGCTATGCATGTGACGTACACAGGGGACATATGAAGACTCTGTACTGCCCACCAATTTTGGTATGAACCTAAAACTACCTTCACATATAAAGTCTATTAAAAATGCTGAAAGGATCCAGTTGTGGAGACACAGTCTGGTAGTGCGCTGAGCTGCAAGGCAGAAATCACAAGGCAACATCTATTCAAATCCCCAGTCCAGCTGGCCAGATACACTCCAAGTATGCAATAGAATGCCAAGATCCAGTAAGCTGGAGGACTAGAGCAAGGAAATCATGGTGCAACCAAACCCTACTGACGGTGCGCCTCCATCACCCTCTGCCTCTGCCATGTATGTGCACATATTCTACTATGAATAACCAAAAACATTTTTAAAATGCTGAAGGTAAG
>NW_006204120.1:1561065-1571830 GCF_000334495.1 Tupaia belangeri chinensis
TCATAAATTCAAGTGGTGAAAAATCCAGCTTGGCTGATGGATAGTGAACAAGGTAGTCAATGGACTGGCATCAGACTTAACCAGATAGAACCTTGAATTTCATTCTAAAATCACTATAAAACCACTGAATAGTTTTAAGTAGTGCTTGTCATAATGTGGCTTATATTTTTTAAAGATGACTTTGGCTACTGTGGAAAAAGAGACTCCATTAACAGAGGCTGGTGATGGTGACCTCATCTGGAATGGCAGCAATGGAGCAAAAGAGGATGGATTGGAAATCCATTTGAAAGAGAGATTGACAGGACTGATGATAGACTGGATGTGAGAGGAATTAAAGATTTCTGAATGGCAAGTGTCACCATGCACTGTGATGGGAAGACCCTTCTAGGGATGTAGCCATTAAGTCTAAACAAGGCGCAATGTGCATATTACAAACCGATAGAATGCTGGGAGTGTTCAAGCCCACCAAGAGAAGTCAAGTTGAGTTGGCTTTTGTCTTGAGCTCTGCCTCAGAGTGACTAACAACCATGTGTGTGTATGTGTGTGTGTGTGTGTGTACTCTTGTATATTTACATATATCATATATTTCTGCATATCTGTATGTATAATTTTTAATAAATTGCTTTTGCAATTCAAGGTGAGTTTTAAATCATTTCAACAATTTTCAAGGGATAGAGAGACAGGGTTGTTGTTACTGTTGTGTTGTTGTCTCTGTAAACCATAAGGAATTTGCTGAGAGCAAATGAGGTGAAGAGTCTTACTGAAGGTCACACAATAAGGTATCAGCACAGCTGAAACTAGGAGCCAGGGTTCCTTTTAGGAGATCATACCATAAATCACACACCTCTAAATAGTGTCCAGAATGTGCAGAGCCTCCTGCAAGCACTGTTCTCTATGTGAGAACACACATTCATGGATGACTCTGGGGTGTACTGCTGGAGGTTTGGGAGTACTGCTGCTACCTTTCTCTTGTCACTTTCCTTTGCTCATCCTGTCACAGACGCTATTTAAATCATCTATAAAATGCAGCTGGCAAAACCAAAAGATCAATAACATCAAAGCAAATAGAGAGCAAATCAAATAATAAGGAGCAATGTGACATAGATTTTTAAACAGATATTTTAATTATGAACAACAAGCCCTCTTCTGCACAAACTACTCAGAAACCTTCCTAAGGGCTGCACAGATGGAGATCCTTACATATGGAGGAAACACATGTGCCCAGGACCCTCTAGCACAATGGTACCTTTTTATACTAAAAATACATCCTTATCTATTCTTTAGATTTCTCAAAAAATCACTAAACAAATGTTAGAAAAAGAAAAAAAAATACCAGAACCGAAGTTCACAAGTCTGGTCTTCGTAAAATTAATTAAATGAGTAAAATTCAACTAGATGAAATAAACATTAAACTAATTCATATAATGTTTAAGGGCAACAACCACTGGAACTGGACAGGGAAGCTTGGACATGCTTTTTGGCCTGCATACTACCTGTATGAGCTTTAAAATGTAGATTTTAATGTTTCATCAGCCAGGTTCTGCCTTGGAAGTTGTAAGGACTCCCACCTCACATTTTGAAGTCTAAAAGAGAAATAGTGAGGGGGTGTCTGCTTCTGTGTTTGTCCCTGTGAGTCATACATTTTTTATTTATGCTAAATGTGGGTTGTTTGTTTTCTTGTTGATTTGTAGGCTTCCTCTCTGTTGCCTTTCTCTAATAAAGTCTTTGCAAAAGACCCCCACATTTCAAGTAAAATCCCACATATGGCCAACAGCTAATGACACACAGTTACTAGTACCTACAGAACCTCAACTGAGAATACCCTAAAAAGAGGGGTCAGGGGAAAGGAGTTTGAAATGCTGGGTCAGTTGTATCCTGGCTTCTATCTGGAGATTTAGAAAATTACTTTTTAGGGCTAAGACCATCATGATCACGTATATTAAAGTGGAGTCATTTTCATTCATCATAAAGTATCTTGTTAAATGCTTTCAGGAAGGTCTGTAAGTGATATGCTCTCTGCACATATAAAAGTAGAGCTGACATTTAGCATAGTGGTAGAAACAATCAGGTGGACTGCCCTCAAAACTACCCACAGGCTCTCTTGACCCTCTCTCCAGGCAGTATCTCCCCATACATTTTGCTCCACACAGCCATTTCTACTGCACAACACTCCCTAGACCCTAACTTCCCATGTTGTTGCATCCTTCTTTCCTTTCTTGGTAGTGTGGAGATTGAGCTTTCCCAAGAAAGTACATGAAAGGCAAATGGTTAGAACAAAGGCAAACTGGGAATAATTCAAAGAACCTGTCCTAGGAAAAGCCTAAGTCAGTGATCAATATGGACTGAGGGTAGGAGGCCTGGACAGCAGAAGGCACTCAGGTAGAAGCAACCAAAAGAATGCAGTGGATAAAATAGGGCAGGAGTCAAGATAGGGGATTCTAGATGGGGAAGATTTTGACATCTTAGAGGTAAGTCTGTAAGAAGTCCATGGCATTGATCACTGATATGATGAGAAACTGAGTAGTCAAAAGGAAGGTATACAAGCAAGGAGAACAACTGTGGATACTAGGGACAGTTTGGCAGGCAGATCAGAAATGGGAGGGGGTGGAGAGGGAAGGAATCAAAGGAAGAAAATAAAGCAAAACATTTCATGGACACAAAAATGGAAATGTGTCTGTTGATGATAATGTGTATGGTAATATCTTTGACTGGCCTAACATACAGTGTATTTGCACTGGGAAAAATTCATTTTGTATGCTGTAAAGATGCATAGTGGTTGAATGTTAAAAAAAAATAAAAGGAAAAAAATTTAAATAAGGCAAATACTGACACCCTTCTTCCTTAATCCTCAGAACAATCATTTTCTAAAGCTGTACTTGTCTTTCTTTCTCAGTTTAAGCCCAGTGTCAAATGTCCCATTATCCTCACATGACACTTGATACCATGAAGTGTCAATTATCTTAGTGATGATCCTATAAAAATCTTCACACAATTATACACTATAACATATTTTTGCAAAGCAACTTAAACATCTCTCATGTCTTAATTCTCAAAATAATAAGACACAAACACTATTAATAAATCTAGGTTTAAAGAGATTAGAATCTTGCACACGTGAAAGAATATGCATTCAAATGCCTTGTTTCTAACCTGAGATCCTATGCTTTCTATAGCACACTATTATTCTAGTTCTTGTTCTTTCACTCTATATACTGTACATTTTACTAATCCAGACTTCACTAATTCAGAATTGGTGAGGCAATAAAACATCATTTGATACTTTTTTTTTTTTTTGCAATAGGGCACATGTATATTGCCAGAGAGAGAGAGGAAAAGTGAGAAATCACCTTCAGGAGGATAGATATGCCATAATCTTGTCTCCATTTTCCTCTTGGCATTTTGAGCATACATACACATGTGTCCAGAGTATTCCTTAAGCCACTGGAACATGAACCACATAGTAGGCCATGTGAGATCTTGCCACCCTAAACACCATGCCACTGGCTGCCCCCCATACGCAATTTTTGAAAAATGAATTTGTTAACTAAAAGTGATTTAATTTTGTTTTTATGGCTAATCAATATTTTCAAAAATTTAAAAAGTATCAAATATAAAATATATGGTCCTAAAGTAATGGTACTCAGTCTGTAGGCTAAAATTAAAAAAAAAAAAAAATCACAGGGCCAGAAGGTGGCATGGTGCTTAAGTCCCACATGGCAGACTGAGTCCAGTTTAAGTCCCAGACCTGGTGGCATGAAACTCACACCAGGCATGTGCAAAATCCTGAGAGGAGAATGGAAGGGAAGTGATTGTGGCATAGTCATTCCCACTCGGGGGGTGCTTTCTCACTTTCTCATTCTGTCTCTCTCTCTCTCTCTCTGGTGAGTATACACAACCTATATAACAACCTTGTAAAAAAAAGAAGTACAATTTTGTCAAGTATTTTTATTATATTGGGTCGTTGGAAAAGTTGAAGCATTTTTACATTAAAAAACATAGAAAAATACATCATGACTATTCTGATGACCCAATATAGTATGTGAGGGGACTTCAAAAAGTTTATGGAGAATGGAATTCAAATATAAATTTGTTTTGGTGCAAAAAAAAATTTAAATCCATATATAGTATTTTCACAATATGCATTTCTCTATGTACTTTTTGAAGACCCCCATATTACCCTGCAATTCAAATTTTCTATGAATTGAGACCTGCTTCTCCTTTCAGAGTCTGCCATAAAATTTATTTTCAAATATTTGTTGAATGAATGGACAAAAGCATATATGAAGGCAGGCATGGGGCTGTAAAGTTACTCTCCATGTCAGTTGAAGAGTTATTATAAATGCCACTTGCATCAGGATATATATTACACATACACACACACACACACCTATACACTATACACGTATCCTGGGCTTTGAAATAATTTAAATACAGATTAAACTCCAGCTATTAGCCAGCTACAACATTGTGGGCAAATTATCTCGTCCCTTGATTTCAGGTTTCCTCAACAGCAGGATGGGGATTAGTATCATGTAGGACCGGTATGATGATCAAATGAAAGCACAGACTTGCCACACTGCCTAGGTTGCACAAATCGATGAAGGTCATTTATCTCTTCTCCGTTCACTCTATCCCACATTTAGATTGCTTTCACAACACCTACTTTAATGGTGGTGTTTGGTACACAAAGCCTGCTGTAAAATAAATGGCTAAACATCCTGTTTATTTACAATGATGTCGAACTTTTCCTCCACTAACATCGAAATTATCTAACCATCTATTCTGCTCTACAGACAAATTGTTATGCATAGCATGTATACATAAATGTTCCAGGGAACTGAAGTTCACTCTTTTAACCACCAATACTACTTACATTGAAAGTTTTCAAAAATGTATTACACGGTTGGGACCAGCAGTTAATGTAATGGCTATGTCACTGGACTCCCACGTAGTCGACCGCAGTTCGAGTCCCGGACCCGGTGGCTTAAACTCACGCCGGGTGCATGTGCACGCGTGCCCAAGATCCCGAGAGGAGAATGGAGGAGAAGGGATTGCGGTGTGGCCATCCCCCCTGGGGGGTGATTTCTCGCTTTCTATCTCTCTCTCTGTGTCTCTCTCTGTCTGTCTGGTGAGCGCACGCGCCCTATAGCAAAAACCTCTCCAAAAAAAAAAAAATGTATTACACACTTAACTGCTATGATAAAACATCAAGTTGAAAGAATTTTATATTTTTTTGATTTATGGTTATTAATGAACTTAGACAAAAAAAGAATAAATTCTTGTTTTTCATTTTTTTTTAACAGTAATTTGCTCACACAGGCTTCTATGCTATGATCTTTCCCTTTATGTCTTCCTGTGGGCAGTAGCTTTATCCCCTAGAAGCATGAGATACTGGGGAATGAGTAAGATCAAGTCCCTGTCATCTCCAAAGTTTACTGAGAACACTTCTCCACTATTTCTCATCTGTGGCCTCATGACTCACACATTTGGTAAAAGCTTCAAGGAGGGTCCCTAGTCCAAGGAGGTTGCTCTGTCCCTATGCTAATGTCTTACACACAGCTGCTACTCAACAAGAATTTACAGAGTGAGTAAATAAACAACATGAAACTTTTATTAATTACCATTTCCTATTTAGAGACTTTTTTCTAGTCCATGACTAGGTCCCTTACTGGTTTAGAACCAATATTTCTTCACCTACAAATTAAAGTAATTAAGATAAATTATCCCTAAGAACTTTTCCAACACTAATCTTCTGTGATCATAAACTTCTGAGTATATAAATGTACACACATGCACTGAGTCGTTGAAAAACTCATGACACATTTTTCTATGCAAAATGTATATATGCAGGGACCAGCAGTTAGTGTAATGGCTATGTTGCTGGACTCCCATGTAGTTGACCGCAGTTCGAGTCCAAGACCCAGTGGCTTAAACTCACACCAGGCACATATGTGTGCGTGTCCAAGATCCTGAGAGGAGAGTGGAGGAGAAGGGATTGCAGCATGGCCATCCCCCCTAAGGGGTGATTTCTTGATTTCTGTCTCTCTGTCTCTCTCTGTCTCTCTGACAAGCACACACGTCCTATAGCAAAAACCTCTCCAAAAATAAAAATGTATATATGTATATTTAGATAAGCAACAAATTAGAATGTAATGAATAAATAATGCACCCTTGCCTTCTTATATTGACATCCTATCAAGAAGGAATTATCTTTGTACCATGGCAACAAATACAAAAAGAATTAGCTCCTTTCTTTCTTTCACTCACCTTTAATACTCTGCATGAGAGTAAAAAACAAAAAAATATTACCTTGGAGTTTAAATACACAGGTTTTTTGTGTTAAATATTAATAATAAGCAAAGAACCTTGTCTATCTCAAAAGAAACCAAATGTGTTCAGGAAAATAACATCTTCAAGGAATTATTTTTTCTATTATAAGAACTGAAGTCATCACTTTTATTGATTCTGTTTTCAATTATTCTTTCAAATACATGACTTTCATATATTAACTTATCAGTACATTTGTTTAAATGATACTACAGATTAATCATTTGCAAAGAAATTCGATTTGACTTACTTAAACTATAGTCTAACTTTATTAAAACTGAAACTTCTAAATTAAAAGACTATATGTTTCGCATAGAAAGGAAGTAGATATTTTCAAACAAGTCAAATATCTGTCAGTAAACATGCTTGGGAGGGTATTCTGCACAGTTTCTTCTCTAGAGAACTAGGGATGCCATGAAGAGCTAGCTCTTCTAGATAGGATGGCGGCCCTTTAATTCAACCCACATGGATTCAAAGTATGGTTTCCTCAAGTGCTGTACCAATTCTAAATGGCATATGAAAATGAATAAAATATATCATCTCTGCCTTGGAGGTGGTGCAGCAAGATCAATAATGGTGACACTGGAAAATGACTGCGTAGAACTGAATCCCAACTTTACCATGACTACCTGTCTGACTCAGTGTTCTTATTTAAATCATGGTGATGGTAACAGAAACTACGTCATGTTGTTCTTTGGATTAAATAAATTATTATTTATAAAGCATTAAGAATGGTTCCCAGCTTCCGTGAGAACTTGAGGTTAGTATCATGAAGCCATCACTGTAACTGAAGCTATGGGTCAGCCCCGTGCTTTACAGGGCCACAGACCCCACATGTCTAACTGTGCCTTCCAAATCCCAGACCTGCCAGTTTCAAACACATGCGGAGCACATGTATATGCATGTTCAAAATCTCAACAAGATGAAAAAAAATTAGCTTATGCTGTGACCATGCCCCACAGTGAGGTGCTTTTACCCTCTATCTTTCTCAGCAGAGGTCACATGATCTCCAGTAATTAAAAAAAAAAAAAAAAAAAAGCAACAGCTATAATAGATCCTAAGAAATGAAAGGCCAAAACCAAACTGGAAAATTATTTTCCTAGCTTCATCATTATTCTCGCATCTTTCTAACAAATACCAACTACATCTATTCCTCAGGGATGTATAAAGATAGTGGTGAGTGCAAATTTAGAGAAAGATGAAAAGAAACGACAATAAAAACATGGGAAAGAGAAAAGGAGAGAGCAAACAGATGGAGCATTTCTAAGTTATATAAAGCCATCAGAAAGGCAGGAGTTGAGGGGACAATAGCTGGTTCAGTGGTTAAGGCACTGGACTTCCATATGACCAACAACAATTTGAGTCCTGGAGCAGGCAGCTTGAAAATCACACTGGCACATGTGTGTGCATGTCCAAAATCCCAGGAAGAGAATGGAAAAACAGGGCTTATGGGATGGCCATCTCCCCAAGGGGTGCTGACTTTCCCTCTCACTGTCTCTCTCTGGTGATTGCATATACCCTACAGCAAAAGCTGAAAGAAAAGAAAAGAAAAGAGAAGAGAAGAGAAGAGAAGAGAAGAGAAGAGAAGAGAAGAGAAGAGAAGAGAAGAGAAGAGAAGAGAAGAGAAGAGGGAAGGGGAGGGGAGAGGAGGGAAAAGGCAGGAGCTAAACAACACATGGAGAGAACAAAACTTGTATTATTGCCTGACCCTGCCTCTTCTCCTTCTTGCCTCAAAAAAATCCTTCCTCAAACATTAAGGTGCCACACTAATCTTTTCCTAACCCTTTCAGTGCTTTTCTTTCACTGTTTCCATTTTTGCTTTAAAGAATATTATGTGTAGGAGAAACCATAAAAGTTACATAATCCAATCCTCTTACTCTATACATGAGAAAAACTAAAGGCTAGTAAAACAAAGCAATCACTCCAGGTTGTACAGCTCTGCAATGGCACAAACACAATTAAAACCAGACTCCCTGAGTCTGTGCTGTCTCTCATAGAAAGGACAATAAAGTGAGTATATTCACCCACATGTAGTCTGGTGAGCCCTTATCCCATTTGGCAGACAAATAAATTTTTCTCTTGGGGGAAAAAAATCTTGACAAATATTTTTAAATGAATTAGCAAGAGTCTCGCTGCTTTCAATTCAATAAACATGTTTTATTATTAACTTTATTGCCCGCTAATCCTGAAATTAGGATTTTCTATGCTTGAGTAGGTCCTGCCTAACCAATAACAAGACAACCACATTGCAATTAAACAGACATTCCCGTTTGGGCCATAACACTAACACACACACACACACACACATGTTAAGAGATGCTCAATCAAAAAACGTTTGAGCCCACTCGAGATGTCACTCTTCTAAGGCTTGTGATTTGGAAAAGGAGATGACACATATTTTAAGATGAGGCTTTTCTAATATAAAGACTTCAAGTCACTTTATTTCTAAAGGAGAACCAAGTTTCTTGCCACTGTGCCCTATGTTGTTTCTAACCCAGCAGTGAAGACAGCCTCGCCCCTGTATTGAACCAGCTTTCACATCTGGCTTTTTGAATGTCCTTAATATGCTCTGTCCATGTCTAGGGCCTTCTAAGTGTTCATTAATCTTTGCTCCTAACTTTCTACTTCACAACGGAAAACAAAGACTCTGAAACCAAAGCCTTCTAGTAACATATTTTAAAACAAACCCTATAAGTATGATTTTTTTTTCTGTTATTAAAACAACTATTTTGAAACAAAGAAATGCCCTACTTTACTTCTACTCTTCTCTGTTTCCTTTCCCTATTATCGGAATAGCATCTTCTCTTTCATTTGCTTAACTAAATAGGCTTCAAAGATATAAATTAACTGTGATTAGGTGAAAAGTTATAGCAATCTTCTCAGTTTTTTAGACTATAGAACATCTGAATCTGGGCCACTGAAAATAACTCTGTGGTCTAAATAGGTGTTTACTTTTAGTGGACCACGTGTGCATGAAGCCCAACTTATATTGAACTGTGCTTAGTAAGTATTATGTATACAGAGCTATATTCTACCACTATTATGTTTTTTTTTTTTCCTTTTTCTTTCACAATCAATGTAGACAAGCCCCCATGGCTGGTGGCCATTGTAGTTGCCATTCTCACTGAAATGAAATTAAATCACAGGAAAATCAGAACCCTGAATTAAACAATAGGAAAATCAAACACTCAAAGCTCAAGAAGGGTTGAGTCAAGATTTGAAAGTTTATAAAGGAGCAGAAATATGTGTTGCTTCATCCTCCTACCATGCCTGCCAGGCAGTAGTGGCAGTTCAGTATCTCCAGATGCTGTGCAAAAAGAGAAATGCCACAAATATAATAGGAGTTGAGATTCTGGGGGTAACCAATTAGATTTATAAGCTGCTTTCAAAACTCTGGGGGGGGAGGCATTAAAAAATAAAAAAACTTGGCACTTGAAGTGACATTTTACATTTCTGCTTAGGGGCTGTAGAATACTACGCATATAACAGCTTGTTGTCATGTTTATAACATAAACCTTGGGTTTTTAATATAAGAGAATAGAATCATTACCTAGTAAAACAAACTGAGCTTCAGAGGGAGACTGTGGCATATCAAATCTAATAAGTACCTCAACTTCATATTTAGAATTGTCAGCCAAAATACAACAAATTAGGACAAGGTCAATGGTAAATATTCTACTGAGAAACTCTCCTTCAATGGCTGGCTGCTATACTACTTTCAGGTTCCTGGAATTGTCTAACAACTCCCTGGGTAGGAGACCTGCAAAGCAAGAAGAATTTTCAGACACCCCATTTCCAGAAATATGAGCTCCTCAATGGCATTTTTTTGATAAACAATACCAGAAGAGGCTGGGGATACGGCAGTAGGGGAGAGGCTCAGAAGAGACTGTGGTGTCTCTGGAGTTGCAGAAGCAGGTCTCCATTTCAGTCAGTGGTGAGAAGAGGGGACCTGGTATTCCTGACTCCTGGATCTCTCCGGAACTCACTATACTAATGCAATGACTATTCGAAGTCTGGTATAACCTTCCCTAATCTGATGCAAAGCAGATGTGTCACAGACGACAGATCCAGACAAAAGCTGGGTTTCTCAGATGGTTTCTCTATATTCCATGGGGTTGAAGCATACATGGGCCCATCTTCAAAGATCCTTAGAAGTTCAACTAGGCTCTTCTCTGACAGCCCCTCATCCATTCTTCACTTTCTATTTGATATGGCATCAAGGTAATTGGGTCCAAGAAACCCATGAAGAGGTAAAAGAAAGCATGCCCTCTTGAAAAACATTCCAGGACTAACTTAACAAGGACAACCTTGTGTTCTGTCATGTAGTTGAATGTTTCAGTTTACATCGCCTCAACCTTTTCCTCCTGGTAAAACGGGTAGTTATTTCACTGCCTTTGGCAGGAATTCAAGTCTACAAATATTAAATATCTGCTATTTA
>NW_006204120.1:1571904-1603054 GCF_000334495.1 Tupaia belangeri chinensis
TGAACCATACATTACAAAGGATATTAGAGGAAGAAAACTCATATTTTGCCTCCACAGAAATTACCTTATAAGTTAATGAAGATGCCCCTGTCTGTGCAGGAAGAAATCTCATCTGCCAAAACTTGGTTATTATTGAGGACCACCTTAAATATAACATACACCATGAGGTTGCCCTAACCAAAAATAGCATCTCACTTACTTGGGTGCCTGTGTTCTTTTCTCACTTCTATTTTAGTGATTTATGTATTTGCCTCATTGCCCCTTTAAACTATTTGAGTGATGATATTTAATGACTAGTAAGAGTAATGTATGTCAGAAAATGTCAAGTTCTTAACTGAATGGGAGAAATAACCATCTCAGTTATAGAAGAACCAAATTGGTTGGGAAGAACTTCATCCAGCTATATTTGATGGGACATTAAAACTGAATTGTCAAAGGAAAGAAAGAAGAGCATGTCTAAATTAAGTAAGATAGCAATCAAAAGTCCAATGTCCTAGGATGTCACCTAACACAGATATTTAAAATGTAACAGGTTCTGATGACTTTCTGAGAGGCCATGAAGTCCTTGTAAAACAGTACCATCAGTCCCATGATAGCACCTCTAATGCATACCGTGATAGTAATGACTAGAGGATAATAATATCTTTGTTTTTGAGGCCCTGGAACTCCTCTGAGGACCATCGCCCTACAGAGAACAGGTAATCTTGTAAAGCAATTGAATTCCCATGTTTGCATTTACCACACTGAATGATATGACCTCTTTGGAGAGAAGTAAGGATTAAGAGCTAAATTAAGCCAATGCTCCTGTATGCATTGTAGCTGTAGTCAATCACAGACAATGACAAGCTTTATCTTTTTATGGATTTTTGAACAATATTTTCCCCTAGATAATGACAAAAAGGAAAGGCATGTATTTTACTCAGCCAAACCAAAAATTTTCATGATCATAGCTAAATAACAGCATGTAAATATTTGAGCTTTGTAATGCTTTTCAAAGAAACAATATTTAGAATATCTCTTTAGAGGTGACAGTTTTATAAATTACTATTCCTTAAGCATTTACCTTTTATGTGGCCTCACCGAGTAAATCATGCTGCTCTTCCTCAATTTTCTAGGATCCCCAGGGTTACTCTCTATAGTTTTGCTTTAAACGCACCTTGATGCCAAAAACTCTGCCTTAGCTTTCTAGTTCAGTGGGATGACACTTTCCCACACTGAGTTTCTTCATATTTCCATACATCTAGATTTAATCGACCTGCATTTTCTGCAAAACTTTCACCTCCCAGTCATTGCAATCTACCTCTTGCATAGTTTCTATTTATTCCCTTGGGTAGTTGCTGCCAGGAAAGCAGAGGAGAGGAGGAGTTTTTTGATGCTAACAAGGTCTCTGTGCAGGACTCACAAATAATGGTGAAGAGCTGAGTATGGTGTTTCTATAGGGAGCCCAGGTGAGGGAAACTGTAAAAGAATAGCTGAGAGTCATTTGGTTACCTTGGTGTTAGCCTAAAGTAGTAACCTGTTAATGGCTTACATAATGAAGAAATAAGTCACTGCCCTGAGCTATGTGAGGCCTTCATTCAATAGGAAAACACAGAAACAAAGCATTTAATGATAGTTTTTGTTTGTTTGTTTGTTTGTTTTCCTGTCAGGTGCTGGTGGGGGAAAAAGGATATTCTTCCACTCACTGTTCTTATCTTCCTAGACTTTTGGATGACTGTAAGCTCAACTTTGAACTCAGCTAGAATTGCCTCCAAGGTATTCTGGGACATGAGCATGTTTTGGCCTACTGGAGGCAAACTCATTATTTATCAAATTAGCCCTCCTCAGAAATCAAAGAAACTTGTCAGGGTCTTTTAGAAGACCCAGAAGGAAGGACCAGTAGATGGAGTAATGATTACATCACTGGACTCCCATATCGTTGACCGTGGTTCGAGTTCCAGACCCAGTATCTTAAAACTCATGCTGTGCACATGTACATGCATGTCCAAAATCCTGAGAGGAGAAGGGATTGGGGTATGGTGATTTCTCACTTTCTGTCTGTCTCTCTGGCAGGCCTACGTGCCCTATAGCAAAAAATCTCTCTCTCTCTCAAAAAACAGAAAACCCAGGAGAAACAAGAAGGGATTGTGGCCTGGTAATCCTGTCTAGGCAGTAATTTCTTGCTTTCTGTCTCTGTCTCTCCAGTAGGTACACGTACCCTATAGCAAAAATATCTCAAAAAAAAAAAAAAAGAAATTATATAGTTTAAATACTGAGAAATTCTCTAATATAAGTGATGTCTGTGGCAGCATATACTCACAAGGAGTCAACAGTCATACAGAAGTTCATAGGATAACCTTTCAGTAGGCTCATGCTATTGTCATCATGGGAGTGGCAAAGGAAGTATTTGACCATGTAAACAGTGAATAACAAACAGTAAGCTTAGATATTGAGATCTAATAATAAAAGAGAACCTTACGGAGTTCTTGGGATGTACTAGGATTTTATTTGCATTATCTCACTTAATCCTCATAATTATCTTGTGAGGTAGATAGCATATTATTAATATTCTCATTCTTAAGATGAGAAAAACACAGCTTAGCATGCTTAATTAACTCATCCAAGTCTCCCCAGTTAACAAGTGGAAGAGATAAGATTTGAATATATATTATCAATAACTTACATTTATTAGTAGTCATAGATTATTTATCAGGATTAGCCTATTTCTAATAAATTTTGGAAGATGAGGAAAAAGTAAACAGAAGAAGAAAAAGAAGAGTTCCTTTAAAAAACTAAGAAGAATAAAGAGAAAGAACCTGAAAAAAAAATTAAAAGAAATTTCTCTAACCACACTGTCAGTTCATTTATCTTATGTGACTTAACGAGGCAAAAGGAGGTTCTAAAGTCCAACCATATCAATATTAGCCCACAAAAACTAAGGCTGGTTCTTAGCCAAGTGACTCTTCCCTTAAAATTTCCCTTACAGAGTCAGGACTATTCAAATGGTATCATGCTTACTCAAGTGTGATTTGTCCCATTTTGCTATTGCAAGTAGTCAATGCCTGTGAACCAAATTTTCCTCCAGTGTCTCCTGGGAAGGTGGGAGGAGTGGTGACATCATGGGAGCAACATTAGTCCTCTACCCTGTGACTCAACCCAGTGTCAAAGAAATACAGCTACTGCTCACCCTGCAGCAATGAATTATTTGATCTGCCAAGCAAATGCATGTGGAAAACTGCATACTACCTCCATCACAGCCCCAAAGAAAAGCGGAAAAGGCAGCAATGAAAAACTACTCACAAAACTGAACCACAGGAAGGGTGATCTCTACCCAAATCCTATGCTCCTCACTAAAAAGTATACAGGCAACATTTCCATTTTTATCTTGACAGAAACAGGTAAAAACTCTGCCTCTTCCTCTGTGCTCTCGTACTACCTTGTACAAATTGCTAAGTTACAGGATTTGCCATATTGTCCTCTAACTAGATTTTAGGTATCAGCCTTCCTACTCCTTTTTTTTTCCCTGAATATTCTTATTCCAAGCATCTGGTATCACCCTTAACAAATATGTTATATAAACAAATGTAAGACTGAACAAAGGACATTTAGAAGAAAAATAGGGAGGCAAAGCATTAATGGCACGAAGAAATGTGGTATTATCTATTGAAGATATTTTGTAGTCTTATCAACTGTACTAGGAAGAAATGTTCACCTGTTGAAATATCTATTTTGTAAGCCAAATAATGATGTGATTGAATATATAAAAAAAATAAAATTTTAAAAATTTAAAAAAAAAACAATGAATAAGTAGCATTTACTCCAGGTCCTCTCTAGGGCAAAAATAAATCTTTTCCTCCTTTATGACTAAAAATGGTTAGCTGGGGGTATATTAGATGTCTAGGATGTTTTGGCACTTAATGACTGAGTGTCATATATGTGGATGTACAGGTATATATCTCACAGTTTCCTCTGCTCCTATATTTTAAAGTGTTCATTTCTCCCCATCTTATGCTCATCAGGCCAGTCTATTTCATGACTTGTTCCTTTAATCACTTATTTTCTTTGGACTTAATTAAGTCAATTAAAATCCTTACTCTAAAAATAACTCTTAATACAAGTCCCTAGAGGGAGAGGTGAGCAGGAAACATGAATTGTCATTACCCCACTTTGCTGCCCACAACCTGCCAGCCACATTCTAAGTTTGATGGATGCTGAATATTCAGCAAGACTCAGTACAGACAAAACACCTCCTCTTGCAGAATTTATAGGCAGTGAGAGGAAGGGAGATAAATAATAAGACCAATAAACTGTAACAACAGAGGAAATACTGGGAACTATGAAACCACATAGGAAGGCAACCAAGTCCTAACCTAGGGTTCAGACAGGGCTTCCTAGACAAAGTGCTTTTCAGTTTGGAATGAGACATACGTGAGACTTATCCAAGTGAAAAGGGAGCAAAAAGGAAGAAGGAAAGAAGAAAAAAACAGACACAGGAGAGAACATAGTAGAAGCAAAACTCTTAAAGAGGTTATTATAAGAAGGGCTAGAATACAAGTGAAGAAGTGAGCTCTGGGATTCACCTATCTTATTCTAAGGGCAACTGGAACCCTTTAAAGGAGTCAATGACATTTGGATTCAAGTCTCAGGAGGCTTGGGTTATAAGTAAAGACATGAATTTGGGACATGTTTCATTAGGTTAGGCTAACAGAAGTAACAAGCAGACTCTCATCATTTCTTTTTGGCAAGATTACTTTGGCAGCCATATGGAGAATATATTCTAAAACTATAAGATTAGATGCCTCAAAACCACTTAGGATATTATTTCAGTAGTGCAGATAAGTAATAGTGACTTTGAAAATGAAAAGAAGTGAAGGGTTCAAGATAACACTAAGAATACAACGAACAGGCTTTGGAAACTGACTAGATCAAGCAGTGAGAATATTTTTCTATAAAGAATAACTAATAGATTAAAAACTTGGTGGGTGGTGCTGGACAGTGGCATGGTAGTAAAACACAACACTGTAAGGCTGACCCACATGAGAAGGTTCCCAGTTCACCTTCAGAGACCTCCCTAACTGTTCTGGGCACATGTGTGCCCATGGTAAAATTAATCTAGGAGCTGGATCTCTGTCAAGACTCTATTGAATGTGCTATCTCTCTGTGTTTGTCTCTCACTCATGAAAAAAATAAATAAAAAGAAACATTTCAGCTTGGCCAGCCATATGGTTTCTGTCACTACTACTCAACTCTGATGATTTAATGAGAAAGCAGACATAGATAATATACAAATAAATGAATATGCTTGTGTTCTAATGAAAAAATATTTACAGAAAAACAGATCAACAGGCAGATTTGGCCCAAGACTGAGGCATGCCAACTCCTGGAGTAAATGAGAGATGTGGCCATAAGAGTAGCAAAAATTGGCTCCTGAATCTATGGCTTTTACAGCTGCATGGCCAAGGCTACTTTTTACAGAGAAAGGGAAATTGGAAAATGAGCAGTCAGAAAGAGGTAGTGGTTGGTTTTTAGACAAGTTGAGTTAAAGATAACTGAGCTATTCAACCTAAGACATGTCCTATAAGCAATGATATATTTTGGATCTTGGTTTCAGAGAAAAGATCTGGGCTTTACATAAACATATATAGATTTGAAACTGGTCAGTGGCCTGGTAGCTAGAGGAGTAAGTTCCCAAATGCTAAACCATGATTCAAAACCAGGTCCCAGGGCTTGAAGAATATGGTGGCCATGTATAAATATAGGCCCTTAGTCCTGACAAAATAGAAAAATGGAGAAGGGAACTGTGATGTGACCACACTCCATTATGGGGTGGGTGCTTTCCCCCTTTCCCTCTCTTTCTCTTTCTCTCTGGCAAATGCATGTGTTCTTTAGCAATTAAAGAAATTTTATATATATATATATAAATAAATTTGGAAGTTGTCTTAGATATGGTTGTCTAAACTGTATTAACAGACCAGCAAAATTCAGTAGCTTTAATAATAAGAATCTTAACTGCCTTGCCACACAGTGGTACAGATGAGGGGAAGGAAGACAGTTATTTTGAGAGCTCTTCCAATAGCAGCATCAGTTCCATTCGGTGAAAAAGAGGAATGTTCAGAGAGGAGCACTTGTAGAAGGTTGTTATAGAGAGATCTTACTTACATGACCAAAGCTAATTGCAGGAGAGCTAATCACTTGGCTGTGCTTCTAAAATCGAGAGTAGAGTGAATGTTAGTGGACAGCTACCAGGATCCACAAGCAGAGTCAAAAGAACATACATAAGCTAGGAAGGCATGAAGATGAATAAAAGTGATCCAGACAACTATGGAGTATGGGACAAAATTCAGAGCTCAAGAGAACACCAATGTTAGGAAATAAACTGAGGAGATAAAAAAGATCTAGCAAAAGAGAAGAATGACAAAATGAAAATTAAAACTAGGGGACTGTGTTAGATACTTAATGACTGTGTGCAGAAATGAGTACAACTTTAGTCATTAAGCACTAAGCCCATCTCTGACAGGCTGACACTCATTTGGTACCTTTGATATTTAGATGAAAAATGAGACAAATTACATTGAAGAGAAAATGGCAAAATTAGCTCTTCAAAAAAAGTCATATTTTCATTACCATGTATTTGGACTTCTATAGGACTATGTATAATATTTATCTTTCCCCATTCACTTTTATGTCCATAAGTCAACCTGGATAGATAAAAAGTGTATTCTGCATCAAAAACTTTATGTGATCTTACACACATATGAACATATTAGTATACAGATGAATATGAACCTGTCTTTGTAAAAACACACACTCAGCACTCACCGGATTCATTAACAAAAGCATTTCTTTTTTATTTTCAGTTTTTAATTTGCCATGCTCTCTAGGCTTCTCTACCCTTACCCTACCCCAGTTAGCAGGGCTGGTCTTGGCTCTCAGGAACGAGACTAAGAACAAGAAGCTGGATTCTATTTGAAAACATTTTAAGCTCAGCTTCATTATCAGAAAACACAAGAGATACTAGCCTGAATAAAAATTCCAGGCCGGAACTCTCATGCCCACTTCCTTGGCTCTTCGTCCAAGAGACATTAGCCAGGAAAAAGAGAAATCTGAGATCTTGCTGTCACATTACCAAGTAGCAGAGCAGGATCTGTCAATCTAGCCTTTTCTCTATCTTCAGAATTTAAGGTGTTCAGGGCAACAAAGGGGTTCTGGGATTTTTGTACCTAGAATACTTTTTAGCAGAACAACGAGTCTTGCTTATAAACAAGTTCGTTTTCAAAAAAGTAGATTAAAAAATGATCTACCAAGGAAGTATGCAGATAGTAAAAAAAAATAAAATAAAATTAGTAACATCTTCTACTTGCCGAGCATAAATCATTAGTGTACTCAACCTGGCCAAGTGACTACTTATAAGCCTGACCTTGAACACCATGGTGTGTAATAACATAAATTGAGGATGGTGACGATGCTACCCGTATTCCCTCACTTATTACACTAGGTTGGCAGATGAGTAGCACAAATCATATGCATTTTTATTCTTCTTTTACTCCTTTTCACATTGTAACTCACATCAGGTATGGATTTAACTAGTGAAAATAACCTTTCAATTAGCGGAATTAATTCTCCCTTTGGTCTAAGAGAAACCAGCCAGTGTATGCAAGCAAACAAAACTTTACAAGCACCATTTCTGCCCTGGCTTGTGTGATGAGTTTTCTGTCAGCTCCAACAAGTCTTCCTTATTGCTGCTTTTATAGGGTCATCATTATTCAAAGTCTGCTAGCTTCAAATATCATCTGTAAAGCACATCTTGAAATTTAGCTGCTGATGCAGATTATATATGAAACTGAGAAACTGCAACTGATTTCTCACTGGCTAAGTTAAATTTTCAGTTGGGGGGAAAAAATCTCACAGCTAGTCCAAAGAGAAGTTGTGGAAGAGTAGGAGTTGACCAGTATGATGTGCACATACCTATGAAAATTAGTGGGCATTTGTCTAAAATAGTATGTACAACTTGAACACTGTATTTAATCCCTCACAGGGCAGCTGGTTGAAAGCCCATCCGTTTTGATTAGTCAGATCCTTCTCTTACCCCTGTCATTCTTCTAAGGCTACCAAGTCAACTCTGACATCTCTTCTTCAAAATACAGTCTTGTCTCCTCCATGTCTAAAAACATTGAGGCTATTCACCAATGCTAGGAAACTTGGAACCACCCTTCACTGTCCTGTCTCCATCATACATCATTCTTTACAAAAAATCACCAAGAAAGGTCTCTCATCTGCCTCTGTTCTCTCCTCCTACCACCTCTATCTTAGTTTAGATCTCTATCATCCCTTACATGGACTGCTACCATAACCACTAGTGATCTCGTCCACAGGCTAATTTCTCTGTAATCCATTCTACTCATCTTCCATGAGAAAGTTTTAAAAAATATAAAACAACTCAGATGGCATCATGCCTCTGAAACACTTAAACAATGTATACCATCTGAGAATAGATCCAGCTATTACACAGTAAAGGGAACTCTCCAAAAAATAGGCATCTGACCATGGCTACAATCTTACTGTTCATGCGTTCTGCCTCAGATTTTCACACCATATACACATATGTGTTAGTGCTCACATCTGAGACTTTACTTAGACTCCAGTCCCTGCCTAGATGAATGTCCTCATGACATTGCCGAGACCCTCACTTCATGCTCTCCTACTATATATCTAAAGTTCATTCAGGAACTTTAAAGCTTTCAGACTAGAAAACTTAGAATTCATTCTCAATACTCTTCAAGTCTTCTCTACCAAACTCCAAGAGTGGACACTAATATTTCTATAAAATACTCTAGTTTTGCATCTCTGAGTTAGCAGATAGTAACAGACCTAGGAAACAGAACAGATTAAACAGAATAAGATCTGAAGATTCCCCTAGGAACTTGGTATATGATGAAAGTGGGAAATCCACAGATTCTAAAATAACAGTGGTGGAAGAATGAGTTAAATAAGTAAAAAAAAAAAAATGGATCCTTACCAAATATCTTCCCACAAAATTAATTCCAGAAGGATTAAATATTTAAACATTTTTAAAAATCAAAGAACTGGAAGAAAACTTAAGGGACAATTTCTATATTCCAGGGGGAAGAAGGCCTGTTCAATCATGCTTTTAAGAGCAAGAAACTGTAAGCATTGATCTACTTGGCTAATTAAATAGTTTTTCAATTGGGAAAATATATGGGTTGTCTGGAAAGTAGTGACGTATTTTTGCAAAGAGAAACACAGAAAAACATGTCATGACTTTCCCTATGACCTGATACTATAAAAGTGAAAAGACAATGAAATGAGAAAAATGTTTATTTAATACATTGCAGGGAACCTAATTCATTTTGAGTAAATTGACTCAAGGCACTGAGCCAATCTCTTTAATATGTAAAGAACTCTTAAAAACCCAAACCAAAAAAACTCCTCCTCTAAGAAAAGGCAAAACAAAATACATGAATAAGCAAACAAATTACCTCTAAATTTATGTAAATTTTCAAATTCTCATATAAAAGAAGTTAAAATTTAATATATATTTTGTTTAACAGAATGACAACGTTTTTTTAAAGTACTCTAGGTTTATTGAAGGTGTGGAGAAAATGGGCACTATTAAATACCCCTAAGGAGAGTAAACTGTTAAAAATTCTGAGAAGTAGTTTAACAGTATGTACTGGAACCAGCCAGATGATGCAAGAGTCAAAGTAGCTGGATCCCATAGGCCAACTGCATGGTTTGAGTCCTGGATATGGCAGCTTGAAAAACATGCCGGGCACATATGCATGTATGCAGTGTTCCCATTTTCCATGGGAGGTACTTTCTTATATTTCCCACCTCTTTCTGTGAGCACATGCACCCTCTAGCAAATAAAAAAACAAAACAACAAAACAAACAGAAAAATAAACAAACAAAATAGCATGTATGAAAAATTATTACCTAGTATTTTCATCAGAATTTCTCCTAGGGAACAACTCAACATCCTTCAATGAGGAGTTGTTAAATATAGTAACTATAATATAGATAATGCAATATCAGGTACTCCTCAAAATTAATAATGTGCATTACTTACACAGTTAGCTAAGTATATGTTATAATTTTTGCTTTAATTGAGTTAAAAATAATATATAATATAGGCCTTTATTAAGATTGGTATCTTTACATGCACCAAAAAAAAGAAATTTTTGGAAGGATATTTGCAAAAACGAAAATCATTATCTTTAAAAGGTAGGAATATAAATTTGTTTTTCATTCTTTCAAACTTGTTTGCATTATCTGATCTCAGAGCATGTATGTATATTTTTATAATTAAAAATAATAACCTACATTATAATTATTTCTACTGCTTAAAAAGAATGAAGAAGACAAAAACTGATGTTCCCATGAATGGATCGAGAAAGGTCACTTGTCTAAAAACAGCTGCCATTTTTAACTAGTATTACCAATAACAAACAAGGAACACTCAAAGATCATTTAGTACACTTTTGCCAAATCCAGTTAACAAAATACCAAACCAAAGGACCACCTAGACAATGAACACTATGAATGTCCTTTTCTAAATGTTTTGAATTTAAGATTAACTTAAATTTCTAGACCTTTAAGTCATGTTTTATAAACAGTCAGCTACTATTCTGATTCCAGTGAGCATAAAACAATGAACTGTTTTCTATTCGATTCTAATCATTTTTATAATAGAGGAGGTAAATCTCATTTCCTCCTCCTGTCTCTGACAGTTTGCCTCTTTATTCACAAAAACAGTTGGAGACCTTTCAGCTCTAAGGTTACATCCATGAATAGATTACCAAGACATGTTGTAAGTCTATACATTCTTCTCCACCCTTTTTTTTTTTAAATGTCTATGATTAGCTAATAGTTCTCACAGAAACAGATGGGTATCAGAATACGATCTAAAAAAAAAAAAAATTCAACAAACAAAATGTCAACCAAGCTTTAAATTCTACAGATTTTGTTACCCAATATCAGTTTAGGTCCATCATTTTAAAATTAACCATGGGGAGCAGGGAGAAACCAGTACTTAGTGAGTGGTCTTTCTGAAGAGAAAAGAAGTAAAAGTTATTTATAGTGACCTTTTAATGTTTACCTTAGAGCTGCTAATCAGATGTAAATTGTCACCCCATGGATATGCATAATCAACTTTACTCTCTTTGCTAATTGAGAAATAGAGCTGTTAATGTCAAGAAACATTTGAAAAATGCACCAAGCTTGCTCAATGGAGCAAGTTCATTTTAAAAGTCAGAGTTTCCATATGGTAAAATTGTGAAAACTGGGCTTAGGAAAAAAGCAAAACAAAATAAATTTTAAAAAGACTAATTTGTGGGACTAGCAGATGGCGTAGTGGTTAAGCGTGCTGGACTCCCACCATGGCCAACTGTGGTTTGAGTCCCAGACCTGGTGGCTTCCATTCTCACTTTCCCTTTATGTCTTTCACTCAGTCCCTCTCTGGTCAAATTAAAATAAATAAATTTTTAAAATAAAGTTAAATAAAAATAATTCTTATAAAAAAAAAAACTAATTTGTTATAGAGTTAGTCTATGTTGGAACAAAATTCATCTTTTTTTTTTTTTTTCTTAAGAGATTTTTGTTACACACTCACAGAGAACCAGAAAGCCAGAAGTCACTCACACACACACACACACACACACACACACACACACACACACACACACCACCATCAAGCAGGGAATAGCCACACAGCAATCCCTTCTCCTTCATTCTCCTCTCAGGATTTTGGGCACTCACACACACATGCCCGGAGTGAGTTTCAAGCCACAAGACTCTAACTTGAGCCATAGTCAGCCAATCGAAGTCCAGCATCTTAACCACTATGCCATTACTCTGAAAAATAACTCCTTCTTTTATGAAAAATCACCCCTCACTCCAGGGAGAGTGGGCCCTCACCCCAACAGACCACTCACTCTACTCTCTATATTCCTCCTATCACCTCCCTCTGAAATCCATGTCCTGCTTATTCTATGCTTTCCTACCTGCAGTGACTGGCATGACAGTCACTTTGCCAGGACACACATTTAGCTTGGTTCACACGTATCAGCCCATTCCTTTTCTTCTTCTGTAAGTTCCTTTCTCTTTTTCTCCTTCTCCTCCCATCCCTCTCTTATTCCCTCTATCCCTCCCTACCAAGAGAGAAAGAGAGAGAAAAGCAAGTACTATCTACAGGGTCTCACCCCATGATCCTTCCCCAACTTTCCCAGCCAGCCAGGATCACAGGCACACATGCCCCCAGCAAATAAAGCTTGGTAACTGAACCCAAATCTTCCATATAGCTCCAACATCACAGAGCAATGTTCTACCAGTCACCACTGCAGCTTGGCCAGTCCTCTATCTTTGTCTAGTCATTTGAGTTTTCTAAAGCTACCATAAGGTAAATGAGCCTTACTTTAGTTGTGTAAAAAGGAGATACTAGTTACCTTGAGTAATACTTCAAGACTGTCATTTTATGAAACTAGATATAGAAGTATGCATAATTTTAATTTGTCGTTTATTACAGAGGAGATAATGGCTGAAGCAGTGGCAGACTCCAACAGACCACTCACTCTACGCTCTACTATTCCAAAGTTCTCACCTCTACTCTTCTTTGGTGACTCCCTTGTTTTATAAAACCCAAGTTTTCTCTGTCTTCTTTGAGACAGTCTTCAATTAATGAACATTCACTCTTTCGAAATAACTTGATTACAATCTTCTCCATAGGTTTAGCCTCCTGTCACAAGTGGGATGGTATTGCAGCTTGATGGCTCAAGTCACATGGGAGGTCCAAGTTTGGCTCCCAGCCCAACCTAAACAGGATGAACACAGTGGCAGATACCTGGGATTCTAGCCAATCAGGAGGCTAAGAAAAAGGAACAGTGACATGGTAAGTCCTCACAATACCCCTATCAAGAATATCATCTTGATCCTCCCCACAAAGCAGTAGGCAAATAGTATGTGTAGGATGCTGTATAACATACGGCTGACTGTGTTTCAATCTCAGACCTAGAGGATTGAAAAACACTGTGGCACATATACATGCATTCCCCAAATTCTGATGTGATGGTGAGATAGGGAAAAGGGATTGCAGTGGGATCATACCATACTGGGGGGTGGGAGGGGTGTTTTCTCTGTCTTTCTCTCTGGTGAACACACACACCCTCTGGCAATAAAAGAGAGAGAGAGACAGAGAATACTGTGCTACTTGGTCATATTGGATTCATATGGAAGATTGGAGTTTGTGTTCCCAGGTTGACCTACATACACCAAGCATGCATGTGCCATGAACCTGGCTTGCTGGGAAGGCTAAGGGTAGTGAGGAATAAGACCCTTTGAAGGTACCCTTCCTTCCTCCCACCATCCCTCCCTCCCTCTCTCTCTCACTCTCATAAAAAAAGAAATAAGCTTAGAAAAACAAACTTTTCATGGGGACCAGTATATGGCATTGTAGTTAAGGTGCTAGATTCCCACATGGCAGACCATGGTTCAACACCCAGACCTGGTAGCTAGAAAATCATACCAGGCATGTATGTATGCATGCCCAAAATTCTGAGAATGGAGGAGGAAGGATTACTGCTTGGCCAGCCTCCCCCAGAGGGGTGATTTCTCACTTTCCCTTCCATTGTCTCTCTCTAGAGAGGACATACACTCTACGGCAAAAAACTAAAAACAAAAGCACCTCTTAATTGTCTGATACATTTTGTCTTTTCCATAGTCCTTTTTTTTTTTTTTGGAGAGATTTTTGCTATAGGCCGTGTGTGCTCGCCAGACAGACAGAGAGAGAGACAGAGAGACAGAAAGCACAAAATCACCCCCCAGGGAGGATGGCCACGCCGCAATCCCTTCTCCTCCATTCTCTTCTTGGGATCTTGGGCACGCACGCACATGCGCCCGGCGTGAGTTTAAGCCACCATGTCTGGGACTCGAACCACGGTCGACTACATGGCAGTCCAGCAACATAGCCATTACGCTAACTGCTGGTCCCATTTCCATAGTGCTTTTAAGAAATTAAAGCTGGCCCTAAGCATAAGCCCCAACTATTGTCCTCTCACACGCATGACCGACAACCACTCTGTTTCTAGTGAGGACAGAAAACACAAGTAGCAGAAGGAAAAGAGCAAAAGCATGGACAGCCCACACATCCGCAGTACCCTTCATGGCACTAGAAAGCAGAAGATAGGCAGCACTTTTGAGCAAGGCCAGACTTCATACTCTGTCATCTGGCCCTGCAGACACATATGTTCACAAAGATATATCTGATGTGAGGGGAAAACAACATGAAAGCATATGCTTTGAAAAATGACCACTCCTCTACTTTTCCAACACACTGTAAGAACCTAGGCAGGGTTACTTACCCTCTCTTTTCCTAATTTTCTCATCTGTAAAAGTACTTTAACTGACCTAACCACAGTAAGAGAGTCCACCCTGGTTCAACAAAGCACACTCAAACCATTTTTCCTTTTAAACTTGTAAATTCTCTAATATTCTTCACTTTTTTTTTAATAACAGTTTTATTGAGATAGGATTTTTTTTCTTTAATTTGACAGAGGGTACATGCACACACTGGAGAGAGATGGGGGAGGGGGTAATAAAGCATCTCTTATGGGGCATGGTGACACCACAATCCCTTCTCCATTTCTTACTCTTTTTGGTTACGTATGCATACTTGTCGACCTGTTTCTTTCAAGCCCCTGAGTCCAGGATTCAAACAGTACAGTCAGTCATGTGAGATCCAATCACCTTAACTGTGGGCTGTGGGCTGGCCTGATATATGATTTATATGCCAAAAAAACTTACCCTTTTTGAGTGTATAATTCAGCAGCTTTTGGTATAATCAGAGCTCAGCAACAATAACCACTATCTAACTCCAGAACATTCTTATTAGCCCCAAAAAGAAACCCTATAACCCATTAGTAGTCTGTCCCCAGCCCCCCCGCACTACAACCCAGGCTATTACCCTATTTTCTGTTACTATAAATTTGCCTGTCCTGAACATTTCATACAAATGGAATTATATTCTGGCCTTTCACAAACTAGCCTCTTTCACATAACGTAATGTCTTCAAGGTTCACTTATGTTGCAACATGTGTCATTACTTCTTTCCTTTTTATGGCTGAAAAAGATTCCACTGTATGGATGCACCACGTTTCATTTATCCATTATCCGTTGATGGACATGTGGGTTGTTTCCACTTTTTAGCTATTATGACTAATGCTATTCAAACATTCATGCATAGGTCTTTGTGTGAACATATATTTTCAGTTCTTGGGTATAAACCTAAGAGGAAAATTGCTGTGTCACTTGTTAACTCTATGTATAATCTTCTCAGGACCTGCTAGACTATTCCCCAAAGTAGTTGTACCATTGTCTTTGCTATTTAACTTCCTTTTGTTCCTTTAGTGTCTAATTTCTGGCTATTTGGGCTCAGCTAGGAAAATATCCAGGGAGCTTATAAAGACATTTTCTACAAAATGGGCAGTCCTTAGACATTGCAGGCCTATATAAATACAAGGAGACTGAGATGAACATGGGGTCCTCAGAAAGTGACCCTGAATGGCACACACAAAAGATATCCATGCCATGGAGCAATGATGACTGGAGTTCAGAAACCAAGTTAGGAAATTCTGAGTGGGTTTAGACATGACATGACAATAAACTATACACACACACCTTTCTCAGGTACTCATCCTTTTACCAGGACAATACAACACATAACGACAAAATAAATTACACACACACACACACACACACACACACACACACACACACACGATAGTGTTTCCAGCTGGGTACATCAGAGACGATTATTTTGGAGCAAAAATATCTTTATTGGCTCTTACAGGATAGTAAGTTTTAAACAAGCAAAAACGAAAAGAAATTATATCTCAGATAGAAAAAAAATGTATAAACAAATTAACAAAGTAAAGAAATAAGAATGAACCATTAGAAAAAGATACCGAAGAAACAAAGGAGAATTAACAAGCTGGTAATTGAATGAATATGAAATGAGGTAGCAAGTCGAATCAAGATGACTCCAGGAGTCTGGCATGGAAGAAAGACTGGATGACCATACCTTTAACATAAAAAATGTAAAATCAAGAAGAGCTTATATGAGAGAACAGGGTAAAAGTTCCATTTTCGACATATATGAGTTTAAGCTCCCATATGTAGATGGGATCTATCAGGTAGGTAAAAATAAAGGATTGTAGCTTCAGAAATATATTTCCTAATAGGTCCAGCCATAGTGATGCAGCAGTAACATAACATCCTATAATGCTAGAGGCCACATAAAAGATCAAGGTTCAGTTCCTGGGTTGCCCTACACATGCCAGATACATACATGCTTGTGACCCTGGCTGAGGGTAGGCTAGGGAAAAAATTGCAGCATGAGATCCTGTTGAGGGTATTTGTCCTTTTCTCTCCCATGACACAAAGAAATAAAAACAAATATACTTCTAATAGAGGTCATTGCTGAAGCCTTCACAATGTGTGACAATAGAGAAGAAAAATGGCCTGTCATAACTCATACTCAAACAGGCAACTCAGTTCACTGAGAAACAAAGGAGACAAGGGCTAGACAAGGACAGGGTTTGAGAAACTAACTCAATTTTAGGAGTTGATCTTGAGGAAGGCATACCTAGCTGTTCAACTACAATGTTCCATAGGACACAGAAAACACGGACTTTATGAGGCTAGTGACAATGCATAGGAGGTTTAATCTAGCAGGTCACATAGAGGCAGAGAGGCTGGCCATTTTAGAACAGTTGATTTGCCTGATTCAAAAGATGAACATCAGAGTCCAGCCTCTCTAGGACTAGCAAGAACTGAATAAAATCACCAAATCCTATTCAAAGGGATGAAGTTCCAGAAAGGCTTTGAAAGGATGCAACTTGATATGGATGTGTGTAACCAAGACTCACCTTATGTCATTTCTCTCAACATTTGGCCTAGGGAAGCAAGATTGATGACATGCTACCCCCAATGCCACTTTAGATGAAGCTTCTATTGTTCTTTCTGAACTGCTCAGGGAAAGCTCAGAAACTCAGTGGAACTGAGCCTACACTCAGTTACTTCAGAATCAGAGTTGAGGAAGGAAAGATAGAACCTTCCAGAACTATTGACATTTGGCAGGGCAAAGAAGAAAGAGAGGAGAAAGAGATAAGGCATAAAAATATTTAATCAGGGGCCAGCAGTTGGTGTAATGGCTATGTCGCTGGACTCCTATATAGTCAACTATGGTTCGAGTCTCAGACCTGGTTGGTTAAATTCATGCTGGGCACGTGCACATGTATGTCCAAGATCCTGAGAGGAGAATGAAGGGGAAGGGATTGTGGCATGGCCATCCCCGTTGGGGGGTGATTTCTCGCTTCTGTTTCTCTGTCTCTCTCTTTCTGGCGAGCATGTGCCCTATAGCAAAAAATACTCTCAAAAAATATTTAATCAAACTGTGTACATTAAAAGGGAGTGGTGGTGAAGCAGGAAAGAAACAGATACAGTGAATTAAAGGAGAGGACCCAGGAGAAATGGTTGTATTGTCAAGCATTTAGATCTCCCCCTAGTTTTCACCCGAAACTTCACTGTATCCAACAATGATGCTTTATCACAAATAGTGTTTTGTTTGTCAGCCCTTTTTCAAAAACCTCTTTTGTTTTTGGCACTCAGTGTGGAAGAATGACAACTGCTACATAAACACCATTTGGTAAATACATGTCAACCTTGACCAAGAAGCTATATTAAAAATAAAGAAAAGATCGACTATGTTAAGTTGAAAATACAAGCCTCCAGAGGTCCTAATTCTTAGAGTAGCCAATAAGGGATCAGTATTCTGCAGAGTACTAAATCACTGAATAGACTTAAAAATGTAAAATTTAAATGTTATAAAATAGACTGTGAATTAAAATTTAAACAATAAACATATTATAAAAAGGCACCTTTTGAAATTTTAAATGTTATATTACTTTAACACAAACACACGAAAATGAATAATTTTCCCTTCATATTTTATTGAGGTAAAAATAAAATAAAACAAAGCACATCTTAACACCATGATCAAAAATAGAAAATTTCAATCAACACTGCACTTTTCACAAAAATATAACAGGCTGAAAACTGCAAGTAGCACATGTCAAGTCTTTGCACACTTCACCAAAGATATATTTATTCAAAGCAAAATGTCTCCCAACAATCCTGCCATAAAAGGAACATGAGTCATGCATGCTGAGAAATACTCCTCACAGTTTTAACCTTTTGGGGAAAAAAATGCATAGCTTCCAGCCCATACACTAGTAAAGAGCCTGTGAAAAACTATTTCACAGTTTAAAAAGCAAGAACTGTTTTGGCACTTTGAGACCTGATACCCAACATTTCAGATATAGAAGCAAAAAGCTCATCCCAATTGATGACTGCTTTATAACTTGGGAAGGAACTGCTTAATGACTCATTCTAGAACTTGTACAGGATCTGGGACAAACACTGCAAACCTGATAAAGGATAAAAATTCCCAGTGGATGATCAATCAGCATAGTTGCTCAGGTCCTCTGTGTAATAACCTATCATGGAAAAGGTTGGTAACCTCTAATATCACACTGGGGATATCAGCTAAAAACAAAAAACTACTGAAGAAGAATGCCACCTATGGGATGACAAATAAGCCAAAAAGATCACCTCAGGTTTAAACACAGTGGCTTCTGTGCAGGGGTCTGCCCACAGAGAAACACATACACCCCACGCTAGGGAAAAAGAGCACATCTTTTAAGACAAAAAAAGTGCCCTAGTATAAAAGTAACTGCTATAGCAAATGCTAGAGGGGAGATACGCTCCAAAGTGTTCTCAAAGTTACTTTTTCTGAATACTAAAGAATTTTTCTCAGGATTTTTGAATGAGCAGAAAACTAGTTTAGAAAGATAAGATATCAAACCATTTCTATGGGGAATAAGAACACTGGAGATTCTTTACCTCGCTGTAATTGCTCTGGCACATAGGGAGATTAGCTTTCAAATGTTAGTAGGTTTGTATACAGAGATTTCAATAATGAAGAAAAATTAGTTCATGTTTTGAATATCTAGGGCCTGAAGTACATATTATTGCTAAAGAGTGAATACTAGTTAATACCTGTGCAGAGAATAATTACCAAAACCATTAATTGTTCCTAAGTCTGCACTTCTTTCCTCACAAATGATCATTTGTTTTTAAAAAGCATCTTGATTTTTATTAGAGCCAATAGCACATTCACAAATGAGTTTGGGTTTCATAAATCTTGGATTTTAAACCAGGAAGCAAGGCAAACAACAATGCCATCTAGGAAGGGCAGGAAGAAAAGCTTCTTCTGAGTTATTAGAACGATCTTCAGCAAGCAATAAGTGAAATTCAAAAATTCAACATTTACTAGCAAATTTTCTTAAATTTTTGAGATTGTGTCTTGATTTTAGCTTGGGCAAAATTTATAACTGAAAAGACTCTCATAGCAAGTCCATTTGGATAAGGTCTAGTTCATTTTCTTGTTTTTTTTTTTTCTTGTTTTTTTTTTTTAATGAGGGGAGACTTAGAATAAGTGACAATGTTTGCACATTTTTAAAAACTTTTTATTTTGAAATAACTATCAATTTACAAGGTGTTGCAAAAATATTACAGAGAGTTCTCTGTATCCCTGCCCAGTGTCCCCTAGTAGTAATCCAGGAAACAACATTACTGTAATACTTTTATACAGACTACATTCTTATTTAGATTTTACCAGTTTTTGCAGGCAATTGTGTGTGTGTGTGTGTGTGTGTGTGTGTGTGTGTCTAGTTCTATGTAGCTTCAGCCTCTATGTAGATGCATATAACCACCATAACAATTAAGAAACAGAACGCTGATATTCCCCTGCAAAGAACTCCCTTATGATACTTCTATACACTCCCTGGTCGACACTACAATGGTCTCTGTAACTTTAAGTCTGCCACTTTCAAGAATGTAATAGGCTGGCACCACAGCACAGTGGTTAAGGACTATGTATTAGAGGTCAAATTCCACATGGCACATCAGGGTTCAAGTCCTAGCCCTACTGGCTTGAAAGATATACAAGGCATACTCCAAGGATCTTGACAAGCTGGAGAAATAGAGGAAAAATAAGTAGAGGAAATACAATCCTCCAAAGGTCCTAATTATTAGAGTAGCCAACAAGGGATCAGTATTCTAGAGTACTAAATCACTGAATAGACTTAAAAGTGTAAAATTTAGATGTTAAAAAAAAAGCTGTGAATTAAAATTAGAACAATAAACATATTATAAAAAGGATTGTGGTATTACCAGGCCCCACTGGGGAGGAGGGGATTTGCACTCTCTCTCTCTCTCTCTCTCTGTCTCTGTCTCTGTCTCTATTATGTATGAGAAAGCAACACCTAGCAATTAAAAAAAAAGCCTATGACATGGAATTACATGCTATTAAACCTCTCAAAACTATCTTTCTTTTTAAACTCAGCTTAATGCCCTTCAGATACATCTAAGTTGTTGCCCGTATCATCAGCTCATATGCATCTCCGTTTATTAAATATTTTATTTTTAATATTATTTTTAAATTTTCTATAGGCCACATGAACTCAGCAGAGAGAAAGAAAGCAAGCAAGCCACCAGGTATGGGACTCAAACCACAAGTTGATCATGTAGGAATCCAGTGCATGTAGAAGGCCACCGGCTGGCCTCTGTGCACCCTTTTTAATGTTCTGAAATATTGCTCACTTTGATCATCTTAAAAATTGATAGAATACAAAAATATGTTGGAGTATTAAAAAATCAATAAATAGTACTCCTCTTAAATGAAGCAGACGGTGGATAAAGATGTAAGTATCGTACTGTTCAATCTGACTGGAAAACATTGCTTTATATCTGCTGCCAAAAAAGTTCGCTAACACTTCTACTGCAGGAATAAACTTTCTCACTGGCATAGTAGAAAGTGACTGGCTGGCAGATGAGGAAACTCAGGGCATCCTGAGTTCCTACTCCCTAATTTACCTTATAGGTAGTGCTATGGTCTGAATGTATTCCCCTCAAAATTCATATGCTGAAATTTAATTAGTATTAAGAATCATGGCCTTTAGGAGATGATTAGAGCACATGGTGAGGGCAAATGATTAGGGCAGAGCCCTCATGAATGGGATCAATGCTCTTGTAAAATAAATCAGAGAGAGCCCTTCTGCCATGTGAGGACACATAGAAGGTACCATCTTCTCACCGGACACAGATCTTTGGACTTTGATCTTGGACTTTCCAGACTCTAAAAGTGAGAACAACAAATTTCTATTGCTTATAATTTACCCAGCCTATGTACTATATTACACACATTCTCTCTCTTCTACTAGAACATAAGGAATAGGAAGTAATCATCTGATCCAACAATGTAACTCCCCACCATTCTAGTCACTTTGTTTTACTTATCACCTTCACTTATGGGTAACCAGAAATATGACTCCCTCCCCGAAAAGAGACCTCTTATCAATTGTCCAAAAAGAATTCACTGGATATAAAAATAAATAAGAAAATGTGACCCAGTCAAGAGAAAATTTAGGCAATAGAAATAATCTTGATGCTGAAAATAACAAACAAGAATTTTTAAATAGCTATAATAAAAAGTTACAAATTCTATGAACTAATTAGGGTCTAAGGAATGATTAAATGAGAATTTCAGAAAAGGTGTAAAAGTTGTTAAACACACAAACACACACGAAGCCTAAACAGAAAAACACAGTATATGAAATTGAATAATAGATGAGATTAACAACAGACTGGTCACAAGAAAGGATCAGTACAATCGAAAGGATGTTAACAGAAATAATTCAAACTGAAGTAAGAAATCTGAACTAAATGAGGTAAATTTATTATTATATTATTATTATAACAGAGTCTCAATAAGCTGAGAGACAGTATAAATGATCTTGTAATTAGAAATTCCAAGAAAGAGGAGAGAACAGAAAAATGACCTAAAACTCTTGACTAAAATTTTTATATATTTCATGAAAAAATAACCATAAATGTTGAGGCAGAAGGATCATGAACTCAACGCCAGTTTGAGAAACAGTAGGATCCCGTCTAAAAAATAAAATAAAACACAAATCCAAGACAAATTACCAAAAAATAAAAATAATTTTAAAAAGCCTTACCTAGAAAAATCATAATCATGCTTTTAAAAATCAAATGAAAGTGAAAAAGTTTGTATACACACACACACACACACACACACACACACACAATGCAAATGACAGCAGATCTTGTGTTAGAAACAATGAAGGCCAGAGACAATGTACTATATCTTCAGGATGTTGAGGAAAAGAAATATAAAATTCTATATCTGGCAAAAAGAACTTCAAAAAATAATGCAAAGGTAATTTCAGATAAGCAGCAGATGAGAGGCTAAGGACATTTTTAAGGCTGAAGGGAAATAATACTGAGGTTTAGATATTGAATACTGAGGTAAACAAAAAAAATTGAAATAGTTAATACTTAAATTAATGTAAAATATTGCCTCTTTACCTCCATTTTAAGAAGTCAATTAATTAATACAAAAGCAATAGTAAAGCATTAGGGGTTCTATAATATACATAGGAAAAAAATACAAGACATCACTAGCATAAAGGCAAGGAGGGATAAAAAATGTGAAAGTGTACTATTATAAAGTTGTTCCATTATAATGTAGTTTTAAAACTAATTCAAGATATATTACAACGAAATGAAGCTGCATATTGTAATCTCTAAAAAAATCATTTTTAAATTATACAAGAGCACTAGCAGGTAGCGTGGAGGTTATAGTGTCTTGTTCCCACACTACTAACTCCGTGGTTGGAATCCTGGACTCAGCAGCTTGAAAATCACACTGGGTGCATGTATGTATGTGTCCAAGATCCTGAGAGGAGACTGAAGAAGGAACTACAGTGTGGTTTTCCCCTACGGGATGATTTCTCGTTTTCTTTCTCTCCCTTTCTGTCTCTAGTGAGTGCACACACCCAACAGCAAAAACAAATAAAACAAACAAAAATTATATCAAAGATAACAAGTAAAAGATAATACAGAGGCCCAGCTATTGTGGTTCACAGGTAGCACACTGTTTGGGAAGCTGGAAATTTACTTACATGGAAGGCCTGCATTCAGTTTCTGGCCCAGCTGACTGCTGGTCATAGGTGCATTTACCTGTAATCTCACCTAATAGGAAGCAGAAGTAGGGATTACAATACAGTAAGATCTATCAAAAATGCTGTCTCAGCACTCTGTAAAGGAGTGGTTAGTAACCATACAGAGGAAACTGGATTCTACATGGTTGACTGGGATTTGAATCCCAACCCCACCAGCTTGAAAAAAAATGCTAAGTACATGTTCTCAGGATCCTGAAAGGATGGAGAATTAGAGGTAAAAAAAAAATATTGCTGTCTCATCTGGGGTGCTTTCTCTCTTTTTTCTTTCTCCCTGGTGCATGGATATGTGCCCACTGGCATTAAGAAAAAATTATTTTATTTTAACAGACAATGTAAGATATAAAATGTAATGCTAAAATGTTTAATTAACTAAAAAACACAAACAAGAAGGGACAGAGAAACAGAAAATGGAGGGTACAAATAGAAACCAGATAATTCCTATCTTGCATAAGTTACTAAAGTATAAAAGCTTTAAAAGGTAAGCTGTCCAATATATTCATAAGAACATTGTTGTGCTCATCCAAAACCTATAAGGACTATACAATAAAATTTTAGTTAGCAACACATATGTAATTATACTAAAATAAGCATCAATTGATTAAATCAGATAGACTATTAAAATTGGAAGAGGTACAGAAAGAGGGAAGGGAGGTGAGGACAATGAAGAAGAGAACACTGTGACAAAAATAAAGAAGACACTGTGATGAGATAAAGTTTATCATGACATCCAGATACAGGAAAATAAATAGCTTAATAATTCAAGGATGGTTTGATATCAGAAAACCTATTCATGTAATCCTCATTAACAGGTTAAATTTTAAAAATCAGTTACCTCAGAAGTAGTAACATTTGAAACATGCAGAAGTAACATTTGAAAGGTTTAATTATGAGTCATATTAAAAACTCTCATATACTGAGAATAAGGATAACTTTCTAATAAGATTAAGGTTATATACCAAAGTCTACAGCAAGCACTGTAGCTAACTGAAAAACTTTACACATATAATACTACCGGTTGTCACTACTCAGATCAACACTATGAGACAAGAACAAGAAATAAGAGGCAAATAATGAAAGAGAAAAAATTAATTAGCAGAAAGTTTGATTATCAACATAGAATAATATAATCAACAGATAAATTGAGAATGTGGCCATCACAAAATAAACTAAACCACTATATAAAAATTAACAGAATCGATGCATAAATAGACTTAAAACAGAAAAAAAGGTAACAAATTTGAGCGAGGTAGGTAGATTGAAGATCAACTGATAAAAATCTAAAGGTTGCTTTATAAAAACAATACCACACAGAAAATATTTTCAAATTAACATTCACAATAAAACAATATATCTGAAAATTCACCTAACTGTGAATGTAGAAAACCTGTATGGAGAAACTTTTTTTTAAGGTCAGATATAAAGGACATAATGAATTAACCAAGAAATAATCCACATATAGGAAAACAACTGTCACCTTCTGATTTCTTTTTCCTACCTTTTGCTAGCTCTTCAGAGATGGGCGACTGATTTATTCCCTGAAGGCTCAGGGTCTAACACCAACCTGATTTAGATGTAAGACAATGAGTATTAAAATTCCCACTGGCCTCTATTCCCTAAAGGTCTAGAGCTAAGAGGTCCTTCCAGATAATGGTTTCCATAAAGATTTCTAAACCTCTTCACTACCTATTAGAAACCAGAAGTCCTTCAGCAGTCATAACTGTATTCCTTAACAGTACTTTGCACTAAGCTGTAGCATTCTATATATATATACCCATTCACATTCACATATATGCACATGCACCACACTCAGGGTTAGGTGTAGGTTCTCCTTGAATCCTCCCCTTCCTAGTGGCCACAATGCAGCCTCTAAGAAGCTGGATGCTAAAGAGATCACAGGTGAAAGTTGTAGACACTAGAAATGCACCAAATCTTAAGGCACTTAACAGACACCTAATTAAGCCCTTACCTCAACATATAGACTTGAGAAGCAATCACCAGAGCACCCTAATACACATGATCAAATCTGGGTAGCCTCAGCACATGAAATGAAGCAGCCAGACCTCTGAAAAGACCCCCTAAAAAGGTTTGCCACATCCTCTCACTATGGAGCTTACACCTAATGGACCAAACTCCTTCCCAATCCAAATGACCTCCTGTCTGACCTTTCATCTCAGGCTGTTAGAGAAGGCATTAGAGCTTACACCCTATTTCAGAGACATGAGAAACAACAGTTATAGATTCACCAGAATTTTCACATATAAAGAAAAGAACCTACAGAATGTTCATCTAATCCTCTTTTCAAGCAGATTTATTTGAAAAATTTCAAGATTTATATCTCTAACTATAATCATTCTGAAAGCAAGACAGAGAATTAATAGTGTTTCATTTTGGGGGGAAGTTGTCTAAAGTTAATATAAATTACTTACGTTATCATTGAAAAATCACATATATAAATCTGATGTTTCTCTCAGGACTGTGTTTGCAGATTTATAGACCCTATCCAATATAAATGAGAACAAGGAGGCAACGATTTTATTCAATATTCTCATGCCACACATAGTAAATGAGCTATAAACACACTGTTCTCTTCGCTCAGGCCACCATGGATTACTGCTGCTCCATGGAACTATCAGATTTCATATCTTATTTCTCAGTTTTAGCACACATTTCCTTCATGTAGAAACTCCCTCCCTATTTTTAAAGAGGTTTTTGCCTTAGGGCATGTGCATTTACTAGAGAACAGACAGTGAGAGAGAAAGTGAGAAATCTTCCCCAGGGGGATGGACCATGCCACAATCCCTTCTCCTCCCTTCTCCTCCCAGGATCTTGAACATGCATGCGCACATGCCCAGTGTTGTTTCAAGCCACCAGGTCTGGGACTCATACCATAGTTGACCACGTAGGACTAGCACTTAACCACTATGTCATCTGTTAGCCCTAGAAGCCCTTTCCATGCGTTTCTGTATCAACTTCTCCCCTCAATGGCTACTTCCTTTCCCATTTTCCCAGGTACTCAACCCTTAGAGTTATTTCAATTGTGGCTCAGCCTCCATCTGCCTTATATTAGACTCACCTGTTTCTCCACTAGGCAGGGTTGGCATTATTGGCATATGGCTTGTGCAGCTCCACGGAACTTTATTCTCAGGAGTTACACTCAGTTTAATTGTGGTTATCTTGAGATTTGTAATAATGTTATATTTGAACTTGTGTTTTGTAAGTGAAGTCTAATAGGTCAATGAAGCATGTGAATGAGCAAGGGAGGATTCACAACATATGTGTCCACCATTCCTTTCTACCTCATTTGCATATAGCTTTCTCCATGCCTCATGAAGACAGAATTGCAGTGGACTAACAAGGTATGGGACTTTAGCAAGGCTTAAAGCAAATACCAGGTCATTATATCAATCTATGACTAAGTAATAAGTAAACAAGGGTGCTAATAGCTTGAAGAGCACATGCTTTCCATCTGAGCCAGAACCACATTCCCATACAGAAAGGCGGCAATGACAATCCAAATAGCAGCCCATCACTTATGCTGAAAATAATAACAAAGAAGTAAAGAGAAAGATAGGTCAATCCATAATTCATTTTCCTTTCACTCCTTTCTTATTTACCAGTGATCAAAAGGTAGAGTGTGAGTGTTGGGTAGAATCTACACATACCAAATGGAGAAATAAAAACAATTGAGTTAGCTTTGTGCAGTGTTTCCATTGTTCTAGTACTGAATTATGTAATTTTAGTGATTCCATATACAAGTTTAATGCATTTATATTTTCATTTGAAACCAGTATAGAGAAGAATGGTAAAGTTCATGCTAATAATTTAAATTTTTAATTATTCTTTACTTAGCATGATATTAAACAGCAAGTAAAAAAACACCATTAGTGGAACTACCACAAAAATAAGAGAAATCTTTATACAGTCATGTATCACATTAAAATGTTTCAATTAGACCACATATATAAGGGTAGACCTATAAGGCATAAATCAGACAGTTTGGGTTTCCAGTAGACTATACCATCTATGTTTGTGTAATAACACTCTATGATGCTCATATAACAAGGAAATCAGCTAATGATTTCAAAATAAATCCCCACTATGGGACCCGCAGTTGGTATAATGGCTATGTTGCTGGACTCCCATGTAGTCAACTGCAGTCCTGGAGCCAGTGACTTAAACTCATGCCAGGTGTGTGTACATGTGTGCCCAAGATCCAGAGAGGAGAATGGAGGAGAAGGATTACAGCATGGCCACCTTCCCTGGGGGTGATTTCTCACTTTCTGTCATTCTGTCTCTCTCTGTCTTTCTGGTGAGTGCACACGCCCTATAGCAAAATCAAGAATACGTCAAAATCAAAAAAAAGAATACGTCCCCACTATTAGGTGGTGCACAACTATTTTACACTTTTTTAAACATGTTTGCCATAGGGCATGTGCACTCACTAGAGAGAGACAGAAAGACACAGAGAGAGGGAAAGTGAGAAGTCATCCCTCGGTTAGGTGTGGAAATGGCTGTGTAATCTCTTTTCCATTCTCCTCTTGGGATTTTGGGCACACATACTTCCAGTGTGACTTTTCAAGCTGCCAGGTCCAGGACTCGAACTATAGTCATGCACATGGGATTCCAGTGCCTAAGCACACCACCACCTGCTGACCCTATTTTACACTATATTTTTAGAGTTTTTTACCTTAGGGCACATGTGCTTGCCAGAGAGAGACAGACAGACAGTGAGAGGGAAAGTGAGAAATCACTCCCCAGAACTGGTCTGAGAAGTATTTCATGTTGGGTAAATTCTTTGTACAAGCCAAATGATAGTGATGGGATGTTTTTTTAAAAAACAAGAATAAATAATAATAATCTGAAAAAAAGGGCAAAAAGCTATTTGATGATGATGATGTGAACAGTAATGTCTTTGTCTTGACTGATATGCATGGCAATCCTGCTGGAAAAAGAAATGTAATACACTATAAAGCTATATGTGATTCAATGTAATATAAAAATATAATAAATAAAATTAAATATTAAAAAAAGAAATCACCCCTAGGTGTGGGGGGGGATGGCCACAGCACAATCCCTTATTCTCCATTCTCCTCACAGGATCTTGGGACCACACACACACGCACCCACCATGAGTTTCAAACCACTGAGTCTGAGACTTGAACTGCAGTTGGCCATGTGGGAGTCCAACAATATAACCACTATGCCATCTGCTGGCCCTGCCATTTTATACATCTAATGGCATTTTTTTTCTATTTTTTGAACAGGTGGCTCCACATTTTCATTTTGAACAGGGCTCTGCAAATTAGGTAGATAGCCCTGCCACTAGCCACTAAGGTATCAGTACCTGGAACATAGAGACACTGCTTCATTCTTGGCTATAAGATTGTAGCACCTAAGCTACTTCTTTATGTTTGTTTATTCAAAAAAACTCTTGTTAAACACAGAATTTGGTGGACATTACAGAGAACAAAAGATCTTGGGGCTCCAAGCTAGGAAAACAATAATCCCATTCTCTACTTTGTGCTAATGAGATCACACTTGGGATATTATGTCCAGTTCTAGGGACCACATTTGAAAAAGGATGTAGAGAAGAAATCATCAAAAGGTAATAGGTTCAAACTATTTTGGCAGCATATTAGCTATATTACCAAATGGAAGTTAATTAACCTTTGTGAGACTCAGTTTTCTCTTTTGCAAAATAGGGATAAGAGGATATTTTTTAAAATAATGTAAGTGGAAAGCATCTTATAAATATATTGCCTGTTACTATGAATCTAACTAGAAGGTGTCTATAAAAGATTAACTGGAGTAGTGAGGTGGCATAACACCAGGGTCTTCGGAAGCTAAGGAGACTATGAGGAATAGAACCAGTGACTTTAATTGTTGAATATTACAGAGAAAGTATAAAATGGTTTAAGAGTGATGTATTAGACTATAGTAGAAATCATTGGGAAGAAATTTACAATCAGGTAGAAAACCAAAGTGGTGAATTTCTGAAGAGGCAAGCATGGGCCTGCCTGGGGATACAGTAAGTTCCTGTCTCTTGAAAGAGTACAGGCAGCTATGTGTTTTTTTAAAAACACATAGCTGGAGCCAGAAGGTGATGTGATAGTTAAGCCACTAGACTCCCACATGTTCAACCATGGTTTGAGTCCTGGACCCAGTAACTTGAAACTCACACCAGACATGTGTGCTCAAATCCCAAGAGAATAGAGAAGAGATGGCAGTGTAGCTATCCTTCCCTACCCTCCTCCACCACCAGGGGAATGATTTCTCACTTACCCTCTCACTGTCTGTCTGGTGAGGGCACACACCCTACAGCAAAAACGAGAGAGAGAGAGAGAGAAAGAAAGAGAAAGAGAAAGAGAAAGAGAAAGAGAAAGAGAAAGAGAAAGAGAAAGAGAAAGAGAAAGAGAAAGAGAAAGAGAAAGAAGAAAGAAAAAAGAAGAAAGAAGAAAGAAGAAAGAAGAAAGAAGAAAGAAGAAAGAAGAAAGAAGAAAGAGAGAGAGAGAGAGAGAGAGAAAGATATCATGTAGCCAGAGCCAGAAGGTGGTGTGGTGGTTAAGGACTCCCACATGGCTGACCACAGCTTGAGTCCCAGACCTGGTGACTTGAAAATCATGCCAGGCATGTGTGCATGCATGCCCGACACCAGGAGAAGGGATTGCAGTGTGACCATTCCCCCCAGGTGAGTGATTTCTCACTTTCCCTCTCAATGTCTCTCTGTCTGGTAAGTACATGTCCCCTATGGCAAAAACCATAGTCTCAAATAAAGGCTTTATGTAAAATGATGGTAATAATGATGGTGATAGATATTGTCTCTTGGTGCATCCTAAATGCCAGACACTATGATGGGCACTTTACATATGTTATATTTTTTAAATCATAATATCAAATCCAAGAGGTAGATATTTTTCCTCTTATTACTCTTGTTATTACTCTGAGAGTAAAGAAGACAGATAAAGCTGTTCACCCAAGATCATAAAGCCAGCCACCTTCCACTAAATTCTCTTGAGAGTCCAAGATTCAGAAATATAGGACATTTGCCCAAATGCTAAAACAAAATAATGATTACAAGTCTTTGTTTGAATTTAAGACTCCCAAAATGGCATCTTCAATTTCACATAAACACGACAACATTCATTAGAATCATAAAAAAAAAAAAATCTAAAAGATACACTAAACTTGTTCAGAAGAACACACCATACAAAAAGTGAGCTTTAAAAAAATCAAGAAGCCAGGTTTTCTTTCCAGGAATATTAGCACAGTTACTGAGTTTTTTCCTTCTTCAAACTTCCCCGCCACCTAAAGGCACATTCAGTGTTCCCAAACTCCCTTTTACACAGAAGATCCCTGAATACAGACCTTAGCCTCTGCCTCAGAAGAGTGAGAGAAGCCTGGGCCTGCCAGATAGTACCTTGCTCCCATTTGCAGACATTTTTTTATATTGCAATATATACTTGAACAACTTGAAATATCACTCCAGGAAAGCTGTATTTGGGCACGTAAAAGGACAGCAGGTGTGAAATTACCTACTGGTGGGACTCTACTCACTTCTCTACCACATAAGCCCAGGACATGACTGAAACCGAGATCTATAAAAGCAAAGCTGCAATGCTTATGTAAGTGTTGCCATTCTCAAAAAATTTCTCAGGAGCTTTATAAGGATTCTATAGTCTACCTATTAAGACTTGTTTTGAAATGACATCACCACAAATTTCAACTGAAAATTAAGAACTGGAAGATAGTTGACTATCTGCTATTCCTAAAAGTACTTCAAACTCTTAATCTTCTTGTACTCATTTTGTGTAGGTAACAAAGCACTCTATGAGTACAAATACATTTTTAGCACATGTCTGTAAAAGAAAAAGCCAGGACAAAGCAAGAATCATTGGAACCCAAGATAATTTCTTTCCTGGTGTTGCTCTTCTTCAAACTGGTGGTGGCATTTTAAGAATCTATATAGATGCCTGAAGAAAAGTGTATGCATAAGT
>NW_006204120.1:1619188-1667680 GCF_000334495.1 Tupaia belangeri chinensis
TATATATATATATATGTATGTGTGTGTGTATATGTGTGTATGTGTATATATATGCACATGTATGTATATGGATAAAAGAAAAAAAAGAATTGGATCAACCCTTTAGCTACTAGTAGGAAAAAAGGAAATTAGACTCCTGAATGTTTCATTAGAATAAAATGTCCAAATATAAGTTTTGCCACTGAAAACAGTTATTCTGGGCTATCTGATCAGCAGTACAACATCTTATCTCTTCACATCACTAGAGCAGTTTTTATATTTGAAACTACATAATGTATTATACTCAAATACCTATCTGCTTCAAACACAGTAGAAAAACACCTACACAGCATAAATCATACATGACATCACATTAGGTCTTTTAAATAATGATGTGAACACCAGGAAAAGATTCTAGGGGTCTATTTTTCAAGTTCGCTTTGCTACTACCCAAATGGAAGTGTCGACTTTGCCTCTGCACCAGTTCCTTTTAATTAAATAAATCAAATGTATACAAAGGACTTTGCATGCATGAGAGGTAGCACATGCTTTTGCACAAATAGGAATGGAGTATCTATTCTCCCCAGACCCCAGAGGCTTAGGCCAGTCAAGGAGGCCTGGCCTATTCTCTACATACACCAACTCTTCCTTGTATGCCTCAGACCTTGCTTGTCCTTGTGTCCTACCTTTTGACATCTGTTTCATCAACACTTCCAACACATGGACAGGAGAGACAGGAGGGGATTTCCATAGTACCTACACATCCCTCTCTCCTTGGCAGCATGATTGTCCCATTTTGATAAAATAATTTATTTGCCTGTACCTGAGCACAAGGACTCTTTCATTGATTTATGTATCTCCCTTAACTAGCACAATAGTAGAAACTCAATAAACACCAAATATATAAACGTAGATTAAACAAAACCAGTCAACTTTGCCTTTGTATTGTAAATCTAATAGTAGAATTTGGAGGAAATTCAAATAAAAACTAAAATGCACTTAGAGTCTGGATTTTTTTTTCCAATTCATACTTTCAAATTCATACTTATCAAATTCACATAATTTATCAAATTCAAGAAAGCTCTCTTTCTTCCTCTCTGTCCTGTCCCTTCTCTACTCTCTCACACATACAGTTACAATTAGATCTACATTTAAAAAAAACCACTTTTACATTAGTTGTTTAGTCACCATTTCCCTGCTTCTTTTGCCAGGAATGCAACATTTATGTAGCATAACTACAAAAGAATAATTTTCTTATTCTGTTATTCTCATTCTGGGAGTGCTGAACCACTGGGACAAGAAGAGGGAGAAAACATGGTCATCTCCCTTCAGTACCTTGCTGTTTGGCATGAATGACAAAGTCATAGTAAAGTTCTCTTGCATATCCAGAACCAGAACATTGTACAATGTTATGTCTCACCTCCCTTAATTATTAAGTTGTAACTCTAGAGCATTTGACCTTGGCAGGAAAGGATAACCTAAGAATTTTCTGACTGATATTTAGAAGGAGGAGTAGAAGCATTTTTTAATTTTGTTTTTATGAGGAAACCAAATAGGATCTTCTTTCTCACTGAGTAAATAACTATCAATCACTTTGAGCTTCACATGTCAACTATAAAGACCTTGATTCCCTGAAATGCTTAAATGTTAAAGGATAAGGATGTGGCTAACTGGGCTGCCATTATTTTTTTCCTGTAGTTTGCTAAAGAACATGTGCAGTTTCCAGAGAGAGAGAGAGAACACTCCCCAGAGGGGTGGCCATGCTGCAATCCCTTCTTGGATTTTTGTGCATTTACAAGCACCTGGTGTGAGTTTCTCTGAGGTCAATAGCCACCTGGAGGGATTTTTGTGCATTTACAAGCACCTGGTGTACGTCTCCAGGTCCTGGACTCAAACCACAAAGTTAACCACGTGGGATCCACCCACCTTAACCACCATGTCACTGACCAGCTCTAATTGGGCCTTTTAATCATCACCAATCTAAAGAACACAGACCTCAGGTTCCACCAAGTAGTTATATTACTCTCTTGCTGTGAGATGTCCCAAACAGAGACCTCTAGAGAGCTGATGCAGTATCAGCCAAAGCCATACTCCTCTCCCTGAGACAAGAATAGAAACTGGGGAGCAAGAATATTACAAATAATGGCACATCTTTTATTTCCTGCATCAAACTTATCTTCCACAAGAAATTCCTGCAAGAAAAGTGACTGCTGCTCTTTGGCCGTTGTTACTTCTACTGTTACTTCTACAACCACCTTCTGTTCCTGACCAGTTTGTAAGTCACTTAAAGATAGTTTTAATGCTTTTACCTTTTTTGGTAATCAGACAGGGTCCTAGGAGCACATAACAACTCTATTTTTTAAAGCAAAATAAATATTTATACAACAAAAGAATAAAACAAAGTATGGTGATGCAACTGAAAAAATAAAATCCACAGAAAAGCACACACCAAAAGACAAAAAAAAAAAAAAAACCTTCAGGATTTTAAATTCTGATTTTATTATGCAATTTTTCATGTTTAAGCTTTAAGATTCAGTGACCATTCTATTATCTTCATGAGCTTTTAAAAAAATAAATGGACGGGAAAGACTAGTGCACTCAACAAATAGGTACATGCTTAAAACATTCAAGGACAAGTGGATAAATTGGTCTTCATGAGAGAAGCAAAATGTCCTTAGATCAGAATTCAGCTCTAAGGAAAAGACTGAAGAGTGAATCATATTTTCAGGCAGAAGCATGTGACTTTTGTCTGAAAGTCAAAGTCTCACACCAAAAAACACCCTGGATTTCCTGTCCTTTTCTTTCCTCTTCTTGGGTGTTGTTATGGACTTTCTCTCTCTTTCCTAGAGCACGTTTTACCATCTCAGACACCAGAGCAGATGTTCCTCAAATCTTTATTTCCATAGGATGTGTGTGTTCACCAGAGATGGAGAGAGGAAAAGTGAGAAATCACCCTTCAAGGAATGGTCATGCCATAATCCCTTCTACTCTCAGGATTTTGGAAACAAACTCACGTGCACCAGGCGTGATTTTCAAGCCACCAGGTCCATAACCTGAATCACAGTCAGCCATGTGGAAATCCACCACCATACCACCTCCTGTCCCCATCCCCTGCCATTTTTCTTTCAATAGGTTTTGTCATAGGGCATATACATTCACCAGAGAGAGAGGGAGAAGAGATAGAGAGAGGGAGAATGAAAAATCACCCCCTAGAAGGGATGGCCATGATGTAATCCCTTCTCCTCCACTCTCCTCCCAGAATCTTGGGCACGCATACACACATACCTGGCATGATTTTCAAGACACTGGGTCTGGGACTCGAACTGTAGTTGCCCATGTGGTAGTCTGGCAACATAACCACTATGCCATCTGCTGGTTCCCCCTCCCCAGTCATTTTAAAGGACTCAAATTATATCCTTTTCTGTGATGGTTCTGAGGCTAATTCCTCCTTATGTGTGTTAAACCAGACGTGAATAAGAGAGCAATGCCTTACATCTTGCAATAATAGGTAATTTTCAGTCCCTCTATAGCCAGCTGAAGGTCTGCTTTGTAAAGGGGACCCCAAATTGTACTATTCCTCATTCACGGCAGACAACGTAGATATAGAACAAAATGAATGAAATCCATGTGCTTTTCTTCTTGGTCGGCAGACAATGGCAAACACGGTCCATCCATTATTACAACGTTGTTCTGAAAAGTCTGTTTTAGGTATGAGTTTCTCTGAGGTCAATAGCCACCTGGAGAATAGGGAAGGCAAAGTAGTGTTGAAGCTCATGGGGAAGATGCTGTAGAAGTAAACGGGGCAAAGAAGAAAAGCCAAAGTATGAGGAAGGGGGTGTCTGAATTAAATGGCCAAGTAAAAGAGATAATTAAGCAGCCCCTCTTTCTTCTCCTTTCAATTGTAGCTTACCCTTCCCCATTGCCCCATCTTTAAATTTATGAAACCATTTGAAAAATACTAGCAACATTGATGGGGCTATACAATAGTGTAGTAGTAATACATGACTCTGCAAAACATGGGAAGGTTCCAGGTTCATGTCCAGAGACCTTCCTGAGTATGCAGGGCATGTACTTGCCCATAGACTAGGTCTGGCTAGGAGTAAGTCATAGCATCAAGACCCTGTTAGGGATTCTCTTTCTCTCTCTCTCTCTTTCACTCATAGAATAAATTTTTAAAAATTATCAGCCTTTGGGTTGGCAGGTGGCATGGTGGTTAAGGGCACTGGACTCCCACGTGGCCGACTGTAGTTCAAGTCCCAGGTCTGGTGCCTTGCTCTCTCTCTCTCTCTCTCTCTCTCACACACACACACACACACACACACACACACACACTGCCCCGCACTCGATCTGATCAAATTAAATAAATAAGTAAATAAGTAAAGTTAAATAAAATAATTATTTTTTAAAAAATTATCAGCCTTGGGACCAGCAGTTAGTTTAATGGCTATGTCTCTGAACTCCCATGTAGCCGACCGTGATTAGAGTCCCAGACACAGTGGCTTAAACTCACACCGGATATGTGTGTGTGTGTGTGTGTGCCCAAGATCCCGAAAGGAGAATGGAGGAGAAGGGATTGCAGTGTGGCCATCCTGCCGGGGGGTGATTTCTCACTTTCTATCTCTCTGTCTCTCTCTGTCTTTCTGGTGAGTGCACACGTCCTATAGCAAAAAACTCTCAAAAAAAAAAAAATCAGCCTTGAAGGCTTTTTAAAAAATAACTTTAGCTGCTAGAATTATCATTATCACATATTTGTTTATGGGTTCTTTGATTTACAATAAAAGAAATAAATTTTAAAAGGTTAGTTGTTGATCCAAAATAGTTACATTAGCATATCTAGTATAAATACTAATATTCCCATCTGTAACAAGAAATCATTCTGAATTTCAGATAAAAGCTCCCCAACACTATTTCTACTACAGAAAACATACAATAGTTTAATGTACTAAAGGCCATGGCACCAGCTGCCAGAATTTAATACCCCCTGGGCTTTTATAAATCCAATTTCCCCTCCTCTTATTTTCCTTTGCTCCTTTCTTTTCATCTTTCTCTTTCTTCTTCCCTGGACAGGGTGAAGGGACAGAAATGAGGTGGGGATAAGGTGAGTGACTTACCACTCAAACCAGGTCACATTTTCACAAGTCAGAGCATACTATTTTTCTAGAATGGTCTTTAGAATAAAAGAAAAAAAAATCTCACACTTACAAGGTTTAGTTCAATTATCTTGCTTAATAAGGAATTAAAGACAATCTATACAAAATAGTAGCATTTGTCAGTTCAAAGGCTTTGAGGGGGAAAAGGAATGTAGTTTATTTATTCATCTTTTTTTCATATTTTCTTTCCAGGTTTTTTTGGATTACAAAAACTTACGGGCTGGAGATACACATCTGAGTTTGCCATAGGGCTCATCTCTCTGGCATTTAATACCATATCCCCTCAGCGAACATCTGGAAAGCTTAGGCAAATAGATCATGTTTCCCAAAATGCTCACTGAGACCAAGGGCTCTCGGGGATGGTAATAGATTCTGAGTAAAACAGGAATTTCTTCAGTTCATCTGGGAACTGTGTTTAAAAAAGAAAAAAAAAAAAAAACTTAAACATGTTTGTTCACAGAAGCACTTCTTGAGACTGAGAGATGAATTAGGAATTCCTAAGAGGGGATATGGCAAGTAGCATTTCCCAAGACTGACCTGGCCACTAACTCCTTTGGGTTGCATGTCACTCACCTTTGTTCTATTAAACACAAGCTGGAGGAAAAACTGGATGTATACTTACTATCCAATCATGTATATTTATGAAATGTTTTGTCTGAATTATTTTGAATGGCAAATGTAAATCTGTAGAGTAACATTAAGAATCCTAGTGACAGGGATCAGCAGGCAGTGTGGTGGCAAAGGTGCTGGATCCCACATAGCTGACTCTGCAGTTCAAGTCCTAGACCCCACCGGGAAACACCTAGAAAATATGCTAGGTAAGTGTATGTGTGTGCCCAAAAGTCCAAGAGGACGATGGAGGAAAAGGGATTTCGGTGTGGCCATCCTCCCTAAGGAGATGATTTTTCATTTTCCCTTTCTGTGTCTCTCTGTCTCTCTCAGGTGACAGTACATACCCTATGTAAAAAAAAAAAAAAAAAAAAAAAAAAAAAAATTGGGGCCCCAAGGTTTGGTAAAGTGCTCTGTCTCTCTGGCTAGCGCACGTGCCCTATAGCAAAAACCTCTCCAAAAAAAAAAAAAAAATCTTAATGATTGGGAAAAGCAGCCAGGCAAGTTATGATTTGTTCTTTCTCAACTTTATTTATTTGATCAAGAATAACAATAACTGTGAAAAACCCTGACTTTGTTCAGTCACTTTGTTTTACACACAGAAAACTGAGGTTCAGAAAAGTTATCTGCTTTGCTTGATTGAGGTCATTCAGTAAAAAAGTGGCAGAATATGAAAGAGAAAATCCACAATATCCAACATTCCCCAAATTACACTTACTTCAATATGTACCTTAAATATAATTATATATGCTAAGATAAGGTATAAGCCCAAACAAGTATCTATTTAACTCAGATTAAAACACTACTCTTCTGATTAAATTATAGTAAAATCTATTAATTCCCACCCTACAAATTTGGTATTTGGGATAATTCAGCCAAATCTAGGTAAATGTTTCCCTTGCATTATTTATAAAGAGGGAACATATTTAATGCAAACATGATTAACACAGGAATATTTCATTTATATGTGACAGCCAAAAAATGACTTTCAAATATCTTCACAGTAACCTACCAGAAATGCATGTTTTTCAACTTGTCATCTATTCATTCGCTTTTATAATATTTTGAGCTATTTAATCTTGAAAAATAAACTAGCATTAAAAATATTCTTGATTTAACATAGTGCATTCTGTCATCTCTCCCTATCATACCCCAAAAGCCAATGTTTTGTTAAAAGTGGAACCAAGTTTAACAAGTTACTACATTGATGTGAGTGGAGGTGCAGTGGTAATGCAACAGGACTCACATGGGAAAGGTTCTGGGACTCAGGATCTCCCTGAGCATATCAGGCAATGTCTGTGCCTGTGACCCAAGCCAGGTGAGACTGGGGGCAAATCATATCATGGTGATGCTGTCACGGATATTTCTCTTTCTCATGTAAAAAATAATGAATAAACTTTATTTTAGAAAAAAAAATATATTGGAGACAATTATAAAAGAAAGCAACTAACAGCAAATCATGTCATGGTGATGCTGTCTTTCTCATGTAAAAAAAAATGAATAAACTTTATTTTAGAAAAAAAAATATATTGGAGACAATTATAAAAGAAAGCAACTAACACAGTCTGAAAGTGATATTTATCTTATGAAAGGAGTGAACCTTTACCTTCACTGAGAGAAAGTGAACTTTGTAAACTAAATCAAGGAGTGAAAGAGGCTTCCTCCCTTACACTGGATCCTTTCTTGAGTTACCAGCCACTCTGGAGGGAATCCCCTCTGCTCCAACCCTGGGAGGACCCTTTCACCAATACTACCACTTTTAGATGGGATCCTCTCCACTCTCTGGAGATCTCCATAAGAGATCCTCATCATATTCTCAGAGGGCATTCTCTCTATCCAGGAAAGAATCTCTCCCATTCTCATTATTTTATCTACTGCCATGTTAATTATCCCCAAAACCATTTCCATAGTTGGCTACCTTAAATATGTCTGCAAGTAAGCAGAAAAGAGAAGAAAACAAGGAAAGGAAGTAGAGTAAGGTAGCATCTCCAGAGTGTTGTTTACAACTCCTAGGCTTATCAAATTAAGCCTGTCCTTATCTTTGCCCATAAACCTGATCCTCCACTTTTGCTCTCAATCTGTTATTAGCAACAGCAATGTACCAGATAACCAAACAAAGACACTGGGATTTGATCTATATTCCTTAATTGCCTTCTAAACCTGTAACCTGTTGGGAAAGTCATGATGCATTTTTTATTTTATTTTATCTATTTATTTTATAGATATTTTTTCCTATAGGACATGTGTGCTTGCTGGAGAGAAAGAGGGAGACAGAGAGACAGTAGGCAAGAAATCACCTTCCAGGGAGGATGGCCACACTACAATCCATTCTCTTCCATTCTCCTCTTGGGATTTTGGGCACACATGCACAGGAGCCCAACATGAATGTTAAGCCACTGGGTCTAGGACTCTAACCACAGTCACTACATGGGGGTTCAGCAATGTAATCACTATGCCATCTGCTGGTCCCATCATGATGCATCTTTGCATAGAAAAACATGCCATGACTTTCCCAACAACCTAATAATTTCTAAGATCTGCTGCTTATATCAACAAGATTTTAATTCTTCTATTTTGCCTAGAAAATCCAAAAAGTCTCCTAACTGGTGTCCATCCTCCAGGCAAGAAGCCAATCTCCAGGGAGCTTTGTGAAATACAACACTGACTCCATCACAGCCCTGCTTAAAATGCTTCAGTACTGTCATATCACCTACAAGACAAAGCCCCAAGTCCTTGATGTAAGTTCTGATCTAACCTCTGCTCACTGGCCCTCAACCTGTGTGGTCCAGAAACAACTCATAGCTTCCACGCCATTTCTGACCTGAATGCTTTTGCTCCTAGTGTTCCTTCATCCTCATCTTCATCCTGCAGGATTTAGCAGCACAGGCATCACATTCTCTGGGATGCCTTGCCTGTCTCCTGGACTAATCTAGCTTTCCATTCTTAGTACTCCTGATATACTAGAACTGCCACTGTTCTGTAACATTGCTTCCTGATGCTTTCTTTATGGTGTGTCTTACCATTGAGGACAGAAGCAATTTCTTATTAATCTATGTATGTCCTGTGCTAGGAACTGGGTCCCAATAAATGCCATTTGAATAAATAAGTGACCAGTGACAAGTACAGACCCACTAAACTCAACTTCTCTCTGAGTTCCTTCCCACTCTCAAGAACCCCTGCCAAGTTCTAGGTAATGGCCCTGGGTAATCACATCAATTTGCCATACACTAGAGATTACTCTAATTTAAACTTCACTAATTTGGCTGGCCTTTCCAAGTCAGTTTTAATTAACAAGGTTTTCTCTGTTGAGATAGTTTATATGGAGTGTTTTTGGACTGAATTTTTCTGATAGGTGCCTCAGTTCTCTGTCACTTTTTATGGGTAAAGCATTCTACAGTAAATGACAGTTTATAATTTTTAAAAAGTTTCTGTTGAAGATACTTCTAAGCAGAATATTATAGCCACCTGTTTTCACTCAATCATAACTTCTTTCCTCAGCCAAGCCTTTTTAAGTTTGGTCCTAGTCCTATTTTTTTTCTTTCTTTGGAATAATTTGAGTGGGAAAAAAATCCACTTAGCCATTCTGGAGTGAGAGGAGATTGGAAATGATTAAAACATACTTTGCATTGAAGGTGTAACTGCTTTTGGCTCAGAATAACCAACATAATTCAAAAATGCATTCAACCTACATTTCAATTTAGTATCTAGTTTAGTCTTCCTTATGAAATCACTGTCTAACCAGCTTAAAGCAAAATAAAATATTTTCAAGTTAAAATAAAAAGTTCTATCACTTTTGAGTAAATGCAATCAACATAATATTTTAGCAGAACATCATGATTATTATAATACATAATAATAATAAACATTTCTGTCACTGGGGTCCTTAGAACTGCCGAGAAAAGAAAGGAGTTTGCCCCATGGGCTTGTAATCTAAATTAAACAAGCAATATGAGTCACACAAGTTTCACAGGTGAGAGTTAATTAACATTTTATCCCAAGCAGAGAAGGAAAGGGGAAAGAAAATTAAAATCAATATTAACACCATCAGAATTCACTTCAAACCTTATAGGAGTCATCTGTAACGTGAATATAATTGAAGAAGTCTGTAACACTACCAATCCCAGCAGATACCTCCTTGCTTCTGGAGCTACTTGGCTATTTGCAAGGTTGGTTCTTGTGCAGCCTCATACAGCCAATGACCAGAACAGTCTGAAAACACAGGAGGGATAAGATGAACTCTAGGCACCTACTCCTGTGTTATGGCTCAATAATTTCCTCTGTTTTTTGTCTTCCCCTACTCCTATGACTAAGCAAGCAATGGCAGAAATATATTGAACCTACATCTAACACTGTTCATAGGTGTGCACCCTCAAATCCTCACTACCAAAGGCTATTAGAAATTGATACAGGACCAGCACATAGCATAATGGCTGCCATGTAGTCGACCACGGTTCGAGTCCCAGACCTGGTGGCTTAAACTCACACTGGGTGCATGTGCATGCATGTCCAAGATCCCGAGAGGAGAATGGAGGAGAAGGGATTGCAGTATGGCCATCCCCCGTGAGGTGATTTCTCAATTTCTGTCTCTCTGTCTCTGTCTTTCTGCAGAGTGCACGCACCCTATAGCAAAAACCTCTAAAAAAATGAAGAAGAAGAAGAAATTGATACAAACAATATGAGCTTCTAGAAGTACCTCCATTCTCATACAATTAGTTTCATTTTCTACCAAGTCACTGGAAAATATGTAACATGTAATACTGAGTGCCCAATCAGTTTCCTACTGTTAAAAAAAAAATGAGGAGATCAGCAGATAGCATAATGGTTACATTGCTTGACTCCCACATAGTTGACCATGATATGAGTCCTGGACCACTGGCTTAAAACTCACACCAGGCACCAGTGCATGTGTGACCAAGATTCAAAGAGGAGAACAGAGAAGGGAATGTGGTGTCTGTGGTGTGACCATTTCCCTGGGGGGTGATTTCTTGCTTTCTATGTCTCTCCAGCAAGCACACACACCCTACAGAAAAATCTCTCTCTAAAAAAAAAAAAAAAAAAAAAAAAAAAGTGAACTAGCTTCCCACTCCACTGCTAAACACTGAAGAATGACAAGAGGACTCTTAAGACAATGCACTATTACGTAAAAGAATGCTAAGATATATTCTCTCTTAATCTTGCTCCAAACTGTCCTTAAATATGAATCTCCACAAAAATTTAGTTGGTAGATTCAAAAAGTTCATATGAGGGCATAGAGTGGGCTCAGACAGTATTGCCTATTGATGTTTTTAATTTATTGGCTCTTAAGGCTCACTGGATTCTCTCTGGCCTTTCAGTCTCACTCAGGAATGCAAGACAGTGCAAATTCTTTACCTGCCCATCAGACTACTCTGCATGTGACAAAGTCAGTGCCTAGGCTGCACACAGTGGCAGCTTGCATCACTGACACAAGCTGCATCTAGTTGCACACAGGCATACATGCAAAGAAAAAACAAAACAAAAAAAAAAAAAACATACATCTAATTGGCTGGGCCAGTTGTTGCAAGACAGATCTCTCAATTAACTAGTCCTTTCTGGATCCCTTCCGTCCTACCTGGTGAACCTCTCTCCATACCTCCTACCTTCATACCTTGGTAACTAGACTCCATTTCCTAAAAAAAAAGGGTAAGTACTATGGGGCTGGAGAACAAGAATAAAAGGATTTCATACATTCTCAATAATTTTATACTATTTACATGGGGGAACAACACAGGAACAATAACAACCAAAAACCCCACAACGAATGGTATGTAAAAGGCCTTCTGAGCAAGAGAAAAGAAAAGAGCACACAGCAATTGTTATATCAAAAGGTGCAGTAACTGTGCTATTGAAAAACACCATCAGCTCAGTTATTTTCCACACAAAGAACTGAAAGATAATAACCTCTATGCACAAATGAATCTTGGCTTTACAAACATGTCAGAAGCATCAAAAGGCATTAGAGTAAGCCACATCCGTTGTGGTGATTTATCCTTGACTTTGTCTGAATGCTCCAAAGAAAAACAGAGACCCAGTCCTTTAAAAAGCCTTTTCATCTTTCCATGTACCAGACACTTGTTTTTCAAATATACTGTTTGAACTATTGGTCTTCAGGTTCAACCCATCACTAAATGACTCCCTGCACCTTTGGCTTGGAAAAAGCTTAAGGTTTGCTATGGGCTGAACTGTATCCCCTCAAAGGGTATATTGAAGTCCTAATATCCAGTATCTGTGAATCTGGCCTCATTTGGAAATATGTTCTTTCAAGATGTAATCAAGTTAAGGTGAAGGCATTAGGGTGGGCCCTGATCTAATATGCCTGGTGTGCCTGTGAGGAAGAACAAACATTCAATTCTTCTATGAATGGAGGTAGAGATTGACGTGCTAGATATAGGCCAGGGAAGGCCAAGGACTCCTAGCAAATCACTAGGAGCTAGGAAGAGGAGAGGAAGCATTCTTCCTGCATGTATCAAAGGAGCATGACTCTGCTAACACCTTGATTTCAAACTCTAGCCTCCAAAACCATGAGACAAAAGGTGCTCATTGTTTTAAGCCTCACAGTTTGTGGTACTTTAACAACCAACCTCTGAAACTCATACAGGAGTTTTGTTTTTTTGTTTTGTTTTGTTTTTTTCCACTCTTTTACCTTTAAGCAGGATTGCATAAAAATTAACTCTGATGGGTATACTGTGCCAGAGGCCACAGACCCCTTCTGATACTGATCTCAAAGTATAAGATCTTTCAAATCAGAAGTTCTCATGTAGTAACCAGAAGAGAAACAAGCAAGTGTTAACAGCAGTTTGCCACCTTCAAACCTGATGGTGTCTTTGGAAACCGCTGAGGCCATCCTGCCTTCCTTTCTTAAGAGAATCATCCTGGAGGAAGTGATGAGGCAAATCCAGAAGTGCCAGTTCACCTCTGACCCTTGTCATTTGTTTTTCAGAACATCCACATCTAAAACCCCTTTATTAATTTGATGTGTTAGCAGGTATTAGCACATAGACGATGACAATGCTATATCATTTAATGAAATCGCAACATGCATCACTAGCAACTGAGGAAATTGAGCATTTCTGGTTAAGACACCACAGTAAAATGTGATGGGAAGGAGATTCTATTGATAGTTTGCTCTGATTAGAACAAAGATGTATAAGATATATTCATAAGGATAGAGGACAACTCTGGAAGACATTGTTAGCTCGTTATATTTTTAGAGATTTCACACCATAATTTTATAGATGAGAAAAATCACACTCAGGATACATCTCTGCGACACCATTGCCAACTCTGGCCTAGGGAGGCTTTCTACCAGACTGAGATCCATATGCTTCCCTATTTCCAAAGGCAGGAATGATAATATCTGTTTATAACATGCCTTGGATATAAGCAAAAAGCAGTTTTGTTTTAGGAAAAGAGAAGGGAAGGAGAGGAGGTGGAAGGGAGGGTTTATCTGAACACACTGGGCATGCCCATAATCCTGGCTGGCTGAAAGGGAGGAGTGATCATGGCATAGACCAGATCATGGGTCTCTGTCCATCTGTCTGTCTGTCTCTTTCTTTAAAATAAATACACTTTATAAAATTCAATACTTAGATGTATCAGAAACCATGACATTTAAGACAACCATCTAGTAACTAGGACTTTAATGATCTCAATTACAGCTTGACTTTTCTGGATAGTCATAAAAAATTCCTCTCTGCTACATATAACAAAACAGTAATAAAATCAATAAAACATGCATAGTATTTATCAAACTTAAATAATACAATTTGTTACCATTTATTTGAACAATATAAATGTTTGTGGAATCAGGACATATAAAAAGAACAGACAAATTTAGAGCCAAAATGAAATGTGAGACATAAAAGCTTATGGAAAAAAATAATTCAAAACCTCTAAGCTGGAAGAACAGCTAATACATAGATACCTATAAATATAATCACATCAGAAGGTCATTCAAGGTAAAGGCTTAAAATAGCCTATGACTTCCATTTAGTACTGACCACAACACAGACAACAATGGGAAGGCTCCTTGCTTTCTCAGACTTCACATAAAAGTACATTACAGAAGGTAAAGCAAGCAATGGAGAATGATGATCTAAACCCATTCTCAGGATTAACTCCTTCCATTTCCCTTCTTTTATTGATTTTTTTAAAACCCACTTTGACTCTCTCAGTCAGCTTGTTGCAGGGAACATTGTTTAATGTACCTTATTGATTCAAACATGCACATTTATACTTGTGCAGAAACTTTTTCCACAGTGCATCTATTGATCTTTTAATTATTAATGTAAGCCACAAAACCTAAAGAGCTCTACCGTAAATATTTTTTATTTTCCCAAATAATAGCAAGAAAATTATCAAAAATGGTCAGGAAATAAAGCATGGTAGTTTGCTTATTCCCTCTAAAAAGGCTAGTCAATACGTATATTTCAAATATGTTATCAATAAGAATATTTTTTCTAACATCAGAATTATACAAGTCTGAATAATTCATTGAGTAAAACATTTTTAAAAAAACATCAAAGAGAACCAGCAGTTGGTGTAATTGGCTATGTCGCTAAACTCCCATGTAGTTGACCATGGTTTGAGTTCCGGACTTGGTGGCTTAAACTCACACTGGGGTGCATGTGCATGCGTGCCCAAGATCCCGAGAGGAGAATGGAGGAGAAGGGATTGTGGTGTGGCCATTCCCCTGCATTCCCGCGTAGGGGGAGGGGGGGAGTGATTTCTCCCTTTCTATCTCTCTGTCTCTCTCTGTCTTTCTGGCGAGCACACGTGCCTTATAGCAAAAACCTCTCAAAAAAAAAAAAAATCCAGGATTATTATTACTGTGCCTTAATTTGGCTCTGGGAATGGCAAGCAAGTGTCTATTTCAGTGTGGCCATATTCAGATTACATAGAGCCATATCAGTTAAGTAAGGTTTCTAGAAAAATGGCTATAAGAATATGATACTGTGCTAACAGCTGTGGACAAGTTGAAGTGTATATTCTCTGGAGAATTACTTTATGCCTCTTAGGTTTATTAATCATACTTTTGTTCTAATCTACAACATGGTCCTATAGTCCTAAAGAAAGACTCACTCTCATTCAGATATTTTGTACTGGGTTAAAAAGTTAAAGGGGACTGTCTTAGGTGAGGAACTGTAGAACCAACCACAAATCTGTAATGGAAGATGGGTTCTGGGCCCTTACGTGAAGTGGAAGGGGTGATACTAAGCCATTTTTGGAGACATGGAAGGCAACAAAGATACAAGGTTCAAGACTGAAAAGAGATTAAACTTTTTCTTTGGTCACCCAAACTCCTTCATCTTTTACCTGAAATACCACTTTAGCTGGCCTTTAAATATAGTCGATTTAAATTTGAATGAATCAAGTGAACCAGAAGATACGGTCCTGATGCAAGCCTAATTTCATTCTGCCACAAAATGTTTCCTTTAATATTGACCAGCATTTTGTATTTTCCAATATCAAGGCAAAGATGTGTATAATAAAATCCAATATAATATCTGAAAGACTGTCCCAGAATCATGGATCAAATTTAAAATAGTCATTTACATTTTATAATTGCATTCTGAAGTTTTTAAGGTTTTTTTCATTCCTAGGCAATAAGAAGTTCTGCCACTTCTGGACTGGATGGTTCTCAATATCAATAGAGGGACTATCTATCCTGGAGAACCGATATAAATACCAGATCCTTTGGGCACTGCACTGTGACAGAAACAGATTTCCAAAAGCAAATATTGGTCTGGATCTCTGGGAACTGTCTGCTTTGCTCAGCAGTGGCAACAAATGCTTGAACAGTCTGTCAGGTGCTACGCCCTTCCAAGCTTCAACTGTTTTTAGTCTACGGAATGCTCTTTCTATTTGATTCAGGCCTTCATTGACTTATTCCAGATAGATGAGAACTTTCTCAGAACTTATCTTGCTGGCCACAGATACCACCAATTTTCACAAGTTGTATACAGTTTTCAGAATACGTATTTAACACATTTCTATACCATAAATGAAAAGCAGGAAAACATATTCAACAAGGAGACAGGGATTGATCTTCTAGAAGGGACTGCCTGATTAATGATCTAGTACCCACAAATATAAAGGTCATAAAATGAGTCATAATTTATGAACATCACGAATATACTTTGACTTTATTTAAAATTCACATGTAGCTAATTTACCAATTACACTGAACACAACTGCAGACCCTTAGTAAGCAAACATAAGTAATAAGGTGGGGTCTAATTCTTATTTTATTCTACATCCCACAGAGAAGATTGGAGGACTTAAATCAATTCTGATTTTTAAATTTGAGCTATGATTTTAAACTATTTTTCTATTTCTTCTGAAGAATTCCTATATATATATTTTTTCTTTTCTTGGACAGGCTTTTGCTATAGGGCGCATGTGCTCGCCAGAAAGACAGAGAGATAGAAAGTGAGAAATCTCCCCCCAGGGGGGATGGCCACGCCACAATCCCTTCTCCTCTATTCTCCTCTCAGGATCTTGGGCACGCACGCACACGCGCCTGACGTGAGTTTAAGTCACTGGGTCCAAGACTCGAACCACGGTCGACTACATGGGAGTCTGGCAACATAGCCATTACGCCAGCTGCTGGTCCCAAGAATTCCTACATTTTTAAAAATATTTTTCACTTGTGTGTATGTGTGTGTGCAGGTGTATGTTTGTGTGTGCATGCACGAGAGGGCACATGCACTCACTAGAGAGAGATAGAAAAACAAAGTGAAAGGAGACAGTATCCTCCTTGGGGAATGATCACACTACAATCTCTTCTCCATCCCTCCCTCCTTTTGGAATTTTGGTCATGAATATATACACACTCAGCATGTTTCTCAAGCTGCCAGGTCTGGGACTCGAACTGCATGGTCAGCCATGAGGGATTTTGCTATCTTAAGCATAGAACCAGCCCCCTATGTTAATTGAGACCTAAATTCATCACCATTATTAATGTCCTTGAAAAATCTTGTATATTACATATATGAAAAATAGGAAGGGAAATATTATTAATAAGATGACAGTTTCCAAATATGTTTTCTATTAATTCCATTTGTTAGTAATATTAATATTATTTTAATTTGACAGAGGGAGAGAAAGGGGAAGTGAGAAAGCAAGCTGCCAGTTCCCGGATTTAAACCATGGTCAGCCATGAGAGAGTCCAGCACCTTAACCACCACACCACCTGCCAGCCCCCAAATATGTCTTTAAAGCATTAGAAGTGCTATTTATTTTAATATATAGTATGATACTCTCAAAGGCCTTTTACCCAGGCTTGAAGAATATACAGTACATGATACCACCTAGGTAAAGATATTTCCATAAGTTGAGTCATAGTATTCTAAATGTAAATTTTTTTAATCAATTTTCCAGCATAAAAATATGTAGGTATATAGCCAAGTATATATAGTCAATCTAGTGATCTAAAGTTATGACATTAAGAAAAAAAATCCCATATCAAAAACATTGATCCTATGATTGACTGCCTTTATCTCATGTCATATATAGAATCACAATATAGTTTTTAAATTATCAGTTAAAAAGATTAATTGGGGGACCAGCAAATAGCAAAATGACTATGTCGCTAGACTCCTATGTAGTCAACCACAGTTCAAATCCTGGACCCAGTGCCTTAAACTCACATTGGGCATGTGTGCGTACATTCCCAAGATCCCAAGAGGAGAATGAAGAAGAAGGGATTTGTGGCATGGCTATCCCCCCAGGGGGTGATTTCTTGCTTTCCATCTCTCTCTGACTTCCTGGCAAGCACACACACCCTATAGCAAAAACCTCTCAAAAAAAAAAAAAGATTAATTGGTAAAGATATTTTTATTCAAATATCTATCCATATTTAAATAGAGAAAATATTTTCATTTACTACTTTTCAAAAGGCAGTGCCTCCAAACAATAATCCTTTAATTGCTTATGATGCTTTGAAAAAATAAAGCAAGTTGATGTCCAACAGGCATTCCAAGGTAGCATTGATTCTTTTTAATTTATATTTACTCAGTTCTCTTCTTTTTTTTTTCATGATACCTGAGTATAACAAGCATATATGGATTTTTTCGTATGACTCAAAAACTCTGAAACCATTTCATCTATTCATACTAGTTTTGCTAATCAGTAACTCAATTCTTAAGAGGGCCCAAAGCTCACCCCAATTAAAACTGCAAAGTATAAGCCACTGCCTTTAACCTCACTTGTTTCTGCTTTGTTAGTCTTTACAGTCCACTTTTTCTCTGAATATTTTTCTCAACTAGCACTATATTCACAGTTTAGTGGAGCTACCCTTTTTATGGACAATGCTCATTATCCTAAATTTTGACTAATCTGTAAAGCCACATTAAAAAAAAAAAATCTATTCTAGCTCCTATTTCCTTCCTTAAGCCAGTCAAGTTGACACATAAAATTAACCATCACATCAGGTAAGAGATGATGGTAGTTCAATCAGGAGGATAACAGTGGAAGTGCAGAGAAGTCGTCAAATTCTGGCTATGTGTGGGAAGTTGAGCTGATAAGATCTGCTAAGAGACTGGATGTACATGTGAGGTACTCAAAGGTACTATATAATATTTTTGGTTTTTAAGTCAGATTAACTGCAATTCCAATTTAAGGAAGAGTGATATGACTACTCTGGCTGCTATATTAAAAATAGATGGTGGGATGGGGCCAGCCCCATAACATAACAGGTAAGTGCTAGGCAGAAAAAGTGAAATCCCACATGGCCAAGCAGGGCCTCAGCAGCAATATTCCAGGTATGCATGCGTGCCTGGGATCCTGTCAGGATAGAGAATTAAAGGAAGAATTGTGGTATGATCAGGCCCTACTGAGGGGGACTCTCTCCCGTGCATGTGTTCTATCATGAAAAATGGGAAAAAAAATTAATAAGTGATAGGGGACAGGAATTGAAGCAGAGAAACCAGTCAGAAGTTTCCTTGACATTTCTTCATTAGAAATTCATTTTATATGTCATTAATTTTTTTATTATTTCATTTTATTTATTATCATTACTATTTTTAAATTTACTAAAGGGCACATACACTAATCAGAGAGACACATAGAGAGAGGGAAAGGCCATCAGCCATATGGGAGTCCAGTACCCCAACCACCATGCCACCTGTTGGCCCTGCATTAGTACTTCTTGGAGACATGATGACTAAACTCAAATAAATAAATAATTGTGGAAACTGAATTTCAGCACAGACCAATGGAGAAGATATTCAAGGAGGAATTTTAGGTACCACTTAAATCACCCTCCTCTAGAAAATTTTCACTGGAAGACTAGAGAGCCTCATTTCCTATTAACTTGGAAACCCTTTCAAGCATCTTTTGTGGTAATTTGTGGTAATTTCTAACAGGTCCAGTCCAGGGGGTTCTCAGGCATAAATCCTCAAGTTCTATTAAAGCCCCTTGAGAAGACAGTCAAGGCACAACTTGAAAAGCTCATATACCACTGCATTACTTCCTGGCAAGCACACACACCCTATAGCAAAAACCTCTCAAAAAAAAAAAAAGATTAATTGGTAAAGATATTTTTATTCAAATATCTATCCATATTTAAATAGAGAAAATATTTTCATTTACTACTTTTCAAAAGGCAGTGCCTCCAAACAATAATCCTTTAATTGCTTATGATGCTTTGAAAAAATAAAGCAAGTTGATGTCCAACAGGCATTCCAAGGTAGCATTGATTCTTTTTAATTTATATTTACTCAGTTCTCTTCTTTTTTTTTTCATGATACCTGAGTATAACAAGCATATATGGATTTTTTCGTATGACTCAAAAACTCTGAAACCATTTCATCTATTCATACTAGTTTTGCTAATCAGTAACTCAATTCTTAAGAGGGCCCAAAGCTCACCCCAATTAAAACTGCAAAGTATAAGCCACTGCCTTTAACCTCACTTGTTTCTGCTTTGTTAGTCTTTACAGTCCACTTTTTCTCTGAATATTTTTCTCAACTAGCACTATATTCACAGTTTAGTGGAGCTACCCTTTTTATGGACAATGCTCATTATCCTAAATTTTGACTAATCTGTAAAGCCACATTAAAAAAAAAAAATCTATTCTAGCTCCTATTTCCTTTCTTAAGCCAGTCAAGTTGACACATAAAATTAACCATCACATCAGGTAAGAGATGATGGTAGTTCAATCAGGAGGATAACAGTGGAAGTGCAGAGAAGTCGTCAAATTCTGGCTATGTGTGGGAAGTTGAGCTGATAAGATCTGCTAAGAGACTGGATGTACATGTGAGGTACTCAAAGGTACTATATAATATTTTTGGTTTTTAAGTCAGATTAACTGCAATTCCAATTTAAGGAAGAGTGATATGACTACTCTGGCTGCTATATTAAAAATAGATGGTGGGATGGGGCCAGCCCCATAACATAACAGGTAAGTGCTAGGCAGAAAAAGTGAAATCCCACATGGCCAAGCAGGGCCTCAGCAGCAATATTCCAGGTATGCATGCGTGCCTGGGATCCTGTCAGGATAGAGAATTAAAGGAAGAATTGTGGTATGATCAGGCCCTACTGAGGGGGACTCTCTCCCGTGCATGTGTTCTATCATGAAAAATGGGAAAAAAAATTAATAAGTGATAGGGGACAGGAATTGAAGCAGAGAAACCAGTCAGAAGTTTCCTTGACATTTCTTCATTAGAAATTCATTTTATATGTCATTAATTTTTTTATTATTTCATTTTATTTATTATCATTACTATTTTTAAATTTACTAAAGGGCACATACACTAATCAGAGAGACACATAGAGAGAGGGAAAGGCCATCAGCCATATGGGAGTCCAGTACCCCAACCACCATGCCACCTGTTGGCCCTGCATTAGTACTTCTTGAAGACATGATGACTAAACTCAAATAAATAAATAATTGTGGAAACTGAATTTCAGCACAGACCAATGGAGAAGATATTCAAGGAGGAATTTTAGGTACCACTTAAATCACCCTCCTCTAGAAAATTTTCACTGGAAGACTAGAGAGCCTCATTTCCTATTAACTTGGAAACCCTTTCAAGCATCTTTTGTGGTAATTTGTGGTAATTTCTAACAGGTCCAGTCCAGGGGGTTCTCAGGCATAAATCCTCAAGTTCTATTAAAGCCCCTTGAGAAGACAGTCAAGGCACAACTTGAAAAGCTCATATACCACTGCATTAAAAAAAATAATAAAAGGTCACTACAGCTTTAGTGTCCCTTAAAGAGCTTTATCTTCCTCCCCTAGCTTCAGGAGAGGCAGGCAAAGCAGGATAAGTACTTTGACACACTAGGAAGAACCAGAAGCATTGAAGCCATTTCTTTCTCCATAAAAATGGATGGTTTTTCCTCTGGATTTATCAGCTTTTTATCTTCTTCTGTCCTATACAAGATTTCTATTTCAGTGAAAATCTACTGAGTCCACAGGGCACAAGAGATGGCACTAGTTAATGTTCCTTTCCAGCAAAAGAATGAGGCTTCAGGGCTTCTCTGAAAACTGGTTCTGGGTAACTCTGAACTGGTTCTGAGAATTGTTACATAGACAAAAAGAGTTCAGTTCAAGACTCTAAGAAGCCCCTGAAGTCTTTTTTTTTTTTTCTAGTGAACCAACAACTAATGAAGAAGCTGCACCTCTTAGCATTAGAGATATTCAGAGGAAAGAAGGTTAGCATACTATGTCAAGGATATCCAGGACACACAAAGGAAATGTAAATCTGTCCTCAGGCATGAAAACAAGACAAAGTTGAAATGGAATCCTGGGATGGACTGTTAAGTATTTCTGTGTAGAGGAACGAAAAACACGTGATGAGCCACTTTGAGAACTGATATTAGAACAAACAACTCAAATGTAAATACGGAGACTATTTGCTTCAATTAAGTCTAAGCTACAGGAGTGTGAACTTTAATATTTCCTCAGTGTACAGCTTTGCTAGTGCTTTCACCATTATTAAAGGATGTTTATACAGGGTTTGACTTTTCATCTATTATGGAAAAATTACAACTTGCCAACAGCACTACAGAGGCCTAAACACTGTAAATCCTCCACTGACCTTGAACCCAAGCTAAAGCAAATAGTCGCTCTCCTTGGTGCTGAACTGCCTTTAAAATATGCTATTTAAGTGGCTGTGAATATAAATTAAATCTACAATGCATTTTATCCTTATGGATTACCAACAGGTTTTCCAGAATACAGGATTTGTGGAGACCCCAGAATGTGAAGAAAATCTTAGGGAGATACCTAGGAAGGCACTCATTTGTAAATGGGCCTTGAGCCCCACAGAAGAGATGGCAAGACTTTGGTCAGAAGATTTCACAAGATTAGAGGAAAGGAAGCTTCAAAACAAAGGACATGTGAGAAGAGGGGTAACTGCATGATGCAGCAAAGACTGATAACAAAAAACAGAAGTGAGAAAGAAAATAAAAAATGTCAAACAAGACATCAATATAATAAAAATGGTGTTTCCATTAGAACCACCAAGAAAATTTATCAACACACAGTAATACGTAACTGCAATGAAAGTTTGAAGTGATGATGCAGCAAAGACTGGTAACAAAAAACAGAAGTGAGAAAGAAAATAAAAAATGTCAAACAAGACATCAATATAATAAAAATGGTGTTTCCATTAGAACCACCAAGAAAATTTATCAACACACAGTAATACTTTAATGGAAGAAGCAAAATATAAAATGATAAAGACATAAAATCATGGGGCCACCAGGTGGCATGGTGGTTGATGTTGCTAGACTCCCACATGGCCAACTAAGGTTCAAGCCCCAGACCTGGCAGCTTTCTCTCCCTCTCATCAAATTAAAAGTAAATAAATAAAGTTAAATAGAATAAATAATTATTTATTTTTTTGAGAGGTTTTTGCTATAGGGCACATGAGCTCACCAGAAAGATAGAGAGAGACAGAGAGAGAGAAAGCAAGAAATCACCCCCCGGGGGGATGGCCATGCCACAATGCCTTCTCCTCCATTTACCTCCTGGGATCTTGGACACACCCACACACAGGCACCCCGCATGGGGTTAAGTCACCACGGCCCAGAATGGTCAACTACATGGGAGTGCAGTGACATAGCAATTACGCCAACTGCTGGTCCCAATAATTCCTTTTTAAAAAGGACATAAAATCGGGACCAGCAGTTAGCGTAATGGCTATGTCGTTGGACTCCCATGTAGTCAACCACAGTTCAAGTCCCAGACCCAGTGGCTTAAACTCACGCCGGGTGTGTGTGCCTGCATGAGTGCGTGCTCAAGATCCCAAGAGGAGAATGGAGGAGAAGTGATTGCAGCGTGGCCATCCCCCCCGGGGGGTGATTTCTCGCTTTTTGTCTCTCTGTCTCTCTCTGTCTGTCTGGCAAGCGCACGTGCCCTATAGCAAAAACCTATCCAAAGAAAGAAAGAAAAGAAAAAAAGACATAAAATCATGTTCCCAAAAGGCTAATATCTGGAAGAGAATACAGAGAAATCCAAACCACTGAATGAGAGTGGTAGAATTGTGAGCATACCAATTTTCTCTTGATATTTCCTTTAATTTTATTATAAATACACATACAAACATACTATATTTTCAAAAGCCATTGGAGTATATGTGAGTATTCACAGTAATTCTATGGTGGCTTAAAAAGAGAAAGAAACAACTCAAATATCCATCTGTAAAGACAGATTAAGTAAATTCTAGCATAGACATAAAATGATCTATACGACTTTAAAAATTGAAGTATATCTATTTGTACTGACATGAAGATATATCTATAATATATGGCCAAGCAAAACTTTAAGAAAGTGAATTGAGAAAAAATACAGGATATAAATCATATGTACATGAAAATAAACAATGAAATTAATATATGTTGATGTTTACACAGAAAGAAGAGTTTGGAGTAGAGACACTAAATGGAGAGGAAATTATGGGAAGGTAGATTTTCATTTTATACAATATGTTTCTGTAATGTTTTAATTGTGTACAGACTTGAATTACATGTGTCAATGAAAAGACTTTAAAGTAAAAATGGAATTAAATAGTTAAAGACAAGTGGCATATGGGACAAACTTTTTGGAAGTTTCTTTTTGGGTAATGAAGGTTAAAATCTAAGAGGAATTCTGAAGGCCAGAGGGCATTTAGGAATGGGATAGGGAGGGAATGAACAGGCAGTGTACCTAATAGAACAAAAATAAGTGGTCAAGTTGGGCCCTCACCTGAACAATAGTTAACCAGTCACATTAAGCTGAGGGACAGCAGGAAAAAAATGTCTGAACATAAATGTAGGAAAAGATCTTTCATAGGGTACAAAAGATTACTGCTCACCCACAGAATTCTGAGAAAAAGTGTAAGGAATTTATAAAAAAGAGAAAAAGGAGGTGGCAAAATAAAATCAGAGAAGTAAGGTAGAGAAGTAATGGACAATGATGAACAAAATAGCACAAAAGAAAAACAGGAGAAGAGTACACTGATTTTATGCAGGGACTTATACCATATGGCCAATTTACCAAAAGCCAGTTAAGCACAAAGTAATCTGGCTCCAAATCCATTAACCTCAAGTCTACTTTCTTGCTTCCAAATAGCACTCTGAACTTCAAAATGAGGTTTGTCTGCCCTTAACAAGTTTAGAAAATTTCAGCTGAAAATCACTATTCTTATATATGATGTTAGTCTGTGTCACCTTGTCTCAGATGCTTCCTGGAATTGCAGCAGCTAAATTGCTCAGTTAGCGAGCCCTCCCTTCCCCTCCCATCTGGTTTAGTGCACTGGGAATGGTAACAAGAGTAAGTGGTACTCCTCTGGACAAAAAGTGGAAATGATTGGCTTTACCACATCACAAGCACTACACACTTCCGGGTTCCTACTCAGACAAAAAATAAAAAGTATAATTTCAAAGAATTGTGAGATTCAAATGACAGACAAATGATAGCTCAGTGCCAAGGACATAGTAGGCACTCAATAAATATTTCTCAATGAACAAAGGAACCAATATGCTATGATATCATACTATTACTGTGCACAAAAACAAGCTATGGAAACAGTGGAATTCTAGTGGACTCTGTGACTGTAATAGGTTAAGTGACTTACTTTTGTTGTCAGACTCTCCCATTTATTGCTTCTGCTATTATTGTCCCTCATAAGCAAGCTTTCCAGCCATCTGTAATCCCCTCTCCAACTTAAAATGATAATTCTCTTCCTTTTGCGATCTCTTTTCAATTATAAATGCTATGATGGTGATGAGGGCTCTGTCTTCATACTTCATGAGCAAATAATCATCAAACAACACAGAGAAGAAAATAGTTTTAAGTCTTCCTTAGACTCAGGAAGAGCCCTCTGGTGCCAAAGGCTTATGTGACAGCAGTGAAGATCATCTCGAGTCTTTGGTGATAACTAAGACAAAAAACGTTTTGAGGACCTATATGTGAACACACATCATACTGGATACTTTTCACCTGAAGGACATAAAATTAAACAATACTTTCTGATTAGTGTTTGCGCACCTGGGTCCTCAGATGCCAAAGGGATCCATGGATACAAGTCATGGAATTACTTACACTCAAATGGAGGGGGGGGGGAAAGAGATCTTTATTGCCCTTCATATCTAACTAAAATCTAAGATTTGCTTCAATTATGAATTTAGGCAACAAAACATGGTAGAATTAGCGTGCTTGTTCATTCATCAGGAACAGAAATCAGATATTTTCATTCTCTCATTGCATTTGTTACTAGGATCTCAAAATATATATCCTTGATTCTCACCACTTCAAAATTGCAGTAGTTATTATACTGATATTTAGAGCTAATGTAATGTAGTCCATGTATAACTATAATACAAATGTGTTCTAATAATTTATAACAATTATAGTATAATTTGATCCTTGTCATGCCATGCATTTTATCTTATGCATTCATTAATTAAAGTCTGAGAAGCAGTTCATGTACTTCAGGAGACTGTGAGAGACATCCATGGCTCTAGAAAGGTTACTCTCCCAACTGCCCAATGATTCGAGTCATTACACAGATATCAATTCCATTGCTAGAAACACTTTTAAACGTGAAGATAGAAATATTATCTGAGAATCTGCAACTATTCCTATATGTAAGAATTATTTATATTGACTAAAATGTTTAAAACTAATGGCACAACTTACAGAATAGAGTAGCTTATGCATAAAACAGTCCAATTTGGGCTCTTTTTATAATCTTTTAGCACAGGGTTAAAAAATATAAACATTTCTTTCAAGGCTTTAAATCCTATCTCAAATTTAGTAGCTGGCCTTGCACAAGTCAATGAACCTCTCTAAGCCAAAGTATTTTCATCTACGAAGTGTGAATGATAATATATTCCTCAAAGCATTATTAAAAGGATTAAATACACACAAAACACTAAACAGCCCCAGTTGCTGTGGTACAGCAGTAGCACAGTGCCCTGACAAGCTGGATACTACATGGTTCATTATGTGTCCAGATCCCTGGGTCAACCTGCAACATACTGGTGCCCACACATGCTCCAAGATCCTAAAGAACTGAGAGGCTAGAGAAAGAAATCAGTGTGATGGTGTCACATACACACCAAAAACCCCCACATACTAAACAACATTCTGTGCTAAAGTACTTAGCACAGAGTCTAACATAGTAAGTACCCAACAACTCATAGATACATTACTGCCCTAATTAGTTATCATGGTCATTTAAATGATAATTTAGATTAAATTTCTAAGATGGTATCTATAAGATTCTATGGTTAAGAGGCAACACAGCATATTGCTTCACAATACAGACTCTGATGAAAGACTCCCTGGGTTTGAATTTTACTCTACCAGTTACAAGCTGTGTGACTCTAAGTATGTTATCTAATTTCTCTGAAATTCAGTTTCAGATCTGTTAAGTAAAGGATAATAGTATCTTACCTCATAGAGCTATGAAGGTCAAATTACTAACCATATGTTACTAATGCATACATTACATACACATTAAAAAGTGCCTGGCATGTGGTACTTTGTAATTACGACCATTATTATTATCATCAGTAGTTATTATACTTATTGTCAAGTTACACAAAACATCTCCTTCCTCTTTTAATCTGACTTTTAGCAAAGATTTACTGTAAATGAAGTGGAGTCAGCCTCATTTAAATGAAACTATATACATGAATATATTTGCTGTTAATGAGAAAAAGGGCAGGGAGCTAATTCAGCTACAATTATTACCAAGGAGATATTGGAAAGACCCCAGTTCTCCTGGCTTTGTAAGAAAGTCAAAGCCTGTAAAAATTTTTTTTAATTAAAAAAATACAAAAAAGTTATCTCTAGTTTCAAATGTTTCTTTTATGACAACAGATCTGTGCACCATAGGGAAAACAGAATCCTGTATTTGTACCTTTAAACAGGTGCAGAGAGGGGCCTCTGTGCCCTAGGCTGGAGCTCACCTTGGAGAAAGGAGCCATGGCAATGCTAGGCTCAGGGACAACAGCGAGGACCACGTCAGCATCACAGGAACAGAGATGCACCTGTTTCCCAGCAGGGGACCAACCTTGCTCCTCACCTGGCAATTAGTAGAGTTTGACTTAATTTAAAACCTACACAAACCACTGATCTCTGAGAATATGACTGATATTTTCTGAACTGAGAGTAACACTAAAAACAATGATAATGATAATAACAAGCACTTCACATTTCCCCATATTTTAAGATAGTTAAGTAATTAAGAACTCAACAATTAGTCATCACAGAAAAACTATGAAGGTGAAAGTATTTTCAGTGAAGTAAAATACTTCACTATTTTAATTTGTGAGCTTTAAGAACTCAGAGTTCTTTGCCAAATATAACATGTAAGAAATGAATTTTAAAATTATGAGACACATCCCAATAATTCTATTATCCTCTAAAATTAATACTCATCACCATTGCCCGCACTCACCAAAATTCAAATGCTTAATCTTTTAAAATTATAATTATTAAAGTTACTAAATCATTGATATTAAAAAGTCAGTGGCAATAAATTCTTAGGTTGTCCTGAAATACATACAAAGTAACCCTTTGAAACTCAGTTTTCCAACATATATGGCTAAAGCCCTGCTCCCTAGAAGAAAAAAACAGGAAACATTTGCTCCTACCAAGAAAATAAAATTTGGCATACTCTGGTCTAGTGACAAAAGATTATCAGTTAAAATGTTGGAAAAATCATAATTCAGTTTTTACATAGGAAAACATGTCCTTCCTTTTCCAACAACTCACTATTTACAGAAGAATGAAGGCAGATGTGAAAACTAAAGGGTTCCAGTCTTCATGCTCTACCTACGCCAGTATTATTTTTTCTAGCATCCCTGAGTGGGATCAAAAGTGTAACATTCCAGCAAAGAGATTAACTGCTGCCCTCACATGCCAGCTTCTACTACTGCAGGGGTTGTTTTAAAGCACCCCAAGGATAGCTATCCATGTCTTTAGTGCTTGGGCCACCGGAACTTACAGTAAGATGCCTTCCAAATCTCCATACTGTCAAGCCAGATTCTCAAGTTCTACAACTAAGATTAAGGAAAGATCTCTGATCTGCAACATTTTGTCAAAAGAGCCTTGGAACAAGATCATGAATGTGTCCTGCAAGTCAATGGATAAGGAAAGACAATGACAGGAAAGAAATCCTGGAACATATATGCATACACGTATGCAGCTACATTGCTATATTGTTGGCATTTGGTGCATCATTTTCTATGTGATCAAATTTCTTTGGGGCCCATTTAAAATAAAATATTTTTATAGGAAGAATTTGTATGGGACACTTACCAATGGAAAATTCTCTTCTCATTTAGCCAAAATCCTACATGTGCTTAATTATCATAGTTAAACATTCATTCCAGTGAGAAAATAATCTTCCTAGAACACAGCCTGTTACTCCCTAGATTAAACCTCTTCAGAGGCTCCCCTGTGTCTGTGGACTAACATCCTAATATTTCAGGATGACGAACAAGACCGCTCTGGACTAGCCCTTACCTACTCCTCTAGCTTCATTTACCTCCATGGCTGCCAGGACGCAACACTCCTCGTGAGTTCCCAGATTTTTTGCGATGTTCTAGGCTCACTTTCATACATCTCTGGCCTTACTGACACCACCTCTGTATCTAGCATCTTTCATCATTAGAGTAGTTCCAACAAATGTGTATTCATCTTTCCAAGCTTGGGTAAAGTTGCCTCCCCTGGAAAGCCTTTACCAATGCTCCTTTCCCAGGAAAGACTTACCTGCTCCTTCCTTCGTGCCCACAGAGTTCCCTCTGTTCTGAGTGCCTTGGAACTTTACTACACTGGTTTTGTAAATAGTTTTTTAGAGGAAAAATTATAAATTAAAAAATTATAAAGTTATAAAAATAAACTCCACCTTTTAATGTGTAAAATTTCATTAAGTTTTTTGTTTTGTTTTTAATAATTTTTCTGTTTCTTCTTTGTTCTTCAGTTTTATCACTATTATTATGACAAAGTGTACAGTGTACACATGAGAGAGAGAGTGAAAGGGGACCAAGAGGAGGAGAGCAGGAGAGGAGAGAGGGGTCCTCTCAATGGGACCTAGTCTCGTTGCAATTCATTTTCTTCCAACTGTCCAAGTCAGGACCCTGGGAATGTGCCGAAAAGAGAGCCAGAAAGAGATGTACACATGTACAGAGCCAAGCAGGAGACCAGAACCCTGGTGGGCCATGTGGGACAAGCCTCCTCTGCACAACCCTTAAACTCTGCATTTCAGGACTGGCCAACATCATAAGTTCAAACCATCATCACAATCGAGATAATGAATATACCCACTACCTCCAAAGTTTTCCACGTCCTTTTGTCATTTCTCCCTCTCACTACCCCCTGTTCTTCCCCATCTCCAGGCAACCACTGATTTACTTTCTCACACTAGATTCATTAGCACGTTCTAGAATTTTAAATATATGGAATAATGTAATATGTAGGGTTTTTTTTCATCTTTATTTTTTTCACTTCATACAATTTGAGAATCACATATCACCTATGTTGTTGCAAGGATCAATAGTTCATTACATTTTATTGCTAAGTAGTTTAAGCATGGTTATGGAAATGGCATGGTGAGTTTGTCCTTTTACCTGCTGATGGACATTTGGGCTTTTTTGAGTTCTGGGATATTACAAAGAACACTGATATAAAAATTTATATTCAAGTCTTTGTCTAGACACATGTTTTCTTTCCTCTTAGATAAATGCCTAAGAGTAGAAGTGAATGAACCTTGTGGTAGGTACATGTTTAATATTATTAAGAACTGCCCAACTAGTTTTCAAAATCACTGTGCCATTTTTTTTTTCAAGAGAGGTTTTTGCTATAGGATGGTGTGCTCACCAGAGAGACAAAGAAACTGAAAATGAGAACTCACTTTCTGGGAGGATGGCCATGCTGCAGTCCCTTCTCCTTCATTCTCCTCTCAGGATTTTAGGCATGCATACACACACATCCAGCATGAATTTTAAACTGCCGGGTCTGGGACTTGAACTGCAGTTAACTACTGAGGGTCCAGCAACATAACCACGCCATCTGCTGGTCCCTGGTGATTTTCATTCCCGCTGACAGAGTATGAAAGTTCCAGTTTTCTTCATATCCTCATCAACATTTGATATGGTTTGTTGTTTAATTACAGCCGCTCTATTATGTCTATTGTATTCTCTCACTGGGGTTTTAATTTGCATTTCTCTAATGATTAATCGTGTTAAACATCCTCTTATGTGCTTATTTGCCACCCATATTTTTCCTCTGGTCAAGTATTCAAATAATTTGCCAATTTTTTTAGTGAGTTATTTTATTAAGTTTCGAGGGAAATTTATGTTTTCTGAATCACAAATCAGATACATGATTTACAAATATTTTCTCCCAATTTTTGGCTTATCTTCATTCTCTCAACATTTTCTCTTCTTTGTTAAAAAAAGGGTCTTGCTATGTTGTTCAAGCTGTCCTTGAACTTGAGATCCTCCTGTCTCAAGCCCCCCAAGTACCTGAGATTACAGGCATGTGCCAAAACACCTGGATTAATGTTCTTTTTTGAACAGTACAAAATTTTCATTTTGACGATGTCCAATTTATCAATTTTCTTCATTTGTGGGTTGTGCTTTAGGTATCACATCTAAGAAATCTTTGTCTAACACAATAAGATTTTTTTCCTATTTTTCTTCTAAAAGACAGTTCTAGGTGTTACGTCTATGTCTGTTCTCTATTTTGTGTTCATTTTTGTGTATATTATAAAGCCTGGTTCAATGTTCATTTTTTTTGCTGATAGACAGCCTATGGTTTCAGCACCATTTGTTGAAAAAATGATCCTTTCTTCACTGAATGGCCTTTTGCCTCTAACATCGGTGTCTGTACATGTGTATGTCTCTTTCTGGCTCTCTTTTCGGCTGGAATACATTTGTCTATTGTAGCTCCAGTGTCAGATTCTTCTGATTCCTGTAGCTTTGTTAGTTCTGAAATCAGTTTCAGTCCTTCGAAATTCTTTTTTTCCAAAATTGTTTTGGCTAGTCTAGGCTCTTTGCATTTCTACATGGCTTTTTAGATTAATCTTTTCAACTTCAAAAACTACTGACATTTTAGGTGGGGTTATATTGAACCTCTAGACCAATTTGGGAAAAGGTGACATCATAATAATCTTGAGACTTCTGATCATGATGAGTTATAGCTCTCTACTTACATGGTCTGCCTTAATATTTTATGGTTTTCAGTATACAGATTTTTACATCTTTAAGGAGATTTATCCCTAAGTATCTCATATTTTTGATACTATTATAAGTGGCATATTTATTTCAGTTTCTGATTGTCCTTTGAAAATATATGGTAACACAATTTATTTTTATATATATTAATTTCATATCCTGGAACAGTGTCTTTGCTAATATATGGTAACACAATTTATATATATATTAATTTCATATCCTGGAACAGTGCCAGAGGATACTGGAATTAAAAATTAGCATCACAATGCCTTGGAAGGAAAAGTCCATTGATCACAACTACACAAAGTAAAATGTAGACTGTGGAGACACATTTGCTAGGGCAGAGGAAGAGAATTAAAGATATATCCTCAGCATTTCTGTTTCTATGCTGTTGGCCTAGATAGAGCCTTTAAACCCATCGGCCAAGCATTAGGGAAAAAATGAAAGATTTAACATATATGGTCCTTTCTAAAATCATTTCTGAAATGTGAAACAGTATAATCCCTCACCACAGAAGAGGCACTCAGAGGATCAGTAATAATAATGCCTCACCTTTCTTTGGGTCTTGATTTTTTAGGCTTCTTTTCCTTATTTTGTTACAAACAGCTTTCCTTAAAAGGAATTCAGTCCTTACATTTCAGAATTAGGACTTAAACTGGTGTTATTTCCTCTATGTATCTGCTTATATTTTAAGTGATTAGTCTTGGGTTCCTGATTCTAAATTCGACCTAATAATTTGTGTTGAATGCCTGGCTAACTAAATCTGCTTGAGTTCTTGATCCTGCATCCTTAGACAGGATGCTTGCTTAACAATGTAGCATATCCTGTTTGTGCATGGATTCTCCACAATAGACAACTGGGAGGTCACATGTTTCTCCATCATTCTTCACCTTACAGAACTCTATCTGCTCAGGACATGGAAGAAAGGATACACTGTTCCAAACCCCAGAACACCAAACCACTTCTTCACCACATCGTATAGAAAATCTCAAAGCACAATCCTAATTGAAAGAATTTTTGGTTGGACATGCCAGTTTTCAGCTACATTCATGTCTCCGGATAACCATCACTGTCAGAAGCATCATCTCTGAGCAGAAATGACATGCTATATGAAGGGCAGGGAGAATCAGATACCAGGAGAAAACTACAGAATTAACATCCAAGAATAAATCCTGGTCAAAATGCCCTACACCTGCTGCCTATTTCTCTACATTGATATCACAGCCATTGAGGAGGCCTCTGGCACCACTTTAACCAGGGCCTCATAAACCTTGGAGCTCTGAAGCCTCTCACTCTTGCACACATTCTCTCAGGCCATACATCCCTGGGGGCCCCAGATTTCTTTCATATAAACTTTTTACATTTTTACAGCATCATATTAGAAAACACGATTAAGCCCAAATTAGAAACATGAAGTCATCATTAAGCCTATCACCTTGAGACTACCTAACATTTGATATATATCCCCTACACTTTTTTCCTCTGAAGTTATGTACAATTGTTTTCTAAGTTGCCAGACAGCAAAAATGGCAAGACGACATCAATTTGTTGTATGAGCTTGGAAAAATAAGTAAAACATTATGGAGAAAAACATTTCAACCAAAGTCATGAGATAATTTATGGTGTGAAAACCAAATTACCTCCAGCTAGCCCATGGTTTATTACTAAAATAGACAGAATTAACTAGCAAATAGAGAATTCTCTTACTAATTAGAAAACAATACTCAGAATACTGTTACTTAGCCGGGTCACATATGAATATATAGTTGACACAATGGGTTGGTAAAGGGAAAAAGAGTCAAAAGCATGCTGTTCGTGGGGAGAAGAAAAAAATCTTAGGTGCCAAAGGTCCAGAGAAAAAGCTATTCATGAGGTAAGAGATACAACACCCCTCTTGCCATTTTAAGTTCATCTGTGTTTCTCACTGTACTAGGAGTTCTCAGCAGGTATCTTATTCGTCTTCTTTACCCTTGGTGTTTGGCACTTAGTAAGGATTTGCTCAATTTAAAAGCTATCCCAGAAGCAGTAAGCTGAAATTGGATGGGCAGAAAGTAGTTTACATAACATACACATTACCAAAAAAAAAGACTGAAAATGACCTAACTATAAACAACCCATTGTGATTTAAGCAGAAGTCATTCTGAATATATTACAGATTAGTGATCATAAATAAGTCAGATAACTTTAGGGCTCTAGGCATCTTCAATCCAATTTCTCTACACATACACATAGTATTTTTTAGCTCCCACTTTATTATTTTTTTTTGCTAAGATACAGTAATCCCAAAATTAATGTATGTTATGAAGAAGAAAAATATGAGTGGGGGCATTCTAAACCAGCCAGGCCTGAGCCACCCTGCCATGGGAACACAGATCCATAACATTTCACTAGAGAATTAGAAAAACAAAAAAATTAAAAACACAATATTACTACACAACTACCAAAGGTGACTAAAATACAAAAAAATGACAACACAAAATGTCATTGAGGATGCACAGAAAAAAGATCTTGCATACTTTATTGGCAGGGATGTAAAGTGATACAACCACTATGGAAAACATTTTGGAAGTTTCTTACAAAATTAAACGTGCAGCCAACAACCAATTGCATTTTTAGACATCTATCTCAGACAAATAAAAACCGACGTTCAAACAGAAACCTGTACAAACCTCCACAGCAACATTATTCACAATAGTTAAACACTAAAGTCCCAGAAGTCTTTCAACAAATAAATGATCAAAAAGCTGAACTACTCCTCAGAAACAAAATGGAACAAACTATGGATATACACAAAAACATAATAAAAGAATCATCAATCAATTATGTGGAATAAAAAAAAGAAAGTCATATGCTGTATTCACATAATCTTGAAAGTTATAGTAATGGAGCACAGATTAGTGGCTGCTGAGGTCACAGCTCACAAATAGGCAGGCAAGGAGGGGAAAGTGGCTACAAAAGGGAAATGTGGAATTCTTGGAGTGATGGAAATGTTTTGATCCTGACTGTGCCAGCATCAGTGTCCTGGCTGTGATATTGTACTGCAGTTTAATACACTATTACCATTTGAAGAAACTACATAAAGGGTACACGAGATATCTCTGAAATAATTCTTACAACTGCTATGCTTATCTCAAAATAAGTTTAATTCAAAGCTAACCAATTGAACATCTTTGGGTAAGTTTCTAAACCTCTCTGAGCCCTGGTTTCTTTACCTATAATCTGTAAAATGTGCATAAAGTAGTATTAAATAGGGCTTAAATGAGATGATTAAACAAAATGTTTACAACATTTTTCAAGTATAATTAGTATTCGGTAAACAATGTTATGTATATCAGTAGCAATAATACATATATACATATATATACACACACACATGCATAATCATAAATTAATAAAAATTTTTATTTGTTTGAAGTCCAGCCATATATGAGGGGCATGACAGCAAAGCATATAATAGCAGTTAATTTTGTCGAGGTGCTGACTAAAAAACAGACCTAGAGCAAGGAAAAGGAGGTCCTATTCGCTCAAGGACTAAAGAATGAAAAAAAAAAATCTCTTTCAGAAAAAGCTATACAATGAAACAAAAACGAAATGTGTCAGAAAGTTCAGTAAATGGGGACCAGCAGTTAGTGTAATGGCTATGTTGCTGGACTCCCACGTAGTCGACCGCGGTTCACATCCCGGATCCGATAGCTTAAAACTCACGCTGGGCCTGTGTGCGTGCATGCCCAAGATCCTGAGAGGAGAATGGAGGAGAAGGGATTGTGGTGTAACCATCCCCCCTGGGGGGTGATTTCTCGCTTTCTGTCTCTCTGTCTGTCTCTGTCTGTCTGGCGAGCGCATGCGCCCTATAGCAAAAACCTCTCAAAAAAAAAAAAAAGAAAAAAAGAAAGTTCAGTAAATGTAAATCAGGCCTTAGCATTAATTAGTCCCTATAGTATGCCAAAAGATAATAGAGTTAACCCATACCTCAAAAGGCACAGAATCTTGGAGTTAAATTACAACTTGACCCCATTAAATTTTTTCAACTTTTTCAACCCCTCATGCTATGCTGAAATGATCTCTATGATGTATATTTTTCTCTTAACTTCCAGTTATAAAGAAATCACCATCTTACAGGGTAAGACGTAATTGTTAAGTTCTAAAAAACTGTAAATCAGAGGCTGACATTCCAAATTGCATGTTGGAATTATCTCATAACACTTTAAAGATAAGTGTTAATGGTTCCATATGTATGACATTTTCTATCATCATTGAATAATAAAGTGATGTGTCTTCATTATGTAGATATGGACAACACTTTAAGATATTTATTTCTTGGATGATGTCTTAATCTATCCAAGGTAGATAATCAAGTTATACCATCCATCCAGTAAATAATTATCAGGCATCTTCTATGTATTAGATGCTGGAGTTAGAACTATAAGCAAGTTTCTACCTTGATAAAATTTACATTTTATCAGAAGAGTCAAATAATGGCTTAATTACCACAAAATATGTAATGATGGAGATTATGGAAATATCTCATGGAATGCAGAGGCAACTACTCCACTGAAAATTTACAATCAACAGTAAGACTCCCTTCCATATAAAAATTCATGGGAAAAAAAAAAGCAATTGAGTTTTTGTTTTCTTTTTGCCATTTAGATAATGAAAATAAATATTTATCTGCCATCTTTAAAGAGTATCCAGGTCTAGTTAAGTCCATTTTCTAGAAAGCCAGAATGTATCACCTTGTGCTGAAATATGATTTAAAACTTCTAAAAGCAAAATCCTCCTAAAAATGGCACATGCTGTGTTAGATGTCTAACATGGGTAGGTGATTGTAATTTACACTACTTTCAGTGGCCTCTACTGATACTTATGCATGTATTCATACCAGGACTTGGAACTCTCCTGAGCAATAAACTCTCAGGGCACATTCTACCCTGCCATCTGTCTGTGCACTCTCTACCATTTCCTGAACCCACGGTGTACATCAACATGCTTGCCCTCACTCAACACCCCTAGTGCAGTGATACGTTCTGTTTTCCTTAGGAGCCATTACCTCCAATAGCACACTGGCTGCCTCTGCCATCATGCCTCCCTGCTAGCCCACTCTGTTCAGCCAGCTGTTTTTCTTCTTGTATTTTATAAGCTAGAACGAAAATGAAATTTCTGAGGGATCCCAAACAACTCACATCAATCATAAATTTAAAATAAGGAGACCCTTTGCCTAAAACAAAATTCAAACACATGGGATTAGTGGAAAATATTTTCAGTGGGCTGAATTTACTTCCAGGACCACAAATATTCCCGATCATTAAAGTGGAAAAAACAAACACCACTTATTTGGCAGTGAACATTATGTCAGTTATCACTACGATTGTCTACACTATGATTATCTAGAACCCTGGAAAGAGCTTAAGTATCTGCACTATTTCACTTACATTCCCCAAATTCCTGAAGTATAAGAAAGGCAAGTATAGTTAATACTTTGAGAGGGAAGCTGAGACCACCATGATTCTCAGTGACTGACCTAAGTAATGGATGGAGGCCTGAGAGTCTTCCTGTCTCCCTGCCCTCATTTTCTTTTCAGAAAACACCACTTCCAGAACAGAACTGCACACAAGATGCCTAATTTTCCTATCAGATATAGAGAAGTTGAGACAAGATAAACGATGGGAAAAAAAATTAACTGATGTTTTCAGTCAAAGGAAATCATCTTTATTTTGTACAGAAACTTATGCAAATTTCCTAAAATGTATAACAAAAAAAAAAAATCTTTCAACTAATATATTACCAGATGGACTCATCAGCTTTCCGAATACCTTGAAATTACTTCAAATAAATGCAGTAACTCTCAGAGTACTATCCTTTTTTAAAAAAGTTTTTTGCCTTAAGGCACATGCACTTGCAGGAAAGAGAGACAGAGATGGTGAGAGGAAAAATGAGAAATCACCCCCACACCCACCCCCCGCTGCCGGGAGGATGGCCACATGGCAATCCTTTCTCCATTCTCCTCACGGGATCTTGGGCACACACACACACGCCGAGTGTGATTTTCAAGTCACCAGGCTTAGGACTCGAACTGCAGTTGATCAGTTGATCATGTGGGAGTCCAGTAATGTAACCACTATGTCATCTACTGGCCCCCCAGAGTACTTTCTATAGTGAGAAAATTCACACCATTCCATGACTGTATAGAAAACTATCCACACACTTCCACAGAAATGACTTTGCATAAAGATGTTGCAAATGTTAACCCCTGCCCACTGACTCATTTTCCTGCAATTAGACTGGATTGTTTTCAAATGAATTTCCTTTTAGACTCACCTCCACTTGCTATTCAACTAGAGGTCCTGTGGTTTCTCTCCTTTCCCTTCCTTTGTGTCTGCTGAATCACCCAGAATTCTTGCTATAACATTTTAAACTGTTCATAATGTTCTTGCTGCTTGAAGCACAATCTGTGTCATTTCCCAGCTCCGATTAGTAAAACACTACAAACTTTTACAGGAAAGGAATTTGAAACAGCATTCCAAGTAGCAGCAGAACAGGAAGATAAATGAAAATAAAACATAATAAAATAAAAGCATGTGTCTCTGCCCTTTGCTAGGTCATGCTGTCTCCTCCTATAAATCCATATTAGTGCAACCCCATTCTTTGCTTGTTCTTGTTCTGTACCATATGTCCAGTGAAGCTGGACTTACGGAAGGAAAATGTTTAATATGCATGGGTGTAACCAAGATGGCTACTACTACTGAGATACATCTTCAGGGATAGCTCAGTGTCGGTGAAAATCTAAAGAATTCATCTGGCAACATCTCGATTAAGTGAGACTCATAAATTACAGCAGCTTAGGGGTGTTTTAAACTTTGTTACCAAGCCAGCTCACTTACAGTAGTTCAGGGTACATGCAAGTTACAGATGCAAACCATTTCCATTTCCTCCACACAGATATCGGCCCCTCCAGGTTTTCTAGTACTCCCTCTGCTGGCAACCACTATTGCTGAGAAGAAAGAGGAAAAGGTGTGTAGGTTGGAAGCTATTATTTATTCTACAGGACATCCACATCTCAGTTTTCTGAGATAACTGAGATAGTAAGTTAAGCTTCCCACTAATAATCAGTTTTTGAGTTTCTATCTTATCAACTTTCTCACCTGTTTAACCATGGGATAAAATTTAGATTAAACTCCCCACAACTGTCATCATATGTCTAAGTGGTAGTACTAACAAGCACTAAATGAATCAAAACACAATTTAGAGAGAAAAACAGAAATACAACCTGGATTTCTTGCTTCTAACAAGAGTAAGCCAGCAATATCCAGTTTCACCAGATGGAAGTTAATAATCTGGGACAAGAACTCACTAGGAATACTAGAATCCTAAAAATGCACTGCTCGTAGCCAACTGTGGGAATTAAACAAAAGTTCATTCTTTCACTGTTTACAATGGGAAACAATGCTTATCATAGCTACCTAAAGTCAAAGACAACTTAAAAAAAAAAGTTTCACATTTTATGAAGACTGAAGTACTATGTAAAATACCTATGGAATATTTATATTTCTGTTAATAAAATTAGGACAGAGCCTAAATGATTCAGTCACCTCTCAATTATCCCTACCAATAAAGTCAATCAATGGAATACATGACCTAAAAAAAAAAAAACTGTGTAGTTTAAATATGGTACATAAATCCACTTCACTTTGGTATGTAGTACACTGAATCAGCTTCATATTTAACAAAATTCATCCCTTCAGAGCAGTAGAAAAATATTAGAGAATCTGGGACCAGCAGTTGGCGTAATGGCTATGTCTCTGGACTCCATGTAGTCGACCACAGTTCGAGTCCCAGACCCGATGGCTTAAATTCACGCCAGGTGCATGTGCGTGTGTGCCCAAGATCCAGAGGAGATAGTGGAGGAGAAGGGATTGCGGCATGACCATCCCCCCTAGGGTGATTTGTCGCTTTCTGGCTTTCTGTATCACTGTCTCTGTCTTTCTGGCAAGCACATCCGCCCTTCTTGCAGCCCATCCCCCCCAAAAGAAAAAAAAAAAAAAAAAAAACCCCCCCCCCCCCAAAAAAAAAAAAATACTAGAGAATCAATTTGTCCAACCGTCTTATCTTTAACTGAAGGGTTATCAAATGTTTAATGGACTTACACAGTTGTTAAATAGAACAACTGGACAATTGGGTCATAGTTTCTTTGGAGTACTATGACAGCATTTCATAGATTGGTTTATAAACAACACGAAAGTATTTCTCTTAGTTCTGGAGGATAGAAGTTTAAGACTGATGTGCTAGCATATTTGATGTCTGGTGAGGCGCACTTCCTATTATATAGACTGCTGTCTTCTTTATATCCTCAGATGGTGGAAGGGAATTCTCATGAATTTCTTCTGTAAGGACATTATTGCCATTCATGGAGGTTTTGCCCACTTGACCTAATCACCTCCCAGAGGCTTTACCTCCTAATATCATTCCCTTGTAGGTCAGGATTTAAATATATAAATGAGGGGGCACGCAAACATTTGATTTGTAGCAGATCTTAATCTGAACATTCCAACTGACATCATAAAGTGGAGCCACAAGGATTCATTCTTTGAAATCTCAAACCAATGAGTTGGCTCAGTCAGTGTCTCCCCTCCCAATCCCATCCTTAGTTCAACCCAACTTCATTCACTTCCCAAATACCAGTAACAAATATCTTCTGACTATCTCAGATTGAGGCAATACCCAACTTTAACAGGATTTAATGTCCCATTATCTTTCCATAGCTGTTGATTGACATCTTCCTTGAAGAAATGAGCAATATTTTTTCAAAGGTTTTTGCCTTAGGGTGCATGCATTTGCTGTGAAAGTGAGAGGAAAAGTAGGAAATCACGCCCCAGGGGGGATGGTCACACTGAAATCCCTTCTCCTCCTGGGATCTTGGACACATATACACATGTGCTCTGCATGAGTTTCAAGCCACTGGGTCCGGGACTTGAACCACAGTCTGCCATGTGTGAGTCCAGTGACATAAATGCTACACCATCTGCTGGCCCCCTAACAATAAGCAATTTTGATCTAAAGAAAACCTTGTTGATATTTTTGTTATCTAAAAATAAATGAAAGATCGATAATGCAAGGGTAGAGTAACCTAACAAAAATCAAATATGAGGAGCCAGGTAGGGCACAGTGGTAACACAATAGGACCCACATGGGAAAGGCCCTGGGTTCCAGTCCTAGGACTTCCCTGAGCACTTTGAGAACACCCATGCCCATGATCTGGGCCAGCATGAAAACTAGTGGATAGGTTTTTGCCTTAGAGTGCATGCATTTGCTGTGAAAGTGAGAGGAAAAGTAGGAAATCATGCCCCAGGGGGGATGGCCACACTGAAATCCCTTCTCCTCCTGGGATCTTGGACACATATACACATGTGCTCTGCATGAGTTTCAAGCCACTGGGTCCGGGACTTGAACCACAGTCTGCCATGTGTGAGTCCAGTGACATAAATGCTACACCATCTGCTGGCCCCCTAACAATAAGCAATTTTGATCTAAAGAAAACCTTGTTGATATTTTTGTTATCTAAAAATAAATGAAAGATCGATAATGCAAGGGTAGAGTAACCTAACAAAAATCAAATATGAGGAGCCAGGTAGGGCACAGTGGTAACACAATAGGACCCACATGGGAAAGGCCCTGGGTTCCAGTCCTAGGACTTCCCTGAGCACTTTGAGAACACCCATGCCCATGATCTGGGCCAGCATGAAAACTAGTGGAGGTGCCTCTCTCTCTTTCTCTCTCTGCATCTGTTGTCTCTCTCACAGAAGAAATAAGCTTTAAAAGAGGTAGCAAACTGTAAATATTATCTACAAATAGAGAAATGTATTTATAAGTATACATCAAGGATACATAATATTCATAGAGAATTTGTGTCCTAAATATATGAGAACTTATCCTATTCTTGAAGAATTCCAAATAAGATCCCACAGCTTTTCACAACATTCCCTGGTAGCACATTTTACTGTTTACCTCTGTCACCACCTTCATAAAACACCTACTTAAAACCTGCCTACTACAGCTTAATAGGCACAATGTTTATTCTAATTTTGCCAAAATGAGGTCAGTAAAGATATAAACAGGGAATACAGTGCTTCTCAAGTGTCAGCCAGTATAGCTGAAGAAAAATTCCCCAACTCTACCTCGCTCTTATCCCTGCCACAACCCTGAAATATCTGTGGAAACATTTTTGAACATAGAAAATTTAAACGAATGGGAGAGTTAGAGAAATCCTTAAGATGTTTGTGAAAGAAAACACTGCACAGAGGGCCTTAAACTCCACAATGAAACATCCTCATACCAGCTGCTGAGAAATGAGCCCCCTTGTTATAGCACAACCAGGAGCCAGAATAATTACAATAGAAACACTTTATTTCAAATCATGAAAAGAGTTACATTTGATCTTCTTGTTAGCAGGGGCTGTGGAGACAGCAACATTTACTGTGAAAAGTTAGGGCAGATAACAGCTGATTTGAAAGGGATTGTGTAAATCTAGTTAAAGAGCAACTTTAGAAGATTATTTTCAATTACTGAGATAACATCATGGCTCTCCGAGAAAAAAAAAAATGGAAAGGTTTGTTCTTTACACCACATACAGTGTACAAAATCTAACAAAACTGCCTGCTTTCAAGCAATAATATCAGCTAACAGCTAATATGCCTTACTTCTACCTTAGACTCTTTCAATTAGTTTTCAATTATTCTTAACACTTACTCATCTCTGTGATCAAAAGTCATTTTTAATCAAGAGAAAAGCTATGGGGGAAAATAAAGTCTCCTTCGAAACAGCTACCAAAGCGTTTACATTTTAAATGCCAACTATACATACCTTTAAGGACTCTAAACTAGGACTAGGGTCATGCAGTAAGAGTACTTGCAATTTGGGGTTGATTAAAACCACATATCACTTGCCAGAACACTTAACTGAGAATATCTGGGCCTCAGCTCCAACTCCCTTCACCTTAACTAATCTATAGGAACATGCACAGATTCAGACTTTGACCAAAACACAGTATGCTTCTAGCTAAATGGCAGCCTTGTCAAGTGAAATTCCTAGTTGTCGTATTGTTCGATATGACTTATATATAGAGAGGGTGCTAATGACGTATTTAGGAAGAAAATCAAATAAGAAAGAACCCATTGTAAAGGAAAAACAAACTAGGAAGCGGGAAACTCAGTATGTTTTAACTCTCATTGATAAGCTAGTGGACTTTTCCAAGCCTCACCTCCCTACAGTGAGGCGAAGTTCTCAATGTCCTTGCCCCTTCAGATTCCTCTTCATACTCTCACTGGACATGTGACATGCTCTTGTGCCTCTGTGTCTCAGCTCTGAATGACTTTGTCTACCTAAAGAGTACCTTTGGAGCCTCGCTTAACTTTCTTCTCTATGAAGGGCTCCTCCACTTCCTTATCAGAATTAATCCCCTACCCTGCTGCACACTCCTCTGACACTCTGTAACTACCTGCTTCATAACTCTGATTCCACAGTGTTCGCCAGTCTTTGCTATCATTTCCTCTTGTCACCTATGTGCCCTTCGAGGGCGGGAAACAAGTCATCTTTGTACAAGTCATTAGGAAGCACTCGGTGGATGTTTATGAGATAATCAACAAAGGAATGAATGATAAATCAACTTCCCCAAATTTCAATTTCCACCTTTAAAATAGGAACAGTAATCATTATCCAGTTCATTCCGAAGCCATGAGGATGAAAAGATGAGAGGACGCTTTTCACATTGTTGGGTGACGTATAAATGTGTGCAATTATGATAAAGAGTAAAGTTAAAAAGTTGTTACGTACAAATAGGTATGAGGCCTTTTCATAAAAGAGGTCATTATTATCCTACAAACATATCACATGTCTATACTCAACTAAATTTCAATATTTCTCAGAAAGAGAAATTAAGCATTTAGCAAAAGGGGACCCTCCAAGGGCCAGCAGGCAGTGTGGAGGTTGAGAAGCTGGACTCTCACATGGCTGATGACGGTTTGAATCTAGGACCTGTGGCTTGAAAATTACGCCAGGCATGTGTGCATGCATACCCAAAATTCCAGGAGAAGGGGTTGCAGCATGGCCATCCCTCTTAGAGGTTGATTTCTCACTTTCCCTCTCTCTTTTTCTGATGAGTGCACATGACCTATGGGGGGGAAAAAAAACTGGCCAAAAAAAAAAAGAAGAGAGAGATAACCTTCATTGTTCAAAAAGTGTCCTTATAACACTAAAACTATCTAAAAATAAGAAAATCCTTAAAATTACTTTACATTTGCTTCTCCTTCCATTAATTCATCATATTTTTCTGCTTGGATAAGTGACTATATATATTCTACTCCAATGATGTACATTGGACCCTGCAGATCCCACTCCCATCTTACCACGTGAAAACATTTTAAAAGCAAAATTACATTTTTCTGGAAGAACAGGTCCAAGATTTGAGGCTTATCTTTGAAGAGAAGGAGATAACTGAGGGATTCTGAAGGTGCAAAACAGCAGTGATAATGATCTCACATTTCAGCTGCAGGTAACTGAGAATTGTATGTTAAACATTTCTCTTCAAATACCTCTGTTTTTTTCTAAGCATAATACTCTCTTGTCACACAGGAAAAAATTCATTTGATCAAGACTACTGCTGTAGCAGTGCTAAGGTTCTTACCAGTGCTAAGCAGTTTCATTAGATGGTTAAAGTACAGTATCCTAGCTGTGTACTCAAGGCAAAGAGTACCACGCTCTCAAACCCTAGGACGATAGTGCATTGCTATAACTCAGTTGTAGAAAGATAAACACTGGAATTTAAAAACACATAAAGAGAAAAGTTGTGAGCATATGGTTCATGTTTGTTTTAAGGTGAAAAATAATTAAAGTTCAAGTCCTAATGTGTCCATTGCTCTGAAGAGCTAAACAGACTTAGTTTCTAAACGTGTAGACATAGACAAAGTCAAGGGATGGCTAGTCAAAAATCATGCAGTTGAATGAGAAGGACGGGAATGAGAGTTCTCAGCACAAGGATAAAAAGGATGTCCAGCTGCAAGTTATCATAAGCTAGTTGGCCCATCATCTGCCTGGCTGCAGCTGTATCCAACTCTCAGCTCACCCAAAGAGATTCATGCTCTTGAGGTGCCAAAATGAATCTCTCCCTTAAAAAAAAAAAATTGCCCAATTGAAAAATAACTCCCTAATCTGCATCCTTTCAATAGAATTGAAGAGCACTTCACCAACACAGAGCACGGGTATCTTGAATTAGCAGAGAACTATTTTTAACACACGAAGGATAAGATATGAAATTAGTTTCATGGGGAATGAGAACCTTGGAGATTATTTACTTTGCCTTAATTACTCTGACTCACCATTAATTTATCTTTCCTAGGGTACTAAATATTTCACGCTAAGATTTCGAAACTAAAGAGACATGTGTACAAATTTGGAGCACAGCAAGTTTGAAGCAGCATCTTCAATACTGAGACAAGGATGCCACCATTGGGCATTGAAAGCCATTCATGGATATACAGTTCAGTAATATTTTCAGGTACAGTTTGTGATGTTCTTAAACTTGGGACCTGAAACTTTGTCCTGAACTATGCAGAAAGCCAAACTGTATTCAGCTTGTTTTACTCCTCAGTCAATAACATCACCAGTGCTCAAAGTTATTCCTGAAAACTGCCAAATAGGGCAGGTGGTAATTGCCTCAAGCTAAAGAGAGAAAAGTTTAGATTGCACTTCTAAGTTTCTAATCATCAGTGCAATTGCACCATGAATTTAACCTGTAAGCACAGTGACTAAGGTGGTACTATAGTAGATATTCTGCAATGGGTTCATTAGGGCAACCGTGGGAAAGAATGCCTCAGCTCCCACCAAAGCACTTACAATGAAGAGGGGCTGCCATATCCAGATGGGCACTTAGCAAAACCCTCTGCGCCCTACCCTGTGGCTCTATCTCGGTACACTGGTAAATAGCGCAAACTTGGGCAGTGCACGATGGCTAGCAGGAGCCTCAGGAGAGTCTCTGCAATGCCTCCAGCTCCACCTGGCATTCAGCAATGAGAGAGCAGGAGGAAGAAGGCAGACTAAAAAGGCTGGGACCCTTCTTTTGGCCCCTGCCCACAAAGAGATCTACCATGTTTGAAATGCTAGAGAAACCAGGCCCAGCCTTGGTGGCACAGGCAGTATGCACAGGGATCTGCCATGCTAAAAGTCACATGAACAACCACAGGTTCAAATCTCTAGTCAACTTGAAACAAACCAGGCTCATTTATGCCCAGGATTGTTAGGCCAAAGGGCTGGGGAAGGACTGGATGGTGTGATTAGACCCTGTCAAGGCTGCCTGTCTGTCTTTCTCTTGTTCTTCCTCACTTGATCTCTCTCTGATGAATACAATAAATAAATATCAGAGAAACTTATCCAGTGTTAAATAACTCTATTTCAGTGAGCTTAAGTCATATTTTTCTCCATATTACATTCTCTTTTTTCATATATGTGTATGTGTGTGTGTGTGTGTGTGTGTGTGTGTGTGTGTGTGTGTGTGTGTGTGTGTGTGTGTGTGTGTGTGTGTGTGTGTGTAACTGATAAAGTTGTGCTTTTTATTTATAAGTTGTACTTTTTTCTCCTTTTATTATTTCACTTAACTGATCCATATCCTTCTAGCATTCTGAACACAATAGCAGACAAGTTCAAATATCTCCAAAATTCTACTACTCCTCTACTTTCTGTTCAAATTTTCTGTCATGGATAAATGTTTCCATGATAAACATTTTTAATTTGACAATTATGATATTAATATTTCTATAGCATATTGATAGCTTTGCTACTTACTTATATTTGCCATATCATTTAGTCTTGTCCATTTTTACCTCTTGGTCCCTTTCTATGGGTTTCATGCTCATGCAAACTCCTGACTTGCAGAATAATTTTCCACAGCTAAGCCTGTTCCCTCCGCCATTGTTGATCCAACTTCATTGCTTTCTATCTAGGTCACACTTGGGCCATTTACACCTTTGGTTATCTTTATTATTTCTAGTCCACAGGTAAATCTTTTTAGGATCATATTTCATTTTCAATACTCAATTTCAATACACAACAGTCTTTCTTTTATATCACCAGTTAAAACAAAAGAAAGTATGTTACGGGACCAGCAGTTAGCGTAATGGCTATGTCGCTGGACTCCCATGTAGTCAACTACGGTTCACATCCCGGACCCAGTGGCTTAAAACTCACGCCGGACATGTGTGCATGCGTGCCCAAGATCCCGAGAGGAGAATGGAGAAGAAGGGATTGTGGTGTGGCCATCCCCCCTGGGGGGTGATTTCTCGCTTTCTGTCTCTCTGTCTGTCTGGCGAGTACACACACCCTATAGCAAAAACCTCTCAAAAAAAAAGAAAGTATACTGCTATTAATACTTCCTAATTTGGGAGAGAAAGAGCACCATGGAACACGTGTTAAAATAAAGTGGTTCAAAATTCTTGTTCCTACTTAACCAGCAAGTACAGAGGACAAGCTACTTAATCTCAAATAAGGTCACCTTGAGGATTAAAAAGGATGGCATATGCAACCATGTCTGAAAATAGCAAAAAGACAAGCATTACTCTGAGATACTCTGATGTTGTCCATTCAGATCCCTTCTCATCACATTAACAAAGGCTACTCTGGCAAACAGCATCTCTCTGCCACTGGGTCCTGAAAGTGTATCATCCCAGTGAGGTCCACCTTTCACTTCCTGAGTGAAAGAAGAAACTAAGGCACACTGCTATCCACTGCCATTGGTTTCTAAATTAACTTTTACCACTAAATTCAACTGCGTGAATTTCAGAAAAAAACACAGCTGAGAGTTCTGCAGTTAAGTGCAAAAACAGCCATCACTCCCAGTACTTCCTATAATGCCTCATGCACATAATGGAAGGAGGACGTTGAGTACCAGGATGACTGGGAGATAAGCATGTGCCAGTGATGAGCTACATACAAGTGGGCCCTCAGAGCCTCCCAAATTGTCCGTCTGTGGTGCATCGCCCACCAAGCACTAGATTTGCAGCTGGTAGAAAGCATTCTTTTCCATCTTTGCTTATTTGTCTTCCTGGAAAAACATTTTAAAACCACAGATGCTTTGATTAACCTCAAATGATATCACTTCACATTTGTCTTGCACAGAGAAATTGTGACACCAGAAATTCTGTTTTAATTCTGAAGCCTCCATTTGAGAAGTCAGAGGCTACACAGAACAAGCTCACAATAGGCAGTAGAGGGATATCAACATATAACTGGCAGAAGTGTGGCTTTATAGCTTACATGGCTTGTGACGATTAAAATGGAAAATGGGCACACCTTTGATCGAGCAATTCCTCTAATGAGACTTACTAAATGAGGGAACCAGCAGTTAGCGTAATGGCTATGTCGCTGGACTCCCATGTAGTCAACTGCAGTTCGGGTCCCGGACCCGGTGGCTTAAAACTCACACCGGACGCGTGTGCGTGTGTGCCCAAGATCCTGAGAGGAGAATGGAGGAGAAGGGATTGCGGCATGACCATCCCCCCTGGGGGGTGATTTCTCGCTTTCTGTCTCTATGTCTCTCTCTGTCTGTCTGGCGAGTGTGCGCGCCCTATAGCGAAAAAACTCTCCAAAAAAAATAAAAATAAAAAAGACTACCAAAATGAGAAGCAGTCATGCATTGCTTAATGACATGGATACATTTTGAGAAATGTGGTGTTAGGTGATTTTTTATCATTGTGTGAAATACTTACACAAACCTAGACAAAATAGCCTGCTATACGCTTAGGCTTTATGGTACAGCCTATATTGGCTACGAGCCCATACAGCATGTTACTGCACTGAATATTGTAGGAAACTAACACACTGGTAAGTATCTGTATATCCAAATATAGAAAGGTGCAATTAAAATTACAGTATGGGGGTGGCTCAGTGGCCTGTGTTTAAGGCAGCCAGATCCTATATGGGCGACTATGCAGTTCGAGTCCTGGACCTGGTGGCTTGAGAAAAATGCCAAGCATGTGTGTGTGTGTGCTGAAAATTCCAAAAAGGGAAAGACATGAAAGGA
>NW_006204120.1:1667716-1688595 GCF_000334495.1 Tupaia belangeri chinensis
CTTTCTCCTTTCTTTCTCTCTCTCTCTCTCTCTCTCTCTGGTGAGCACACACACTCTCTGGGAAAAAAATTAAATATAAATATACATGTGCATGTATATACAATATTTCAATATTTTCAATATTGTACAACTGTACAATAATATTTTCTTCCATTATATCCTTATTCTATAAGCTTTTTACTATTTTTAAGTTGGGGGGTTACTTTTTGTTTAACTTTATAACTTTTTTGTTAAAAACTAGGACATAACCACAGAGGGTAAAGGTCAGAATCATTAATATCATTGTCTTCCATCTTCACGTTTTGTCCCCCTAGAGATGCCATGATAAACAAAACAACACCAGATTCAATCAGACATACACTAAAATAATGGAATAAAGAGACTCAGTAAAATGACATATATAAGGGTGCTTCCAGTGTAACATGGCATATTGTTTGACAGTAAACTTTTCTTTTTATATATAAGTAGAAGGAGTATACCATAGTAGTTCAATTCTGGAGCCCACTCGAAAATAATGATTAAACATACACTATAAAGATCGAATCGGGGAGTTACCATATCCTGATTTGGTTATTATTCTATACTTCTTATGGTTATTTGAGAGTCTACACACTACATTCATGTATCCAAAATTCATACCATTCCTCATAAATATGTATGATACTATGTGTCATTTTTTAAAGTGGCATAAATACATAAGCCAGAAACATAGTTGTTCATCATTATCGAGAATTATATACTATACTTAAGTCTTTCGTCCTGTACTTTCACATAACTGGCAGCAGGGTAGGTTTGCTCACATCAGCATGACAGCAAATGCCTAAATAGTGCATTGCACTACGACTTTACCACAGCTGTGACGCCACTAGGCTATAGGAGTTTTTCAGTTCCATGATCATCTCATGGGGTGCCTCATATGTGCAGCCTGTAGTTGACTGAAACATCATTACATAGGGCATGACTGTAATTGTACAAATATAAAATGACGTACATACAGATATGCATAGAACAGCAATAATTTTTAGGAAAAAAAAATGAGAAAAAAATCTATCAACAAACAGTAGAAAGTAAATGTCTACAGGGAACTCTAACAGATACCATTAGCTGCCTACTCAACAAGGCATTTCCTCTTTTCTTCTACCAGTACTCTAAATTCCAATTCACAAAGTTTGAACAGAATTAGCATAAACCCCTACTCAAATCTGAGGCAATCAAAAAATGGCATTCCCTGGTCACATGACTTAAGATAATCTAAGCAGAAGGAATCCCAGAACTTCAGTTTAATTATTAAAAGAGAAGCTCTGTTTTTTTGGACAGAGAATGTGCCCCTAGAATTACAGCAATTTTGCTACCATGAAGAGCAAGAAAAAAAAAAAGAGGAAATACAAAATTATAAAGAAAAAGATCCTAAATTTCGATTAAATCATGCCTGAAGCTCCTATCCACTGGATTTTTCAATATACTCTTATTATAAATGCTAGTTTATCCTGGAAATTGTTACTTACAATGAAAGGTACCAAATAAAAATGTTCAGTCATTTAATATATATATATAGACATGGAAAGATACCCATTACATGATACTAGAAAAAAAAATCAGATCACATAATAGAACATACAATGAAAGCCCATTTACTGAATTTTATCTGTATATCATGTAGGTCAATATATTAGATCATTGGAAATGTCATGATTCATTTTTGCATAGAAAAATACATCATGACTTTTCCAATACAACCCAATAGATACACTCCCAGAAAAAGATCCTAAATTTCAATTAAATCATGCCTGAAGCTCCTATCCACTGGATTTTTCAATATACTCTTATTATAAATGCTAGTTTATCCTGGAAATTGTTACTTACAATGAAAGGTACCAAATAAAAATGTTCAGTCATTTAATATATATATATAGACATGGAAAGATACCCATTACATGATACTAGAAAAAAAAATCAGATCACATAATAGAACATACAATGAAAGCCCATTTACTGAATTTTATCTGTATATCATGTAGGTCAATATATTAGATCATTGGAAATGTCATGATTCATTTTTGCATAGAAAAATACATCATGACTTTTCCAATACAACCCAATAGATATACTCCCACATACAAATATCTATACTTATATAAACATAGCCTGAAAAAGAGACAAAAATTTAGAGATATGACCGAAGGAATTTTACTAAAATGTCAACAGTGGTTCTCTCTAGTATTTCTGAGGAATTTTACTTTCCTTTTTGTACTCTGGTGTTTGCTCTTGTATGATGGCATTTTTGTGTTTGGAGGAAAACAGATTAGCTTTTATAAAAACTAGATATACTAAATCTGTCTTTATAGTAAAATAAATGGACAGTTTTCCTTCATATTCCTCTCCAAACTTAAGTATTGCAGGGGGCAAAAAATCAAAGAAACTAGCCAAGCACTCAAAATATTATTTCATTATAAAATTCTATGATGATGCAATGAAACTACTTTCAGATCTGATTTATACATGCTGAAAAAGAAACACAGCCAGAGATACCTAAGTGTCTTTCTAGAAGAGTGGAAATAACATTAATCAAAATGAAATATGACTTTCCAGAAGTTGCAAACTTCATACCCCAAAAACAGAGAATCCTGATGGAGAAGGGCAGAGGCACAGGAATAGCAATGACCTAGATGCATGTAGACAGTAGAGACCTTGAAGACCTCTTGAAAGCTGCAAAGTGGTGGCTGGTTGTGAGTTTTGTTGTGTTGGTGGAGTAGATGGCTACCCCTGACTGCTGCTGAACTCTCACACCCCTTTTTTCATGGAGATAAACCCCCAAGGACCTAGTCCACTCCTCAGTAGTGGAACCTTACCTTAGTCACTTCAAACTCTCTAAAGGTAATTGTTTCAAGTAAACTAGAAGACTAGACGTCTTCCATGATCCCTTCTGTTCTAAAATTACAATTTAAACACATCACATAAATTGTTGGAGAAGAGGAGACTATTTGAAAGATTTCCATAACATTAGGGTAGAGACATCTGAGTCCTATAGATTCAGGCTGAAAGTGACAGATCTAAGAGGTAAGACTGGGTTAGAAAAACCTATCAAAGACCAACAGAAGTCAAAGATAAAAATCTTGATTTGTTTATTGGTGATTTTTTACTACAGCTTGTAGGATATTCTAAAAAGGACTTAAACTCTAGCTTAAAATCAGTTCATCGTATGAACATCTCTTTAATGTAGTAAGAATCTCACAGGTATAAGCTAACTACAAAGATACCAACACAATTTGTTTTATAAGGTAATTTCCAGCATTTGCTTCTTTTACAATAAATTACTACACTGGACTTACATTGTACTTCAAAATAATGCCATTGCTCATGTCCAGTCACTATTTTTTAAAAAGAATTTATTTATTTTAATTTGCTACAGGGCTCATGTGCTCAACAGAAAGAGAGAGACAGAGAGACAGTGAGAAAGCAAGCAATGAGACTGGAATTCAAATTGTGTTCAGCCATATGAAAGTCTCACATCTTAACCACCAGACCACCTGCTGGCCCCTGGTCAGTCACTATTTGGTTCTGGGAGAGGTTCAGTATTTCAAGAAAGAATAAAAAAGACACCTTACATATCATTGTCTATATTACATGTTGGCTTTGGAATCAGATTAAAGATGCATCCTCCCCCCCCAAAAAAAATCCCTCCCACTCAAAATTATAAGCCTTCACTAAGTTATCCATTTATTTATATCTGGATAAATGTTTGGCAGCTTTCTACCATGAAAGGCACCAGGATGAAAAATAAGACAGTCTAAGCGGTTCTCAAACCTCAGTTATTTAAGAATCCTTCAGGAACCTTCCTCAGTCCTTCACATCAGCAGTTTTAGGTAGGCACAAGTAGCTATTCTTTTAACAAGCATCCTACATAGATCTGAATAGAGTGGATTACCCTCTGGGAAACAGTGAGGTAATTACAAAGTGTCTTAGTCACCTACAGAAAATCAAACCTGACTACATAACTCTATGAAGAGATTTCAGAAAATTTCTAGGAAAATGGAAATAAAGTACAAGTTTATTTGGGTGTGAACAATTTTAAATCCATGCATATATCAATAACTATTTGAAGATCCCTCATATATCATTCTATTCTTCTTCATATCTATGGTCACGTTTTTGTCCTTTGTTCAGGAATTTACCACTACCTATTTCTAAACTTGATAAAAAATTACCTAGTTGGTTCTCTTGCTTTGAGTCTTTTTCTTTCCAACCCCTTCTCCAGAAGTTTGCAGACAGGTTTTATATACAATCACTTCTCACTTAATGACCTGTTTAAGGACCCTTCAGACTTGCTACCAGTTCTCCAGTGTAGGAAATTCCCATTCTCAGGCCATGTGAGTCTTGGGAATCCCTTTCCTTAGTCTTTTTCTCAATGTCACAGTTGGTTAATATTCACTACATGAAGCATTTGCAATCACACAAGATTTCATATTTTGTTTATCAATTTGAACTTTATTGTGTACCCATAGCACTATTCAGAACAAATAAAAACAATTATACCAGATTTATTGGATTGTCAGAAAAGTCATGATATTTTTTTCTATGCAAAAATGCATCATGACTTGGGAACCAGCAGTTAGCGTAATGGCTATGTCACTGGACTCCCACGTAGTTGACCGCGGTTCACGTCCCGGACCCGGTGGCTTAAAACTCATGCCGGGCGTGTGTGCGTGCGTGCCCAAGATCCCAAGAGGAGAATGGAGGAGAAGGGATTGCGGCGTGACCATCCCCCCTTGGGGGTGATTTCTCGTTTTCTGTCTCTATGTCTCTCTCTGTCTGTCTGGCGAGTGCACGTGCCCTATAGCAAAAACCTCTCCAAAAAAAAAATAAAAAGAAAAATGCATCATGACTTTCCAACAACCCCATATATTATGTATGGTGGTGCGTCTTGCACTTTCTGGTGTTTTAACTAATGTACATTTTTTCTATGGATAGAAGTACATTATTCCTGTGCCTGATATCTACGGAAAAATGTATGCTCTCTGGTGCCAGGACACAAAACATCTGCCTTTAAGCTCCTCTCTTTTCAATCAGCTCACTTAACAACCTAGTCATATGAGTGTAACTCGGTCATTAAGTAACGAATGCCTGTATGACAAATCAGACCACACCCTTAAAATACTTCAATAAATGTTTAATAATATAAGGTTTACTTTGAGGATGATGGAATGTTTTAAAATCAGTACAGATGGGGGCCGGCAGGTAGCATCATTGTTAAGGGTGCTGGACTCCCACATGACCAATGGCAGACCTGCTGGCTTGCTTTTTTGCTCACTTTTTCACTATCTCTCTTTCTCTCTCCCTCCTTCTCCCCCCCCATCAAATTAAAGTAAATAAAAAACTAAATAAGTAAATAAAGTTAAATGAAATAATTCTAAATATATATAAACACATACACACACACACACACACACACACACACACACACAGATGGCAGTTGCACCACACTGTGAAGGTACCAAAAGCCACTGAATTATTCACCTTAAAATGGTTCATTTTGGAAATGGCTGCCAACTCTACAAATACACTAAAACCCACTGAACATACACTTTAAATGGGTATATAATGTTAACTATACATCATTAAAGATTCTTTTTTTTTTTAAGAGAGATTTTTGCTACAGGGCATGTGTGCTCACCAGAGAGACAGAAGCAGAAGGTGAGAAATCACCCTCCAGGGGATGCTCATGCCGCAATTTCTTCTCCTTCATTCTCCTCTCAGGATTTGGGGAATGCACACCCACGTGCCCAGCCTGAGTTTTAAGCCACTGGGTCCAGGACTTGAACCGCAATTTACTACATGGGAATCCAGCAATGTAACCATTAGACCATCTGCTGGTCCCAAAAGCTATTATTATTATTTATTCTTGAGAAATTTTTGCTGTAAGACACGTGTGCTCACTGAACAGACAAACGGAGAGCTAGAAAGCAAGAAATCACCTCCCAGTGGAAGATGGCCATACCACAATTCCTTCTCCATTCTCCTCTCAGAGCTTTGGGAATGCATGCACACATACAACCAATATTATGTTTTAAGCTGCCAGGTCCAGGACATAAACTGTGTCAACTACAGTGGGAGTCTAGTGACATAACAATTACACCATCTGCTGGTCCCAAAAGATGTTATTTTTAAAAGCAAAAAAAAGTTCATTCAATTATATGAATTTCACCGCAATTTTTTTCTTTTTCTTTTTCTTTATTTTATTTATTTTTTGTAGAGGTTTTTGCTATAGGGCGCGTGTGCTCGCCAGACAGAGACAGAGAGACAGAAAGCGAGAAATCACCCCCCAAGGGGGGATGGCCACGCCGCAATCCCTTCTCCTCCATTCTCCTCTCAGGATCTTGGGCACGCACCCACACATGCCCGGCGTGAGTTTAAGCCACCAGGTCCAGGACTTGAACTGTGGTCGGCTATATGGGAGTCCAGCAACATAACCATTACACTAACTGCTGGTCCCCGCAATTTTTTTTAAAGAGATTTTTGCTATAGGGCACATGTGCTCACAGGAGGGACAGAGAGAGACAGACGGACAGCAAGAAATCATCCCCCCAGGGGATATGGCCACACCACAGTCCTTTCTCCTCTATTCTCCTTTCAGGATTTTTTGGACACATGAGCACACACATCCAACGTGAGTTTCAAGCCTCTGTGTCTGGGATTCGAACTTCAGTCGACCATGTGGAAGTCTAGCAACATAATCATTATGCAATCTGCTGGTCCCTCACCTCAATTAAAAAAAAAAAAAAAAAAAAGAAAAAGAAAAACCCCATCAATTACTTCAAATTGCACCTAAGATAAAACCCAAAGTCTGCAGCATGGTCTAGGAGTCTGACATAATCGGACCTTAAGCTATCTCCAACAGCCTCATTCCCAGCCTCATCCCACCTTCACCTCTGTTCTCCAGCCACTCTAGCCATTATCCAGTTTCAAAAAGCCACATTCTTTCTCAAGTCGGAGCTTCACACATGGGATTCCCCATCTAGATAATCCAATAACCCTTCAGATGTTAACTTCTAAATTATTCTCTCATATGAGCCTCCTCTGACTACTTCACTCACATTATACCCTTTCAGAGAAATCTGGTTTTAGTTTTTTCAAAGAACTTACTATGAATTCTAATTATATAATTGTTTTCTGTTTAATGTCCTTTCCAGTAAACTGTGGACTCTGAGGAGGACAGCAATGGTGACTAGTTTCTTCAATGTGTTCTCAGCCCCTCATGTGAACTTGACATGAAAAATACCTGTTCATTTGGCACAATGAATACCTATTTTTTCCCCAAAATGTTCAGTCTCTACTACAAAATGAGTATTGAGATAGGTCACAATAATATAAAAGATTTAAAATATTCATGTCAAGAATTATCCCTTTAATCACCAGCTGAGAAAAATCAGAAACTACTTAAGATGAACTCAGCACAATACAGAGTGTATCAACTAATACACAGAAAACAGCTTCTCTAACTTCTACAGCACATGCCTTGTGTTACTTGGCAGAATCAAGTCCCTAACGCCCAGGATAATTCCACTTAAAATCTCTCTCTTCTTGCCACTGCACATTACTGAGTAATAAGGAAAGAACACAGAGAGTTCCTCTCTGCCGAAACATACAACTGAAATGTGTAAAAGAATAGGATTCGGAAGGATGTCATAAGCAGGCACAATTTACTAGGAAAAAAAAAAAAAGTGCATAGAGTACTACCAAGAAACAAGGCCCTGAGCTCAGTCAGTTCTGAGATAAAGAAAAAAAATGGAGGACAAACTCACAGAAAAGCAGGCATAATGGAGTTTTATAACTAAACAAACTGTTCTTCAGTGATTATAGGTGTGCAAGTGATTTTTTTTTTTCCAATCTTGTGACTTGTATTAACTAGAACCCTAATTTGTCCACCAGGCTGAAGTGTGTCTTAATTACTTGCCTTCAAAGCTTATGCCCATTTAAAATGAGCTTATTTCTTTTCCATTGTCAGCCTATGCAGAGCTACCTAATTCACAATTCTCTCTCCTAGCACTCTCCAGTTCTGGTCATTATGGAGAGCAGAAGACAGCAAGTGGCCTTAGAGGCAGGTTCCAGAAAAATCCATCTGTTCACAATTGTGTGCACCAGCCTACAGAATACTCCCCCCCCCTTTCCCCACTACAAGGGCAAATATTCTTCTTGGGCCAAAGCTTTGAATTTTCTCAAGTCTCAGATCTGTAGAGCTGGTGATGATTTGCATGGCTGTTCACTTTAAAACTATCCCCATGTGTGCTGCAATGACTAAAAGTACTGCTCCTGGCATCTAAGGATGGAGCACCTCACTGGGAGGTTTATGTGTTCTTTAACACTTTGGTTGGATATAGCTCTGAAACTTTTTCTTGACAGAGGTTCCAGCTCTTTATGCTTGGCTGAGAACCCTTGGGGGAAAAGGGGTAACGGGGCCAACATGGCAGCAAATAAGACTGCTCTCTGACAGGGAAGGAGCCTGAGCAGGCACTTCACTGGCCACCCCCATTCCTACAGACCGAGCTGCTCTTCTGTCCCCCTTTCCTTAAGATAGTGTGTGAGAACACCATGGTGGCCTTCCACTTTGCCTCTTTGACATACTTTCTTAATTTGCTCAAGGATGCTACTTGAGTCCTGCTATCCTCTTCCCAAAGCATTATTTTAATGTTTTTTGTTCGTTTGTTTTACCATGGTTTGTGTTATAGAACCAAATATATTTCCACAGGCAATGAGGTAGAGGAGCCTGATAATACATATGAAAGGTGGTGTCCTTATGTAGCAAAGTGAAGCAAAACTAAACCCTTATGCACCAAAGATATGACTTGAAAGTCAAGTGAGTCATGAGACCAATATGTTAATAGGCTAAGGATATTACACATACAGATGAGATCAGTACAAACTTCTGGCCAGAAATAGGACAGGGAAGGTGAGCAAATGAGGGGCTGAAGGACAGAATAACAAAGACATTTCCATGAGGCTGCCAAAATGCCAAATATTGGATTGTTGGAAGAGTCGTGACATATTTTTGAATAGAAAAACAGAAAAAGTAGGCCGTGACTTTTCCAACAACCCAATACATTTGACAAAGGGAAATTGGTGATTGAAAAATCAGAGACTAGGAGGGAATGAAGATTCAGTAAAGGCATAAAGATTCTTGGTGGCAGGGTTAAGATCATGAATGCTGATAACCTCTACCCCTGGAGCTAGCAAAGTTTTTGCAGTGAAAGAAGCCAAAATGTTGTAAGAGAAAATCCTCATTAGACGGAGTTTGCAGGAACTGGGAAATGTCTAACTAGGAAACAGAAATCCCTTCAAATATTTTCCACTGAAGAAATTTAATACAGGGAATTGGATTCTCAGGTGGTGATGACACAGACAGCCTAACACCTGGTGGTGAGGTAGTCCAGAGATTAGCACGAGCAGAAAGCAGCTATCTCTCCCTAGGTTGAAGAGACAATAGCAGTAGGCAGTGTTGGTGGAGTTCACAGGCCAAGGTCCCTAATGACTCTCTAGACCAAAGAAGGTCTGTAGAGCATGAGCTGTACTACAGAGGAGAGATTCTCATTGCTAGGGATGCCTCTCGAACCTTGGGGGGAAAAAAAAGAAATACCCTTTCCCAATGTCCCACAGGCTGAACACAGCAAGTCAGCTGGCTCAGAAATCCAGGAAAGCAGCCTGCAGGGGTGAGCCCCCTCTGGTATGGAGAAGAGAAAGGAAGAAGAAAAAGGCTGGTACAAGGAATGGGGTTACAGTGAGCTTTAATAAGAAAGCTTTTACTCTAACAGACATATTTGTAAAAGATCTGTTTATTGCCGTGCCATGCTTATTGCCATCACAAAGGCAGAAATAAAGTAGGAGCTCTACCTTGTGAAACAACTCACTTTTCCCATCACGTTCGGGTGGCCCCTGATGCCACTCTGCAGAGTTAGAAGAGAGCTGAGAAAAAAATTCTATATTATCTTCTTACAATTTAGCCAGAACTAGTCCAAACAGGTGATTTGTTTGTTTGTTTAATTCCAGAACAAAACAGGCTCTGGGACCAGCAGGTGACATACAGGTTAAAGTGGCTGGATCCCGTATGGCCGACAGCATAGTTAGAGTTCCAGATCTGGGAGCTTGAAAAACACAGCAGGCACATGTGTGTGCATACAAAATCCAAAGACAAGAAGGGATTGCAGCAGGACTTTGGGGTGACTTCTTACTTTCCCACTGACTTCATGTCTCTCTCTAGCCCTATAGCACACATATGATGCCAGTCTAAGAGAAAATAAAGAAAAAGCTTCTGACTTTAAAAAATAAAAATATCGGGGCTAGCAAGTAGCATAGTGGTTAAGGCCCTGGACTCTGGATTCCCACATAGCCAACAAAGATTTGAGTCCTGGGCCTGGCAGATTGAAAATCATAGTAGACACGTGTGCATATATACCCAAAATCCTAGGAGGAGAATGGTGGAGAAGGGACTGTGGCATGGCCATTCCCCCAGGGGGTGGTTTCTCACTTTCTCTCTCACTGTCTGTGTCTCTCTGCAGCAAGCACACACATCCTATAGCAAAAACCTTATAAAAAAATCATAAATAGTGGACAAAAGTAAATACGCATGTGCACACATACACAAAGTAAAACGGGAAATATCATATATATGTGTATAATATCCAAACTGAACAAGCCTCCTTTCCATGGTGTTTCACCCATAGTGTTCCTGGCCTCTCACACACAGTCAGTATTCCTCCTGTCATAACTTTGTTCTTCCTGTTAAGCAAAGCCCAATGGTAAGCTCTTTGCTGACCCATTCACAACTTCTTATAATTTGGGCTTTTATTCATTACTGACTCACTGCTATTTCTGCAAATATATGATGGGATCAGGTTGCTCTTGTTTGATTACTCAGCCTTCACATTTCTAACTACAGAGTCAGAATACTAGTATTCATACACAGGACAATTAGGAGAATGTCTTATCTTATTTCATATAATCTAACAAGCTTTATTTAACCTGCTCATTTCATATTTAAATGCTTCATTCGCAACAGCTCTCCTTTGGTTTGTACTTTTTTTCTCCCACTCTTTTACCCCTTTATCTCCTTTGGGAGTTGATGGCCTGAGAACTGGAGAGAGAAATTGCAGCCAAAAGCCTGGCACCACGGCAGAAAAAGAGAAAGAAAACAGCCACACCCCAGCTAACACTCATTCATTTCGCTAAAGCGTGTGCTATCAGAGCAGCAGGAGAAACAGCAAATATAAGTGCATAAACAATCATGCTAAGTCTTCCAAAAACGGGTCATAGCGTAAAAATTACCTCTTGGCCAAGAGCAAAGAGAAAAAAAATATCACTATTCATCACAAAATGAACATGCATCACAGGTATTTCTCCAACTTCTCTTCTCTACAACTCCACAGCTCCTTTCTGTAGAATAGAACTTTCTTCCCTTAATGATCTGATAGTGAATTATTTATAGCCCTCCATTTATCTTTCCTTCTTCTTTTATTTATGCTCTGAATTGTCCTAGTTAACCCTAGAAAGTCTGACTAAGATTACAGGCAAGACAAGATTCCCAGTCTTTCCAAGAGTGCCAAGTCTATTAGGCAGAACAGGGTAATGAGGCAGAGTGAAGGACTAAAAGCTTGTTTGAGGATGGCAGTGAACACATATTGCAGTTCTCCATGCTATGGTGATGCTCCTAGAAAGCTTTCCATCAAATTCTACCTGGAATCCTTTCCTACATCTCCAGCCCCACAGTTACTACTTTAGCTTAATCCCTGCTCATCATTGTGTCCCGAGCAGTGCCGCATCCTAGCTGGTCTCGATGCTCTCAACTCTTTTCCATCAATCCATTCCCACACATCTGCCTGGGTGATCTTTCTAAGCTGCAAATCAAAAGTAGCAATGGCCTCATTTAACCTTTCTCTTGCTTTCTCTTACCTGAGGGTAGGTCTCCCAAACTTGTCTCATTTTTAAAATAATTAAAAATTAAATTTAAAAGGTAGATTCTTCCATATTCTGTGTTGAATTCCCCCAGAAGCAGACGTTGAGACAGAATTTAAATGCAAGTTATTTATCTGGGAGGAGATTTTAGGAAGTGAGGGTAGAGGAGGGGGAAGTGAGACAGCCGTTAAAGCAGTGTTCTAGTGAACTGCCACTGTAGGCAGCTGAAACTTTCACAGGGGAACTGAAATATGCAGGATGTAGAGCAGGCACAGAATTATCACAGAGGGTCAAGGATGCTAGGGTATTGCCCAGATTTGTCATTCAAGGCTAACTGTGCTGCATGACCATACTGCACACATGTGGGATAGAAAGCCCTCAGATGAAGAGCAGGAATAAGAATTCTGCAGATGTGTGCTGGAGCAGGGAGTGTCAGAGCACACCTGCAGAAACTGGCCCCAGCCGCTCCAGCAGGCTACATCAGTGATTCAGTGGGTTTTGGTAGGATCCAGAAATCAGTATTGTGACAAACACCTTATGGGATACCTATGAAGGGGCAGATTTGAGGAAAGCTGTGCAAAATCATTAAGTCAAAAGTCTCTGGTGTGTCTTATGTACTCCATGGTCTCCTGTCCTATTCTCCTGCTCAATGGATCCCCACACACAGGCACTTGTGAAAAGACACTGAATTTATGCCCTTCCTACAAATAGCCTGTTCCCCTCCATGAACAGAAACTGTACCTTAAGGATCTCGATGATCCGCAGAACTAAATACAGTACCATTCATATTATAAATGCTCAATAAATGTTTGCTTAAAAATAATCCTAAGAGAGGGACCAGCAGAGGGCACAGTGGTTATGTTGCTGGACTCACACATGGCCAACCGTGGAATGAGTCCCAGACCCAGTAGCTTCAAACTCACGCATGCATGTGTGTGCATGCATGCCCAAAATACCAAGAGGAGACTAGAGGAGAAAGGACTACAGCATGGCCATCCCCCCAGGGGGTGATTTCTCACCCTCTGTCTCTCTGGTGAGCACATGCACCCTATTGCAAAAATCTCTCTTAAAGAAAAATAATAATCCCAAGAGGAAGTACTATAGTACTTTAGAGGTAGTACTGGGAGGTCCTTAGACAAAAGTAGATAAATAAATAAATTTCCTCATCTATCATTATTATAAAATAGTAGGTACAATTCCACTATTAGAATTAATTAAATAAGTACATATTTAGCACCTATTATGTGGGGGGAAAAATTCCTCCAGAAAAGAATTTAACCTTTAAATGGCTTACATTTTCATAAGGACTTTCTGACACACAACTGTGAATGAAACTTTACAAAGGCAATAAACACTGGCAGTGCTGGAAAGGTGAAGAATACTTTAAAAACTGTAAGTCCTTCAGACTTTACCTACTTTGTGATTCTGCCAGAGCTGTCCCTGGAGATACTTCGGCACTCTACCTGCTTCACAAATATACAGCACAATGATGAAGAAAGCCTCATTCAATAGCACAGAACACTTGGGATTGTGATGTCTTCCAATGGTCACCAGCTGGGTATTGGGAATCCAATGGCTTCTGCAACTTTCTAAGCATCCAAGGTGCTCTCATGCAAATGAGACCAAAGTTCTGACCACTTGTAGTCATTAAAGATCTCATCCGTGGCTTTTCTCCCACTGTTTGGGATGTTAACCACAGCACCTTGGCCACATTCTAGTCTGGATCATTAAATTGGAGCTAGCAAAACTCATCCTCTAGCACCAACTAAATATTCTTTCAGACTTGCTGCCATAACCTTTGTTACGCTGCTGTGGCTCCTAAAGAACTATTTTATACTTGGGATGGCTGTATTTGTAAAAAATCAATAGCCTTGGTATAACTTTCTACACTGACAAGAAGTATATCCCCAAATATTACTGGCTAAGTTAACTATTTTGACTTTTTTAAAAATATAATGTCATAAACAATTAGAAAACTACAGTAATTTCTTCTGCATTATCTAAATTTTTACTATTCACACAAAGACTGAACTACATATTTGCCACATTACACAAAGTGGGAGCAAAGGTGAATTTTACAGAATATTTATTTAGTGTTTATGATATGCCAGACTCTGTTGTAGATAGAGTGGGCACTATTTATGCCCTTCCTACAAATAGCCTGTTCCCCTCCATGAACAGAAACTGTACCTTAAGGATCTCGATGATCCGCAGAACTAAATACAGTACCATTCATATTATAAATGCTCAATAAATGTTTGCTTAAAAATAATCCTAAGAGAGGGACCAGCAGAGGGCACAGTGGTTATGTTGCTGGACTCACACATGGCCAACCGTGGAATGAGTCCCAGACCCAGTAGCTTCAAACTCACGCATGCATGTGTGTGCATGCATGCCCAAAATACCAAGAGGAGACTAGAGGAGAAAGGACTACAGCATGGCCATCCCCCCAGGGGGTGATTTCTCACCCTCTGTCTCTCTGGTGAGCACATGCACCCTATTGCAAAAGTCTCTCTTAAAGAAAAATAATAATCCCAAGAGGAAGTACTATAGTACTTTAGAGGTAGTACTGGGAGGTCCTTAGACAAAAGTAGATAAATAAATAAATTTCCTCATCTATCATTATTATAAAATAGTAGGTACAATTCCACTATTAGAATTAATTAAATAAGTACATATTTAGCACCTATTATGTGGGGGGAAAAATTCCTCCAGAAAAGAATTTAACCTTTAAATGGCTTACATTTTCATAAGGACTTTCTGACACACAACTGTGAATGAAACTTTACAAAGGCAATAAACACTGGCAGTGCTGGAAAGGTGAAGAATACTTTAAAAACTGTAAGTCCTTCAGACTTTACCTACTTTGTGATTCTGCCAGAGCTGTCCCTGGAGATACTTCGGCACTCTACCTGCTTCACAAATATACAGCACAATGATGAAGAAAGCCTCATTCAATAGCACAGAACACTTGGGATTGTGATGTCTTCCAATGGTCACCAGCTGGGTATTGGGAATCCAATGGCTTCTGCAACTTTCTAAGCATCCAAGGTGCTCTCATGCAAATGAGACCAAAGTTCTGACCACTTGTAGTCATTAAAGATCTCATCCGTGGCTTTTCTCCCACTGTTTGGGATGTTAACCACAGCACCTTGGCCACATTCTAGTCTGGATCATTAAATTGGAGCTAGCAAAACTCATCCTCTAGCACCAACTAAATATTCTTTCAGACTTGCTGCCATAACCTTTGTTACGCTGCTGTGGCTCCTAAAGAACTATTTTATACTTGGGATGGCTGTATTTGTAAAAAATCAATAGCCTTGGTATAACTTTCTACACTGACAAGAAGTATATCCCCAAATATTACTGGCTAAGTTAACTATTTTGACTTTTTTAAAAATATAATGTCATAAACAATTAGAAAACTACAGTAATTTCTTCTGCATTATCTAAATTTTTACTATTCACACAAAGACTGAACTACATATTTGCCACATTACACAAAGTGGGAGCAAAGGTGAATTTTACAGAATATTTATTTAGTGTTTATGATATGCCAGACTCTGTTGTAGATAGAGTGGGCACTATTCTAGGTGCCAATAGGTATACTTTCAGCATAAATGTAAAACATTCTCCAAGAGAATAATTCAATTCTTCTTTACTACTTTTTTTCTGAATGTATCATGTTTACTTTAAAAACTACCACATACAGATTTCCCAATCAAATACTTTCTGTCCATCCTTAAAAATAAGAGTCAAGAGGACCTTAACTCTATGTGTACGCAGGTGCAGTTAGAAGTGTATCTGTCTAAGAATGAGAAAATACAATTCCTGGCTAGCCTGGAGAGTGGCAAATGGGATGCTGTTTATATACTTATTTGTTTTTTTTTGTTTTCAGCAATCATTCCATTTGGTTGGGTGAGAGTTTACAGGTTATAATAGCAGAAGCTGACATAAGGAAATTGAAAACATAAATATCTCTTGTTTAAAGCTTCTCTTTGCTGCATAAAAAAAAAACAAATCAGGTCCTTTACTATCATAAGGATGAAAAGTGACAAAAAGGAAATGTACAGACACATACATCACCTTCTACATGAAAATAGGAAAGTTAATTAAATATCAAGATTCCAATAGATCAAATTAAAGGTATGAACTACAAAATATTTAACATCATACTATACAAATAGACAGGAAAATGGTTCAAAGAAATAAAAAAAAAACCATAATCTTAAATTCAGATTAATCTAGAGGATGCAAAAGAGTTACTTCTCCTGGACAAAGTATACCCAGAGTGGAAAAGTGTTGTTTGGCTTTTGTTTTGTTTTGTTTTTTAAAAAAAGGAAAAAAAGAAAATCAGCCAAGTTCACTTGAAGTCTACCAAATTATTATTCTGTTTGAAAATCCTTCTAGCAAGAACAAGTTAATAGCAGGCTTCTAAAACTAGGTTAAACATGCTGTAAATCAATTTATTCCCCCCATACAAATCTGCTAAAGTGCATCCTTTCTGGTGAAAATGGCTCTTCAATGGTACTTAATACTGTTACTACATAGTTTCTTCAATCAGTCCAGTCTCAGGTTTTTTTAACTTAAGGTGTTATATTAAAGTTAACTGCTTACTTTCATCATAAATAATAAACAAAGGAATACAGATTCTTTGAAATAGTATAAGGAACCACAAAATATGCTACACATGCAAAACTTTTATTTAGATGAAATCCTGAGTAATCCATATGCAATTCAAGTTGGCCACCCAATTCATTCATTATCACTTCAGAATCAAGAAGCAATCTACACAATTACTTCTCTCAGAGATAGATGACTGCCCCTACGCAGCCAAGGATCAGGTAACACTTTTGGCAATATAGTACTGATAAAGGAATGAAATGAATATTATGCAGCTCACAGTCTGTCCCACATACTTTTAAGAGCCGAGATCACACATCGACAGTATGTCATTGCATTGCAGGACAGAAGACTGTAATAAGTGACTGATTAGCCATACCACTTATACTCGTACAGGTATACAAACCAGCACAATATTCAATCTCATCCCTGTTAAAATTGATACACGGAACAAGAGACTGTTAAAGATCATCCAAAATTCGGGACCGGCAGATGATATAATGGTTATATCGCTGGACTCCCACATGGTCGAACACATTTCAAGTCTCAGAGCCAGTGGCTTAAAACTCATGCCAGATATGTGTGTGTGTGTGTGTGTGCATGCCCAAAATTCCAAGAGGAGAATGGAGGAAAGGTGACTGTGGTATGGTCATCCCCCCCTGAGGGCTGATTTCTTAAGTTCTGTCTCTCCCTGTCTCTCGGGCAAGCACAGAGGCCCTATAGCAAAAATCTCTCTCAAAAAAAATTTTAAAAGATTGTCCAAGATTTTAGACAACTACCAAAGCAAGGGACTGGACTTTCCAGCTGGGAAAAGAGGTAGGATTCATAGGACTTTTAAAGACTGGAGGCAGAATACACTATACACACTGCATACAATACAAATGTTATACGCCTAGTGTGTCAATACTGAATTTATACTCATATATTACTCTATTTTCTAAATGTTTATTAAGAGAAAAACTTTGTTTAGAAATGTAATGTAAATAAATATCCTAGAAAGAATACTTCAGGAGGGAAATTGTAGAAAATAAATGTTCAAGTGTGATGTAGAAGACATCATGGGACTGACTCTGTCACCAGTGTTGATATCAGCTCACTGTGATTCAATATCCCTTAAAATTACAATTAGAGCATTAATTTTTATTACTATTTACCATTTAGCAGTAACATCCCTCAATATATTTAAGTATCACAGAGAACTCAGGTTTCTGTAATATCCTAAGAGCACCTGACAATAGCAGAAAGTGTGCTCATGATGTTTAATGACTATAAAGGTAAGAATGAGAAGGGTCTAAACTAGTCTTCCAATCTTTCATTTTGTAGTTTACACTGGCCTAAAGAGGGCAAGTGAAATTAGATGCTTCATGTCATTTCACAATAACAAAATAATTCGTGCTATAGTAAAGGGAAAAAAAATCCCTCCCCTCAAAGAAACAGCTTTACCTGACTCAAATGAAACTTGGTACATCTGTTTCACTTGGAAGGTTGTAATGCCTTAGCTACAGTATGAGTATCAGGATGTGGAAGCAGCTGTCACTGCTTTGTTTTTCATTCACAGTAGGTGGTTGCCAAGCAACAAAATACTATTGTCTGTTTCCATGATCTATTGGCCAATTCTAGTGGTGATAATGCTTTCTACAGTTTAAAACTGGGCCACCTTTTGGACAAAAAGAAGTGAGAAAAATTCTAAGGATGACAATAACGTATATATGAAATAAAAACACTGACTATAACCTAAAATTACATATACGAATATATAACTGTGCAGATACATACAATTTTGCATATGTGCATATGAATACATGTGCTTATACATATTTTTATCCTACCTGCAAACCCATTTAAATTTGATAGGCCTACAACTATTGCATAATCTAAATCTGTGAGAGGAAATCAAGGCATGACTTAGAGAAATAAAAACAGTAAGAATCATTTTCTTAACCAGAGCAGTAACTTCCAATTTTTGTCAGCTGTATCAAATCTTGTCCCTTGAAGTCCTCCAGTCAGAAAAGCAATTTTGTTTACTTATAAAAATAATAATAAATGGAAAACCAACATCTTTTATTTTGGAATCAACATCCAACATGTTTAATAAGTTGTTTCACTTAACAACATGTGCTACAAATAGTGTTGCTGTTTATACCCAAGAATTTTTAAATTTATTCATTTTAGAAATAATTGAATTGCTCTCCCTGGAATAGCCTCATATGATTCCCCACTTTGTTTTGATATGTGTCCCTGGAGAGTAACAGGCATGCTATGTTACTCCTGCATATTTCACAATCAACATTCAACATGTTTAATAAGTTGTTTCACTTAACATGTGCTACAAATAGTGTTGCTGTTTATACCCAAGAATTTTTAAATTTATTCATTTTAGAAATAATTGAATTGCTCTCCCTGGAATAGCCTCATATGATTCCCCACTTTGTTTTGATATGTGTCCCTGGAGAGTAACAGGCATGCTATGTTACTCCTGCATATTTCACTTGCTTACAAATAAAATAGCACACAGTGTATTCAATATAAAGTTGTCAACATTAACTTGCATCAGTTGCTGTTTGTTTTGCATTGACAAGGCTTCTAAAGATAAGAATTACAATATTCTAGGATGTACAGACACAACATCAAAACAGCCTGAAGGAATTAAAGCTGGAAAATGCTAGGGGCAATCATGCTTTGAAATGAAGAGAAATCAGTATCACTTAAACATACATATATATTTCTCAAAGGCCTTAAATAATGCCAGAACAATCTTTCGATATCATGCAATGTTCATCATCTTCCCTCACAATGTTTCAGAAACACTTTGACTTAATTATTTAATGCATACCTCTAGAGGGGCCTTTCACTTTCTGAAATTCATTACCACTTGCAAATTTGTATATTACAAGAACCTGGAACAAGCACTATCCACAGATAGACATTATTATTATAGTCTCTATGGAAAGGGCAACACCAGAAAAACAAAAGCAAAGTGTGCTAACAATGAGCTAAGTATTAGCCAAAATTACCACATTCCCAGACAGCTTCTTCCGTCAAATGCACCCACCTCTCCCGGGCCCACACTAAAACCTCTCACCCCAGTGAATACCTCCTTGTACCTCAGTTTCCTAAGCTGGTTCACCTGTGTCTCTCCTCCAAAAACCAATCACCATCCCCCTAAGCACCGTTTACTACTTTCTCCAAATTACTAAATATACAGCCCAGTTTGTCTATGAACCTTTCCATATGCACTGATTTCCTGCACTTTCAAAAATTACTGCCAATCAACAAATGCAGTGTTGGCAAAATTAGGGTTATGAGCCAGGTTTTTTTTATTATTATTATATGTATTGTTTGTTTTTTTTTAGTTCTGTAACAGTGAAAGATTGAGGAGGAGAAAGAAAGAAAAGCAGGAACGTGGTTGGTGAAAGGACTGTAGCTGAGTGTACACAATGGGACGCCAGGATTCTGCAGAGCTGGGCTTCCCCACCTGTCGACCCCACTTCCCCATGTGCTCTCCGCTGGATGACAACCACAACACACCAGAACCACCCCCCTCCAAAAGGCGGGCGGGGTTACGCCTCCAGCCAATCAAAACCCACGAGCCCCGGGTGTCCAACTCAGCACTCTGGCTGCCGCCTAGTCCAGCTGCCGGGTGCCTCCTTTGCCTTGGGCTGGTCAGAGAAGGGTGCTCTCCCGCTCAAGAAGACCTGTCCAAGGTGTCCGAGTTCCCCGTGAGAGGGGACAGTCACAAAAAACAACAATAGTACCTAGCGCAGACAAGGCGGGGAGGAAAGTTTGTGGCCCGCACCTGAGCGAAGTCCGCCTAGGCAGGGAGAATAAGGATGCAGGGCGGGAGGATGACACCTGGAAAGCAAAGGGCGACGGGAGGGCTGCGCGAGCAGTGCGGGGTCCCGGGGGCGGCGGGCGGCGGGGTGCGCTGTCCAAGGTGCAAGAAAGGTGGTTGGCGCACCGCAGGCGCGAAGCCGGGAACCGACCGCCGCTGGCGGGCGGCGAGGAGAGCAGGGAACAGCTGTCTGGGCCGTTCCGGCACCCCCAGGCTAGTTAAGTGACGGACATAAGATGGGGTAGGACGAGAAAGGGCGCCGGGAGTGCGGCGAAGCCTCCACGCACCCCTCCCTACCAGCCTCACCTCTAGCTCCAATCCCCTCCCCCCTCGCCCACTCCCCTTCGAGCCTCGAGCCTCGTGCGGTGGCGGGAGCGGGACCGGGGGACCCCGGCTTGGTGCCCAGACGCGCCAGAAATGCTGCGAGCTCCGGCGCTGCTTACCTGGGGCCGCGAATGAGGAGCAGAGGCAGGCCCCCGGCCGC
>NW_006204120.1:1688804-1693173 GCF_000334495.1 Tupaia belangeri chinensis
GTGCGCACGCGCGCCTGCGAGTGTGAGTGTGTGTGTGCGCGCGCGCGCCCACAGAGTGGGGGAGTCGCGAGAGGAGGGGGAGAGAGACCGAGAGATGCTTGTAGGGACCGAGGCAAAATTCTTCGCCCTCAGAAATCCGTAAACCCGGGAAAGGAGGCTCGAACGCGCGTCTCTCCTGCTGGAGCTCGCCTCAGGGCGGCGGCAAAGGAAGAGGGGACGGCAAGGCGGCGCGCTCGGGCTCCGGATCCCAGCCAGGCTGAGCCCAGCGGAGTGCGCGGCCACCGATGCAGCAGAGGCGCCGCCCGCAGCCCACGGTTGCGCTGCCCCTCGAGGGAGGGGCCGAGGACGCTAGCTCTGGCCGCCGCGGTCTGGACTTCTCAGCGGGGCGCTAGGGAACAGCGTAGGGCCCCCATGGTTGCAGGGAACCGAGGCGCACGTGGCAGACTACCAGCTGGAGCAGGCTAGTGCTAAGGTTGCGGGCGTGAAGTGGGCGGCAGAATAGGGCCCAGCGCAGCCTAACCGCCTGGCCTGGGCGGAGGATGTGGGGTGAGGGGCCGAGGGTATGGTCACGGTGCGCGGACTGTGAAGGATTTGGTGTGGATCCTCACTCCAGGTGACTGATGCCTTTGTTTTCCTCCGCCGGAGGCCACTTTTCCTCAAAGTTAGCCACTGCCCAGATCAAGTGCCGGCCTTCTCTTTGTTAGATTCAGTTGTGCAGACATCCAGGCAGTGCCTCATCCCCTTCCTCCATGCCACATTGCAATACCTTAGAAATAAAATGTTAAGGCATATTAACATTCTGCCTAGCGGTATACTTTTCCAAGCTTATTTTAAATTCTGAGTGGAATTTTATTCACTCTAAAATTTCTTCAAGGGTGGTAAGGTCTGAGCAATACTTGAAAATACCCATTCTGGCAGAAGTCCTAAGGACAGGGATTGTGGTTTGCATACTTTTGCATGCCCTCCAGTACTTAGCACAGTACCACTTAACTGCAGTTCTCTCTAAATGTTGAATGACCGACATTGTTTTCTAGCTTCACATATCCTGAAGGCAAAACTTGGATGCTGGGAAAGTCATTACCACCCTACTAGGCTTGCTTGATTTTAACTTATGCTGTTTCCCTGTGTGTGTGTGGCTGTTTTCCCCTCTGGCCACCAGAGTCCCGGTGCAAAGAGAAAACCAAATACTGACCCACTGTGCAGCCTTACCAAAGGGTGCTCTGCAAAGAGCACTCTGCAAGGAACCCACTGGGATATGCTGGATGTGAGAAGGCAAAGGCCTGCTTTATTTCATTCCTAGGGGAACTTAACCTTTCAAAACATGAATGTCACTGTTCATTAATAGTTTATACTGTCCCTTCTAGAACAGACAGAAAGTTTTAAGAGAAATGCCTGTTCCTAATAGCTCATCAGGTACAGGCTTTTTTCTTGTAAAAAGTAGTACTTCAAGGACGCTGGTCAATACATCTAGGGTCACCCCAGACTGCTAATTCTCCCTGTAGCACCAAACCCATGTTCTTCAACCTTGGTATTTCTGTAATCACCCTCTTAGAAGTAAAAGTCCTCAATTTTACATTCCATGATAAATTCAATTCCTTTGAACTCAGCCTCTTCTATGAGTTGCCTTTCTCTCCACTCATGAAATGCCAGCTGTGAAATACAACTGAAATAAAGTGAAAATTAGAATGGATTTATTTGGGTGCTGTGATGTGTTCTCTAGTGGGGGTCCCTTTCAATTACTTTTCTTCTGTCAGTCGATTACAGTCTTAGAAGATATTTGTTCTGATATTGGAATTCATGTGCTTTTTTGTTGTTGTATTGAAGGCTTAAATATTTAAACATTTTACTTGAAGTCAAATTTGCAGGAAGAGCACAAAAACTGATACTCCACTGAACCCTTGACAGCCAACCTATAAAATGGATTTGAATCAAATCTTCCAAAATAACTGTAAAACTTTGTTTTCCTTAGAAAGTTGCTATTAGGGATTCATCATTTTCCCAGATCCTCATCTTAATTTGTGGGATAGAAGAATGTCGATCAAGTTGTCCCATCTCTGATGATCAGCAAAGGGGGCAGTCTTATCTTTTTAAACATAAACCCACTTACAAGGAACCAACATTTAAAAATAAGAATGCAGTCATATAGCAATCTTAATTTGTCTTAATTTAAAAGATTAAACAGTGGAAAGAAAGACTAAACATAAGATACTTTATCTGACTGATCTAAAATTTGGAGAAACAACTGGGATTAAAATGGGGTCAACACATAGTTCCTTGTGCTACTTAAATACTACATAATAATAAAGTGTACAGCCGGGAGATTTATTTTTATATGCTATTATCAATTGGACTGAGAATCAATAGCATGTTTGTAAAGGTCCAATTTTTCTTCTTAAAAAGGGAACACTCTTAATGTAAATGCTTTTTCCAATCTGCAGCAGTGCAGTAAACTAGTCAAACATTAACGTCCTTAAAAACAGAATTGTGAAGGAATGGAGTGTATGCAGAAACACTTTAAACTGATTTGATCACAATCAATCTGTTCTGTTCATCTAAATAAAAAGCAAAAGCTTTCTATAGCTGAAGACTGAGAAATTTAGACTGTGAGATGTACCATGAATTCCACAGTCAACTCTTCATGCTGGGAGCCCATTGCCCCAGATTCTTTGAAGTGAGAAGGCAGGAACCCTTAGCTAAAGTACCACTGTTGATTTTAGTGGCTGTGAGCCTGAGTAAAGATACAGGCAATTGCCCCCATAATTAGGCCCCAGGTTACTTAGTTGATCAGAGTTTTAAACGATAAACACACACACCTTGACCTGCACCTGGAAACAAAGTGCCAATTCAGTACAGAGTGCAGCATAGGAGCAAGGGCAAGTCTCAAGTTAATGCTGTTTGTTTCATGCTTTTATGCATTGCCTTATTCCAGGTAACAACTTAGGACAACTTAATTCTGATTGGCGATCAGGTATCTTTTGGAAAGTCAAAATAAGAGGGAAAAGAATTCTAAGCAAAGCAGACAGGTTTTCTTAGTGATTAATGCTGTCATTTGGGGTATGAGTAGATATGTTAGATACCAGTGGTTCTAACAGTTTGGGATGTTATAGATTTTCTGGAAGCTAAAGGAAGTTTTGGATCTTCTCTCTAGGAAAATGAACATATTAATCTATAAAATTATTTTAAATGTTTTTAAACTGACAGGTAACATTGTACATATTTATCATGTACAACATGATGTTATGAAGTGTACATAGATTGTGATTAAATCTAGCTGAATAGCAAATACATTACCTCACATAGCTATCATTTCTGTGATGTGAGCACTTGTCTGCTTTGTATTTGTTGAGAATACTCTATGTCATCATTGACTATAGTCGTGTTTGAATGAAATTCCAGAAAGCTAAGGGAACCTCCTCTGAACCTTAAGTGAAGAACCACTGCCTAGGGCTGGCCTCACAGGCTACCAGTTAAGGGAGCCAGATCCCACATTGCCAAACACAGTTCAAATTCTGGCCCCCAATGGCTTGAAAAACATGCTTGGTGCCTGTGTGGCTATGCTCCAACTCCCAAAAGGATGGAGAAATGGAGGAGTAGGGATTACAGCATGACTCTGCCCTGTCAGAGGGTGCTTTCTGACACTCTCTCTTTCTCTCTCTCTCATATGAGTGCACCACTCTCTGGCAATAAAGCAAAATAACACCTAATCTAGATCTTTTGCACATTGGTAGATTTACTAGTGCACATACTTCTATTTTTAATCTAAAAAATTTTTGATGGGTAACACAAAAGAGATGTATAAGCAAATCAGTAAACCAAACAAGTATTTATTGAGTACTCACTTCATAATCAGTTCCATTCTCCATGCTGCATTTGTTACCAGCGCAGTGGTAAGGGATCGTCTGTTTCTGCTTTAAATGAGTTTACAGTCTAACTAACATCATTCTTGGGAACAAATATGTGACCATGAGCATAATTTATCACTTGACCAGAAGCAACAAACTTCAGTTTAAATTACCAATAGGACTTAGTAAAGCCATTTGTTATACAAATAAATAAACCATTTGGGTGATAATTGATTATCAGTGGCCAATGTCTATGTATATTTTCACATTCATCTAACCTAGTAGAAATCATCCAGATTATCACAAGATGTATAAAATTAAAAAGCTAGACTATTGTCATAGTCTGAGTTTTAGATTGAGAATAAGAAGAAAGTTACTGACAAGAAATAATGGACCTCATGGATTAGCTATCTCTAGGAACCCCTGGGCAGAGTGAAATCTTTTAGAATATGCTAGAGTTTATATTCAGGCCATCAAGGAATTCATAGGTACACCTATAGAATTTGTAATCTCTGTGTGCAAGGTTC
>NW_006204120.1:1693186-1711070 GCF_000334495.1 Tupaia belangeri chinensis
TTTAGATATTTTTAGCATAACATTCTATTAATACACTCCTTAAATTTTTGTTCTTTTTCCATTTTTTTCACTTATTAACAATTATTTTTACTTGATATAACTTTTTATTGTAATTTCTAATTTATATATAACTGTCCTACATTTTTGTGAAGGACAGTATGGTTTTTGTTTTTTGGTTTTTGGTTCTTGAGAGAGGTTTTTTCTTTGTTTTGTTTTGTTTTGCTATAGGGCACGTGCGCTCGCCAGACAGACAGAGAGACAGAGAAACAGAAAGCGAGAAATCACCCCCCTGGGAGGATGGCCACACTGCGATCCCTTCTCCTCCATTCCCCTCTCGGGATCTTGGGCACGCACGCACACATGCCTGGCGTGAGTTTAAGCCACCGGGTCCAGGACCCAAACTGCGGTCGACTACGTGGGAGTCCAGCAACATAGGCATTACGCTAACTGCTGGTCCCAAGGACAGTATGGTTTTTCAAAGCATTTGTACAGTGCAAAATCAAATCAGGGATACAAGCACATTCACCATCCTCAGAATTCAACACCACACCATGTTGTACATACCCAAAAATCATTACATTGGTTTTTTTGAGAAGTATATATTACCTTGTTACCAATGTTTTTAACTCCAATTTTTAAAAATACAACTTCTTCACTCAATTCATGACAAAATTATAAAGAGTAAAAAAGCAATAATCCCAGGAAACAAAGTTTTCAGTGGTTTAAAGCAGCTTTGCCATGGACTCTCCTACCACTTATGGGATGGCATGGCATAAAGTCAGTTACCTAATTAGACTGTTGAAAGAACAACTATCCATATATTGAGTACTTTATATAAGCCCAGAGCTCTAGCAGCTTCATATGGGGAAACCAGATGTCAGTCTCATCTTTTGCCTTTTCCAGAGGTTGTTTTAGCAAAGCATGAAAATAGCATAGGTCATAGAGTCAGAAGATGTGAGTTCAAATCCCAGCATAGAAAACAATTTGCCATGTGACCTTGGGCTCCTCACTTCCTGGGCATCAGTTGGCCCACCTGTAAATAAACCTACCTCATGGGTTTGTTAAGAAAATTACATAAAGTAACATGAGAAAGTGTCCCTTGTATTGTAGGAGCTCAGTAAATTTCTGTGAATCTTGGATCTAAATCAAAAGTGTGTGGCAAAAAATTGGACCATATACAGATAGGAAGCTTCTATAGAAATTCTGAAAACCTTTGTTAGATTCTAACATTGCAATGAGATTGAGGGTCTCTTCCAAGGATACTTTAAGAAAACCATAGGCAACCAAAAATTAGCAGAAATGGACACACACATACAGGAAATTGTGGATTCCATAATTCTAGAGGTGCTGTAATTTCATAAACTCTTCCATTATTGCAAAACCAAAGCTTTTGAGATTATTTGTTTTCAGTCTCTGTTGTTTTTTATTTCCTGTCACATAGATTGTTTCCCTCAATGGTACTTTGCCCTGCTAATTTAACTGTGTGAACATTCTTTTTACAGATGAATACCAGCTGTAAAAGTTCCTTCTTTTAAACAATAGTTCACTGTTTCCTTCCCTTAATTGTAAAAGTAGTGTGTGTGTTCATTGGGAGAAAAATGACAATACAAAAATGGATAAAGAAGAAAAAAAATACAATAACATTATCTCTTAGGGACCAACTATAGTATTATTTTGGTATAAATGCATCTAGACATTTTCCTTGCATGTATTTATTCTCTTTAAATGCCATTCAAGTCAGAGTTCAGCCATTTAAATGTTAGCACTTTAGCAAAAACAGTTAAATGCTTTCACAAAAAGGTTCAAATGGCATAGTTTTTCTTTCACAGTCTTTCCAAGAAGGGCTCTTTACTCAGCATCCCTTTAAAGCAGAATTTTAACTGGTCATCCTTGAAACTTTTACTTTTTATTTCCCCACTTTCACCACTTCCAACAACGAGTACTTTTTAATTGCCCTTTAAAAACTTAATCTCACCTTGCTGACGTGTTTTGGAGTCACAAGCCCTGCTCCTTGGCTTCTGGCCATTCTGTGGATGCTTTGCATTACTTAACCTCCACCCCCAAAATGAGGTCCAGTTGTAATCTTGGATCTGGTCCTGCATTCCTTGATGGAGCAGAAAAGATTTCTTGGTTTCAATGAGTAACCAGAATGTTCATAGGAGAGAGCATCTACTGGTTGTGCAGAAGACTGGTATGGAGATGGTAAATTATTTGAATTCATCTTTCAAGTTGATTACTGCAGACAAAATTTAAGAGGCTTATTTTATTTTGCTTTTAATAATCTACAAACAATTCTTAACCATTAATGCAAATGACTGCAAAAATTCCAATAGAATCTTCCACCTTTGTAGTTGAGTATGCTCACTGTTTCACTCAGGAAGCTATCATTATCAATGAAAGATATAATATTTATAATTTTGCCAATTTGCTAGTTGTATAAAAGGCAACTGATTCCCAAAGTAAAAGAATCTCAATCCCAACGCATTGCACTCTACAAATTTAAGAGATCAAGACCTTTGGTGACACTGTTAAAGTGAGGGTTAAAGAATGGATGGAAGAAATAAAGGGAGGGAGGGAAGAAAAAGGAATAAGATGAGGTGGGCTTAAATACCTACAGGAGTTTCCTGTGGAATATACACTCTACATTGTAAATTATGGAAGTTTCAAATAAGTTATCACTCTAAATGTGTAACTCACAGAAAATAATACAATAAAATGTAACAAGTGAGACTAGTTATGTCTAAGAATTTGTATAAATAGCAGAACATAGGCATTGAAAAGTCTTGGTGAATACCAAATTGCAAAAAAATAAATAAGATAAAGAATTATAGTATGTCTCTAACATTCATCAAAGACGAGATCCATCATATTTAGCAAATCAGAGAATCTCAGCAACTATAAAGTGACCTGTTGTTGTACAGGATCACTTATCTTGTTCCTTTCTGGTGTTAAATGCTGCTAGTTTATGTCTATAGGTCCTCTTTAGTCTCAGAATGGGTTCCAAAATTTTTATTGAGAGATGCCAAGCATATGGCATTGAATCTGAAAAGTAAAATGCAAGCAGAAAACAAAATCTAAGCTGTAAAATAGTCAGAGGCCAGTGGCCCAGAACTAAGTTCATGAGAGCTGACTAGCCATAGAAAGCCCCTCATGTGTAATACCTGGTTTGGAGGAAGCCCAGAGAGATGGATGCTCTTTACTTCCAGTCCCTTTGACTACTATCAACAATCATTTTTAAAACTAATGTAACCATATTTGACAAGAATAAATAAAACTGAAAATAAATGCCATACATTTTTTTTTTACTTAACTACTTGGTGGCAGGTCTACTAAAATAAAGTATGTTGTATGCCCTTTAACTTAACCTTCACAAATCAGAATCACCAGAAAAATATTAATATTTAATTTTAAAGAAGGCAAATAGAGGGACTAGCAATTGGTGCAATGGCTATGTTGCTGGACTCCCATGTGGTCAACTGTGGTTTGAGTCCCAGACCTGGTGGCTTAAACTCACACCAGGTGCTTGTGCATGTATGCCCAAGATCCCAAGAAGAGAATGAAAGAGAAGGGATTGCGGCATGGCCATCCACCTCGGGGGTGATTTATCACTCACTTTCTGTCTTTCTGGCGAGCACACGCACCCTATAGCAAAAACCTCTCAAAAATAAATAAATAAAGGCAAATAGAAAAGTAAAAACATGGGACCAGCAGTTAGCGTAATGGCTATGTCGCTGGACTCCCATGTAGTCGACTGCAGTTCGCGTCCTGGACCCGGTGGCTTAAAACTCACGCCGGGCGTGTGTACATGTGTGCCCAAGATCCCGAGAGGAGAACGGAGGAGAAGGGATTGTGGCGTGGCCATCCCCCCTGGGGGGTGATTTCTCGCTTTCTGTCTCTCTGTCTCTGTATGTCTGGCGAGCGCACGTGTCCTATAGCGAAAACCTCTCCAAAAAAAAAAGAAAAAGAAAAAGAAAAGTAAAAGCATTTTGAAATTTACCATCAGATTAGCTGGATTTGAATCACAGGAATGTCACTTTTCTAGTGAACTTGTGTAAGTTTCTGAACCAGGCTAAGCTTTGATTTTCTCATCTGAAAAATAGGAATGATTTACCTCTGAGATCTTTCTAAAAAGATGAAATGAGACAATGCTAAGCATTTTCTTCTTCCTCAATGTTGACATGCCCCTAGAGAATACTGAGGGAGTGAAGTTTACTCTCCTCATCCACCAAATACACCACTGAGGTTACTTTTCTGCTTTCTCTATGTCAGCTCTCTCCTTGTTTCTATCAGTGTGACTGACTGTAAATTCTTCTCTGCTCAAAAGAGAATTCCATTGCATAGACTTGGGAACATTTCTTTTTCATTAAAAGTGGTCTCATTTTACTTACTTTCCATGCATTAACTGCATTCTGGATAAAGTATTACTAGAATTTAATTTTTTAGACACAATATATGGAAAAGAAGAGTCAGCAGAAAAAGTACACATCTGCTCTTCCCCCCTCCTGCTCAACTTGCCACTTTTCATATCACAGCAAATACTCTTATAAATCAGTTTCCTGTGATTTCAGCTAGCATGATTTTGCTCTTCAGAGCTAGACCGCTCCTCAGTTTTTTTAAACTGCAAAACCATAAACCAAGCCCCAGACCATGAATCTTTTGTCATTAAAGAACTACACCTGTGTGACCCAACCTGAAACACTCAATACATAAACATAACAGAAAACTCAAGATTTGGGAAATAAATGAATCAAGTATTCTTTATATTTAAGATATTCTGAGAATTAAGTTTTTACATGCTGAAATTAAATCCATATATTTATATTTCTTAATCTGTTACATGAAGGACTTAAAGTATCAATAAGAGATTCTTGAAAAAGTGATTGTATCCAACATGAATTAATAAGAAAGATGATGGAATTGTCTCCTCTAAAGTTTTTCATAAATAGGTCTTTAAAAAAAGGATTTATGCATAGCACTTCTAAAGTCAGGCATTGATGATAAAATAACTACTCTTTCAGTGAGAAGATTTTCTGATGCTATAGACTAGAAATTCTAGAATATTCTGATACATTTTGGTAAGTTTTATTCCATGACAACTAAAGAACAAATGAAAAGAAACAGGAAATAGGAATTTTCCTTTAGCAGCTGTTTTAGTGAGAAACCTACATTTTAGGTTTCCACAAGAGAAGAAACAGGACTTTGTTCTTACTGTACTAAAAGATCTTGTGTTGATGTTAAAGTTCTTATTGGAGAGAAAGGAAGAGATAAATCACACATGTGCAAATATGTAGCTGAAAAATGCTAGACTACTCTAAGAGTTATTGTCATTGTTATTATTTTTTACCCCAACTTTGGCAAAGGAACCATGTAATAAAAGACTATAAGACTATTCAATTTCCAGGAAATTATTAAAGTTTCATTCAAAAAAACACGCTTAATTATTTGTTTCATTTGTTTAGACTTGTCATTAATACAGTTTACTAGAATTCTATTTAATTCTTAAAATTGAAATGTCAGTTATGATTTTGTCTTGGTCTAATTTTTCTCTAAAGCCATTTCCCCATCTTTTCAAATTTTATTTACACTTGATTACCTATAGTAGATGTAAATAAAATGAGTAAACTTTTTAGTAAATAACCATATCTGTGTTCACTTTTGGGCATCCTAACAATGCTATGAAAGAATTATGGACCATGTATTTATAAAGTCACCACTATGACTAATTCCTTACAATGATATTTATTTTTATACAAATTTATTTATTTATTACATTTAATCACTGTATATCATTACAGCATGCCAAATGAATTTTCCCATTATGAATACACTGCTTATCAGTCCGATCAAAGATATTACCGAATACATTATAATTAACAGATTTCTTTCCATTTTGGGTCCCGTAAATGTTTTGCTTCTTTCTTCTTCCCCTTGATTCCCTCCCTCTAACCCTCTCCCATTTCCCACCCTCCTCCCCACTCTCTACAGTATCATCATTGCTCTCCATGCTTTTATACCTTCCAATCCTTTAGTTTCTGCCATAGAGTGCCCACATTCAGTATATATTGAGTGAGGGTATACAATTTCTTTCTTTCATCATCTGTACTTCACTTAGCAGTCAATCTTCCATATTTGTCCACTTTTTAATCAAACTCCAGGGTCTTTTTTTTTTTTTAATGGTTGAGTGATATTCTGCTGTGCATATGTTCCACACTTTTTCAATCTATTCATCTGTTCATGGACATTTGGGTTGGTTCCATGTATTAGTGATTGTGAATAATGCTACAATAAACATGGATGTGTGTTTTTCTGACTGAGCATTTTCCTGTCCTTTGGGTAGATACCTAGAAGTAGAATTGCTGGATCATACAGAAGTTCTATTTGTAGGTCATTGAGGATCCTCTATATTGTTTTCCACAGTGACTGTACTAAATTATATTCCTACCAACAGTGTAGGAGAGTTCACTTTTTACAATGATATTTTTTTAAGGAGGTGGTTTTTGCTGGAAAGGACTGTTTCATAAAATCCTTCTAATGACTACATCATTATGGAAACCAATGGAATTGTAAATTCTATTGTAGAACTGAGGGGCATTAGAGACAATGTTTCCAAATTTAACCTATGCTACAAATTTGCTTTTAATTTATTTTCCAGAGCTCTTCTTTTCCCAACCCATTATGATAGGGATTTATTTTAAAATGCTGATTAATTTATACAAAATCAAGATGGAAAATGCACATATGTTAGAACCAAGAACTTGTGTTCAAGTCATGGGTCTCCAACTTACTGTTTTACTTTGAATAAATTATTTTGTCAATTCCTGTATCAATTTTTTTAATCTCTAAATTAGAGATAATAGTCATGCCCATCTCACAGTTATGAGAATTAAATTGTTCACATAGAATATTTTGTAAAATCCAAGACATTGTATAAATGCTAACATATGTCAGGAATATTACTGGAGTTGTTACTGTTTTAAAATATTAATATTTCCAAAGCTAACTAATAACATAGTCAACCATGAGTTGAACTACTTCACATAGTTTACTAAGCAAAACACAGTCCACTTGCAAATTGAGTTGCTTTATGCCTACATCAGTGTTTCCCCTTTCTGGAAAATGTAAAGAATATGAGGTGTTCAGTAGATTTGCTATTCTCATTTACCCCACATCTTACTTATTCCCTTCTCTCTACTCAATTTGATTTCTTTTCAATGTGCTTGTACCTTTCTTTTCTACTTGTTTTACATCATATAACTTATCACTTTTCACAATGAATAAATATCCTAAGGACCATGAAAAATGCCCACAGCACTTCTTGTCTAAGAAACGCATAGGCTTTTTATAAACACATTAATGATCATCACACTATATTGTCTGCCTTGAGTGTTTTCTCATCTTTTTATCATGCATATCTGCTTATTTTAAAATCACAGGGCAAGAACTCTGTCTAATTCTATTTGTACATCAGGGAGAGAGCATTGTTGTTCAATAAATGCCAAGAAGCAACAGCATCCATGTGAGGTGAATAGGTGCAAATTATTATTTCTGTCTTATTTATAAAGTCACCACTATGACTAATTCCTTACAATGATATTTATTTTTATACAAATTTATTTATTTATTACATTTAATCACTGTATATCATTACAGCATGCCAAATGAATTTTCCCATTATGAATACACTGCTTATCAGTCCGATCAAAGATATTACCGAATACATTATAATTAACAGATTTCTTTCCATTTTGGGTCCCGTAAATGTTTTGCTTCTTTCTTCTTCCCCTTGATTCCCTCCCTCTAACCCTCTCCCATTTCCCACCCTCCTCCCCACTCTCTACAGTATCATCATTGCTCTCCATGCTTTTATACCTTCCAATCCTTTAGTTTCTGCCATAGAGTGCCCACATTCAGTATATATTGAGTGAGGGTATACAATTTCTTTCTTTCATCATCTGTACTTCACTTAGCAGTCAATCTTCCATATTTGTCCACTTTTTAATCAAACTCCAGGGTCTTTTTTTTTTTTTAATGGTTGAGTGATATTCTGCTGTGCATATGTTCCACACTTTTTCAATCTATTCATCTGTTCATGGACATTTGGGTTGGTTCCATGTATTAGTGATTGTGAATAATGCTACAATAAACATGGATGTGTGTTTTTCTGACTGAGCATTTTCCTGTCCTTTGGGTAGATACCTAGAAGTAGAATTGCTGGATCATACAGAAGTTCTATTTGTAGGTCATTGAGGATCCTCTATATTGTTTTCCACAGTGACTGTACTAAATTATATTCCTACCAACAGTGTAGGAGAGTTCACTTTTTACAATGATATTTTTTTAAGGAGGTGGTTTTTGCTGGAAAGGACTGTTTCATAAAATCCTTCTAATGACTACATCATTATGGAAACCAATGGAATTGTAAATTCTATTGTAGAACTGAGGGGCATTAGAGACAATGTTTCCAAATTTAACCTATGCTACAAATTTGCTTTTAATTTATTTTCCAGAGCTCTTCTTTTCCCAACCCATTATGATAGGGATTTATTTTAAAATGCTGATTAATTTATACAAAATCAAGATGGAAAATGCACATATGTTAGAACCAAGAACTTGTGTTCAAGTCATGGGTCTCCAACTTACTGTTTTACTTTGAATAAATTATTTTGTCAATTCCTGTATCAATTTTTTTAATCTCTAAATTAGAGATAATAGTCATGCCCATCTCACAGTTATGAGAATTAAATTGTTCACATAGAATATTTTGTAAAATCCAAGACATTGTATAAATGCTAACATATGTCAGGAATATTACTGGAGTTGTTACTGTTTTAAAATATTAATATTTCCAAAGCTAACTAATAACATAGTCAACCATGAGTTGAACTACTTCACATAGTTTACTAAGCAAAACACAGTCCACTTGCAAATTGAGTTGCTTTATGCCTACATCAGTGTTTCCCCTTTCTGGAAAATGTAAAGAATATGAGGTGTTCAGTAGATTTGCTATTCTCATTTACCCCACATCTTACTTATTCCCTTCTCTCTACTCAATTTGATTTCTTTTCAATGTGCTTGTACCTTTCTTTTCTACTTGTTTTACATCATATAACTTATCACTTTTCACAATGAATAAATATCCTAAGGACCATGAAAAATGCCCACAGCACTTCTTGTCTAAGAAACGCATAGGCTTTTTATAAACACATTAATGATCATCACACTATATTGTCTGCCTTGAGTGTTTTCTCATCTTTTTATCATGCATATCTGCTTATTTTAAAATCACAGGGCAAGAACTCTGTCTAATTCTATTTGTACATCAGGGAGAGAGCATTGTTGTTCAATAAATGCCAAGAAGCAACAGCATCCATGTGAGGTGAATAGGTGCAAATTATTATTTCTGTCTGTAGCCAAGAGAAAATAAAATGCACACTTTACAATTTTCAAACCATTCTCATATCGATTATCTCGTTTGTGCCTCACACTGACACTGTGAGAAAGCTAGATAGAGTGGTTAAACTGTCATTCTCCTTGTTCAATGGTGAAAAGTAAGACTGAGGTTAAATGCTTTGTCCAAGGTCCCATAGCATGTCAGTGACACAGGGAGAAGGTAATCCAAACCTGCAGGAGTTCTGCCTTGTGCTCTTTTTAACTAATGTTGCAAGAACCTCATAGCAATAATCATGATGGGTCTTGAACATGTCAAGGAACCTATCTACTTTATGACTTTTGTATCACAGCACTTAACTCTGAGCCCAACCCACAGCAAGAGCCTAGTAAATAGTGGTTAAGTGATTAAATAATACTATGAGATCGAGTCAACAGGACTGAAGAATTAAATACATAATCCATGGCAAGGCCTGACATCCTTGCCCAGATGCTGCTCAACCCATGACAGCCATTACAAACTATAAATTTTCTGTTTCATTTCATGAATCTTGTAAAGCTAACTTTTAATTCTACTTTCTGAACATACCATTTTACCAACAAGTTGCCGCTCTGTTCAGTAATTCAGATATATAAACACTATTCTAATAAAATTAATTGGAACCTGCAAGATTCAATAAGTGGAAGAACTTTAAAAAGTTTATGCTTAACCTTTCATGTCATTGAGATAATATGTGATATGTTTACTGTGAAATGTCTTCTCTGTTGTCCAGAAACTCCCAAGGAGTGAGATACTGATGTCAGCATACACACTACAATTGAGAGTCTATGATCCAAGTCCTCTGTTCATGTTGATGATATGTAAGAGTTGTAAGACATTTGTGTGTTACCTGGAGTTTTGAAGAGTGTTGACCACACATGCTGGTTTTTGCAATAAGAGAGTTGAGGGATGGTAGAGAATAAAGAAGAGAAGAATGTGAAATGACTATTTCTCAGTGGCTGCTTTCCTTAGATGTGACAGGAAATAGTAATCTTATTAGCTACACTAGGTTTGGGATGAAGGAGGTACTCACAGATACGTTGCTGGGAGAGTGCCTTATAAACCTTGATAGTGACAAAATCAAATGGTAATGCATATATTCAATATGCGCACTGGCTTAGGGACCAAATCAACATCTTGAACATTTTTTTCTACATATGCTATCATTTTGCAGATGAATTTTAGTCATTTAAGTAGCATTTTAGGTAAATACCTTTTCAGAATGATTCATCTGGGAAGTCACTAGTTGAATTATGTCTTATTTCTCAGAATCATAATTAACTAAAAAAACAAACAAAACAAACAAAAAAACTTTCTTACCCACACAGCCTCTCTTAAACATACTGTTGCAATACAGCAAACCTATCTTTATATAACTTCAAAGTTTTCACCTTCTAGAAAAAAATGACAAAACATCAATCAAATTATTTCTCTTAGAAGAAATGCTATTTAAAATAAATACCTTACAATAATATATTCTTTCTTCTTTTTGTGTGAGAGAGAGATTTTTCTATAGAGCACATGCACTCACTGGAGACACAGAGAGAGACAAAAAGTGAGAAATCACCCCCCAGGGGGGATGGCCACACCACGATCCCTTCTCCTCCATTCTCCTCTTGGGATCATAGGCATGCACGTACATGTGCCCAGTGTGAGATTTAAACCATCAGGTCTGGGACTCAAACTGCTGTTTACTATATGGGAGTCCAGCAACATAACCATTATGCCATCTACTGGTCCTGCAATAATATGGTCTAATGATATTTTGAGTAATTATAGACTATATAACCCAGGATTCATTAATGCATTTAGTATGATGTGACATTCAATTTTATAATCACTTTATAAAGCTATCTGAAATTTCAAGTACTTTTCCAACATTTCATGTTATCAGAGGTCTGAGGAACATGCAGAGAAAATGACAGAGGAAAGTGAGCACCAGTTCCTTTCCCCATGACCTTTAACTATCCTTTATATTTATTTATTTTTTTTATGTTTAATTGTCGTATAGTTGCTAGCTATATACTAACATCTCTGAACAGGACAAAAGAGTGTATTACATATATTGACACTAGCTAAATTAATAAACCTAAATATCTAAATACTACTGTTCTATTTAAAGTAAAACAGAAAAATGTTCACTACAGAGAAGAAAGCCATATGTCTGACTGCAGGTTTGGATCTTGGGGTTAGCCTGATAAAACACTGTTCATGCACTAGCACTGAGATCCTGAGGAGCTGGAGTGCTGAGGAAAGGAGATTGCAGTATGACAAGATGATGTCGAGGGCACGCTCTCATTTACACACATGTGCTCTCTATCATAACTTAAAAAAAAGAAAAATATTTGTTAGGTATTACTTGAGAAGAGGTTAATTTTTATTCATAGAAATGAATTAATGAATGGCCTAGAAATTATGCAAATATTTTGCCCTTTGATGTTTTGTTAATTCTATAGGTATATCTCATTTTACTTACTATTTTGCAGTATTTTGTTAAATATTAAATGCACTAATAGTTATTTTTAAAAGCAATACTATTATTTTTCTTAATCTTTAAAAATAATTATCAACAATTAATTTCTTGCTCAAAATCAGATTTTCATATATGAAGTCATTTAAAAGCTCACCTATGGCTCTGGGTTAATTTTTAATCAAATATTGAACATCTACATTTCAGGCATTGTGATAGAATACACTGGTTGCTTACTGTAGGGCATGTATTATTATTCTCATTTTTTATAGATGACAAAGCTCTGCTTCTGAAAGGTTAAATAAGTTCCCAAGGTAAGAAAACTAATAAATGCTAGAATAAGTCTAGGAATCCAGATCTGTCTTTCTCCAAGGCCTATGCTCTTTTTAATATATCTTGTGGCCTCACAGATTTTAAAGCCAGCAAGGTTTATACAGATATATGGACTTGCACACACATATACACACAAGCAGAGTACAATTATTCTTTTTATTTTTTAAGAAAGATTTTTTGTTAGAGCGCACATGCACTCACCAGAGAGACAGAGACAGAAAGAAATAAGTAATCACCCTCCAGGAGGCAGGGTCACACTGCAATCCCTTCTCCTCAATTCTCCTCTTGGGATTTTGGGCACACACATACACGAAGCTGGCATGAGTTTCAAGCCTCTGGGTCTGGGACTTGAACTATGGTTGCCCATGTGGAAGTCCAGTGCCTTAACCCCCATGCTATCTGCTGGCCCCAATTATGCTTTCTTATTTAAACATAGTTTTGACACCCAAAAAACAAAAGACATGAGTATCAGTGGTGAACTTCTGACATTTTGGTATATATTTGCTTTGGTTTTAACCTTTCCAAAGTCTTAATTAGCATTGGTTAACTTTGATAAATCATCATGGCTCTTAATAAAATAAATATGATATGTGATGGAGACAGTTCCTCATTTTCTGTACTTCTAAAGAGTTGTGTTATCAGTTATAAGAACAGTAGATTTAATAAGCTATTTATTTCTGTAATGAGAGAAATTCTTATTATTCACTAGGAGTAGACTGCATTTGGGGATGTTATAATAGATGTCAGAAATAACAATTGAAATTCTGAATACATTAGAACCACAGCATGTTGTAGACCAATTAAAATTGACAACCAAGTGAAGCAAATACACATGGATAAATATAGAAAATTCAGGCTGTTAGAGTGATTTTTTTCCCCTTTTTCTCTTTACTACGTGGCATTTTTCTTCCTCTGGATATTCCCACTCATTTTGTTAATCTTTTTCTGCTTGGCTTCTGAATTTGAATCTAATTGAATTCTGACAGATAATCAAGTTTAATTCATAGTAGAATACCTTGGCACTTTGAGATGTTTGCTGCCCTGATGTTGGGAAACTATCACTAACTAGAAATATTAGCTTTGTAGATAATATGTAATTTTCATAATCTTAAACCAAGATGGGAAAAATAGATACTGCAGGAAACATTTTCAGCCATGCGTTCACCTCTGTGTATTCAATTAGTATTGGCAGCTGAGTAGGAGATTATAGGGTACAGCTGCTTTAACCTTCAACAGTAAATGATGCTTGCTGAATTGCCTCCATGTGCCTCTAAAGACCAGGAAGCTTAAAAATATAGGTTGATGCTAATGATGAGAAAAACAGTAAATTAGCACCACTTTAGGTTGGAGGAGAGTTAGGACTAAATATATTATTAATGGAGATTGTGAAATTTATTTTTCTGAAATCCTTGAAGAATATTTTGCATAAAGCATGCCTGACTAGAGGAGATGAAGTCTAATATACAACATAAACAACAGATACCTTTCGTTAGGTACCTACCATATATCATGCACTGTACTGACAGTATACAATATCTAATCTCAGTTTTATTTTTAAATATTTTATAATTATTTAATTTTATTTATTCATCATTAATCTTCCATTTGACCAGAGAGAGAGAGAGTGAGAAAGCAAGCCACCAAGTCTGGGACTCGAACCATAATTGGCCACAAGGGAGTCCAGTGCCTTAACCACCATACCACCTGCCAGTCCCCAAATCTCATTTTTTGTAATAACCCTATGGAGTTGGCATTGCTATCACAACTATACATACAATAAAGCAATGTTCAGAAATGTTTTTTACAATACTGTACATAGAGTCATATCATTAGAGCTGGGGCTGGAACTCCAGAACCCATACTTGGGCTCCTTCTGATTTCAGGGACTACCTATGTCTATTATGTTAATTTTTTCTTGTGTCAGAAGATAAAGTACTTGTCCATAAATGTATTATAATTCTTTTTAAAATAACGTTAGAGAACAGGTAGGTGTAATCTCAATACACACATAATTTTATTTAAGCAGGAGGGCACTTCTGGCCTGAAAGTGATTTTTAACTTCCATCTTTTGATAAGACAACATCCATAGTGTATATGGGAAATGAGGCACTGGAGGGAGAAAAATAGCTGTCTTAGGAACACTGAGAGAAAAGAATGGAGTTCTTTCCACTTTCAGAAAAGATTAATAATCCCTAAATACTTTTTTATTTAATAAATTGTGACAGAGTCACTCAATGTGGATCTAAGAAAGGACCTAATGACTGGGCTCCTTTTAAGTAATGCTTTTAAAAATGGAGATTGTATTTATACTATTCTAAAAACATATATTTGGGAGCAAGGGGACCAGGTCCTAGCTGGATTAATTTGTAAAAGTAGCAAACAGTGCCATCTACTGGGCTTTAATTTTCTCTTTGTCATAGGTTTTTGCAGATGATTATAATTGTCTTGTGTATATTGAATACATAAGTAAGAAAGGACATTTGTTTCCTGTCATGAAGATTTCAAACCGTTTAAAATTAATTGAGTGACTGGGTTCATTTTCTTATGAGTACGTTTTAGGCCATTTTATTATGGGTGTTAGAAAATACTCAAAAATAAAATAATTGCCTTCAAAGAAATCTATCTTGATATTATAAAAAACCTTTCTAGAAAGAAAGTTAAATTACCCTACATAGAAGCATTGTCTCAGTAAAAAGAGAGAGAAACTTGCACAGATTTGTACAATAATCTATTTCTACTGCTTAGCTGACAACTCTTTTTCTGACCTCAGTCTGATCTACTTCTGAGGTGCACATATTTTCCTCTTCACAAACAAAAGAAAAAGAGAACCTCCTTTCCTGGTAAGAGGGCCATGGCCTACACAGTGTGCACAAATGTTCACTCTGTGCTACCCGTATAGTGGAAAAGAAGGGGCTGGATATGTCATTCCAACCCCCTCTGCAGGAAGACTCCTCAGTACACTGGGTCATCCAGCTTTATCTACCGGTTATTGTCAACTCACCTATGCACAAGATGGTTTGTGATGCTCCCTCAGGCAACACCCAACACGCTGTTTCTTAGGTTATGATCCTTAGACCACCTGCATCAGGACGACTTAGGGATCTTATTGCAGTTTGAGGCTCCTATCTGAACCAGACATGCTAAATCAGACCTGTGGTCTGGCACCCAGGAAACTGCTATAATTAGGCTATTCTTGTGCACTTTGGAGGTTGATAACCACTGTCTACAATCTTGGGATTCTTTACTTTGTAACCTCTTGTGAACAGCAGGTGGGTGGGCATACAATGCTCTATTCCAGGCCTTTCCGGTGAAAACTGTTTCCGTGTGAAAAAGTACTGCACACTAGCACTATCTGTGGCGCTTGTTAAGCTGTGCACTCCTGGGTCCCTTCTCAGTATTCTGATTCCCTAGGTAGCTCCCAGATCCACACTGAGGTATAACCAGGCTTGGTAAGCTGCAGCTTTTGGGAAACTTCCTCACTCACAAACACAGGTCTTAGAAAGACTAGGAAACAACATGTGTGGGCTGTCTCCCCATTGTCTTTTGAATGTCCCTTCATTCTTCCTGGTACTCTGCCTCCTTCTGTGGGTGTCTCCTTTCTGTTTTCCTCACAATCTTCTAATTCCTTTCATTTATCCCATTCTTGAAAAGATTTGTTGATGGTGGCAAACTTCTCCCAGACTTTGATTTTAGAAAACTTTGGTGCCCACATGGTGGGAAAAATGAAATAGAGTTTTTTCATGTATAGTAATCCTGCTAACCTCTTTATCTGTACTCAACTGTACTTTAGGTTATTATAATGATGGGCACATGTGGTTTGACCAGAACACACTGTGAATGGTATAGTAGTTTGTACTGTTAAAGCAAAATTAAAAAAATGAAATCTGGACCTAGAGAATTCCCTGAGCAAACAAAACCAAAGATCTTAAAAATAGCTTTAATCTTGCTTAAGTTGCAAACATAAGCAAAACCCAACTTGATTCAACGTAACTTGCATCATTTCTGATAAATGCTACGTTAGACAGCCACCTAGTATGTAATTATGTCACAAGGGACTTTCCAACAAGGTAACTTTAAAAAGGACAGTTTAGTCATTACAAACCAATGAAATATATATATATTTTGCTTCTGTGTTTTTCAATACTCGCTTCTGACATTTAGTCATTAAAACACTAGACCCCTTTTGGTCCAATGTTCCCCAAATTATGAATTGTTTCCTAGTTAAATAAACTCTTTAAAATTACATCATGACTTTGACTTTTAACAGGACACTTCTTCGGCTAGTAAGTCTTTTACGGAAGTTGACTCATGGAAGGTGTCCCATATCCTGTAGACATTGGTGCATATCATGAAGACAGTGAGGCATCACAAACCAACGGTCTCTGACCTCTCCACCTGACAACTATGATGCCACGGAAAAACAGCCATCTCCACAATGAGGGTCCCCTGTGTATGCTTACCTTCAGCTAATTTCACTTCCAAATGGAGCTCAGGGCTGAACTATCTACGAAGCTTTCCTAGGCTAGGACTGTCCATAGTGATCTTTTTCTCCAAAACTGCAGCATGTACATTCTGACCTATGACATGACAACTAGTTGCAGACTGGTTTTAAATAGTACTCAAGTTGTGTTGAGGAAGAAAGACATAAAGAAGGATGATTTATTTGAAGGTGAAAATTGGGAATATGTAACTTGAATATCATTATTCACTTTGTAATTATCTTTTTGACATACTGTTTTAATCTTCCATAGTGTCTTACACAGAGCAAAGTATTCAGTGAATGTTAGTTCATTTGATGCAATTTTCTCTCATATCATTCCATAGGCTTAAGACATTAATAGCAACTTATTGGGATGCTCCAGTGCACTTTTAATGAAGGATTTGTTGAACACCTACAGATTGGCAATTACAAAGTCACAGAGTAGGCTCTTTCTTAAGCTAGACTCTGAGTCTCAGGTTTAGCCCCTTCTCAGACCAGATCTTTAATGAATTCTCTTACAAGTTTACCTTTTCTGCTTAGTTCTATCAAATTCCCACATCTTTTTCCATGTGTAAATAACTTCCCCTTGGGTAATTCTGTTGTTCTGTAAACATAATTTTTGGTCCTATTCCTCAAGTATTCCATAGCTATAGATATACCCTCTTCTAATATTTGTTGGTTTATCTCTTCCAGTGGATCTCAATTTTGGCTACACATTATAAACATAATTTTGTATAATACAGATGCCCAGGCCTCCTTAGTAAGTTTAACTTAATTGGTTTGGAAGGAGTCCAAAAAGTTGATGTTTTTTAAATTCTCCTGAATCATTCTAAATTGCAACCAGAATTAAGAACACTCCACTTTCTGCTTTATATTGTGCTCAGCTAAGAAGTTCCTATTTTGCCTTTCTCCTCAAATTCAGGTCAAAATCCTACTATTAAAAGGTAACATACACAAGTACAGTACAAACATTTATAAAAATAAAACCAAACACAAATACACTCTTCCCTACTTCTATCACTTTATAACTAGAATCCTCGGATTTTTCTTTTAAGTTTATTTACTTTGTCCATGAAAGAGAGAAACAGAGAGATAAAGAAAGAGGCAAATGGGACCAGCAGTTGGTGTAATGGCTATGTCCCTGGACTCCCATGCAGGCGACTGCGGCTCAAGT
>NW_006204120.1:1711537-1714124 GCF_000334495.1 Tupaia belangeri chinensis
AAACATCAAACAAAAAAAAAAAAAAAAAAAAAAAAAAAGAGCAAGAGGAAAGCACCCCCAACAGGGTCCTCATACTATGATCCACAGCCAATCTCCAGTGGTTTAGATCATGGGTACATTTGCACAACCAGCATGTACAGGGAGGCTCCAAGAAGTGAACCCAGGACCTCTTTATGGGTCCATAGTTGCACTATTGTGTGCCACCATTTGGCCCCTCAGATATTTTAAAGATTTAAAGACTAGGGATGCCCCAAATGGGTTTAAAAACTACCTTATGCATTATAAATTGGCATAAAACTAAAAGTTCTGGTAAAATGAGTTCTTGAGACTCCTCTCTCAATAATGTTCTTTTCTAAGCATTTCTGCCAACCTCTACTGCTGAACAAAGGAGAGTCAAGAGATGTGGTCTGCTGGAGGAGAATATTGCTTTGAATAGAATTTAGAATGCATGACTCTCTCTCAGATGCATTGCCCAGTAGATGTTGCCAGAGATCATACCAAACTGGGTTTACTGCCCATTATGCACCATTTCCAGGATTTTAGATGTTAATTACTACTGAGTACAATAGTATGGGATATTTCTCAGCCCATCACTATGTTTTGCATAGCACATAAAATGTCTAGAGTATATGTGAATGGCTAATAAATATATGTGTACAATAGGCTTAGCTAAGATAAAATGATTTGCATTAGGACAGAATGCCCTCCTCCATCCATTTGAAATTGTTTTATTTAATTATATTCCATACTATTGGATCCCTGATATTTCTGTCAGTAATCAATGGAAATGATGATGGCATAAAATCTACATGTCTAACATCGTGTTTATCAGGAGAAATTAGCTGGTCTGAAATACATAATTAGTTCATAAAATGTGTTTCAAATACATTTAAAGAATGAGAATTTTAATATGAAAATGTCACTGAATAGGCCTTTATGAGTCTATGGAACTTTGAGGAGAATTATAAAAGAACTTGTAAGCAACTGAAGGATGAGCCTTGAAAGTATGAATTACTGACCTGAAATTGTTCTGAAACTATGTCATCCTCTTCAAAACATATTTTGTTTGAGTTGAGAACAGTCATTTCTCTATTTTTGTTCTACTTTCTTTGATTTTGTTTCTTGAGAATTTTAACAGTTTGCTAGGTTTAGATTTTGTTACCTTTCTGACAATTCAGAGATGTGTAATTAAAAAAAAAAAAAGATTTGACAAATCAGAAAGCCAAAGTAAAAGACAGAATACACAGATGCATAACTTCTGAGAGATCCCTAACCATGCTGCCTTCTTTTTCATTTGCAGATCCATTATGTTGGTTTGTTTTCTTTGTTCTCTTTTCCCCATTAGCCAGCTAAAGTATGTCAAAGTTGACCCAGCAGCATCTAATAGCTCTTCGGAGATGAAGTAGAATACAGTGACAGAGCAGCATCATATGCTTTTAAGCATGAAATTTTGTTCCTTTAGAACTATTATTAATATTTAGCAAATGCCCAGGTAACAGACTGTTTTTCCCCAGAATAGAATAAAGGGCTATATTGCTAACTAAATACCTTGAAAATAAACAGAGGATAAATAGACTAGAAAATTGTCAAAATATGATGGTCTTTTACTACCACGAGGACAAGATAAAAATCTATAAAGTAGAAGACAAAGAGAAGCTAATTTAGTGGCAATTAGCAATTAACAATGACCTGAGGATTTTGTGCTACTGATCAATTGACAGAAGAAGAAAAAGGAAGATCTGAGAAGGAGAGGGCATGACCGGAAGAAATCTTTCTCTACTTTGTTCTACTAAAGAACATTCCGTTTTTAAAACCTCAAATGAGAAGAGGCAAGGGGCAGGCCTTCAGAAGAAGCCTCCTCCAAGGCTCCTTAGAACCAGTGATTTCAGGGAAAAGGAGAAATGAAGATTTTCTACTTATAATTCAGCCTCCAGTCCACAAGGGAGCCCTTCTAGCCTTATTACTGTCTCTGTCTCTGCTCTCTCTGCCTCTGTCTCTGTCTTCTCATTTCTTTGTAATTTTTCCTTTATAAATTATTTAAGGTAAAATATTCCCTGGGCTTCCAGCTCCTCTTTTATCTTGCTAATAATCCCCTTCCCTCCACCCATCCAGGAGAGGCAAGAGGCAGGACTTCAGAAGAAGACTCCTCCATGGCTCCTGAGAACTAGGTTTTTTATATTTGCTTTTTTAAAAATAAATAATTTTTTTCCTTTTTTCTTTCTGTTTCTTTGTGTGTTTTTTTGTTTGTTTGTTTTTCTTTTACCATAATCCCTCATCTCCCTTTATTCATGGTTTGTCTTGCTGTATTTTGCTACCTATGGTCAACTGCAGTCCAGATATATGAGGTAGAAAATTCTGGAAATAAACAATTCATAAGTTTTAGATTGTATGCTATTCCATGTGACATGAAGAAATCTCATGCCTTTTGGCCCATACCTTTCAGGAATGAGACCCAGTTGCCATTACCTAAAGCCGTTCTTTCTGCATTAAACCCTCACCGACTCCCTTGTATTCGCTGGATGCTGCATCTGACAACTCCTCGCTGTAGGACCTGTCTTCCTAAAGAGAGCCCTCTTTCACTTTTTCT
>NW_006204120.1:1714155-1720343 GCF_000334495.1 Tupaia belangeri chinensis
TTCAAACTCTGCTGTTTCTGAAAACATTTTCTCCTTGTATATCCTCTATAAGCAGTGTAAGTTCTTCAGCTGATTTAGTTTTAGTCTTAGAAAGAAAACCAGAAAGTGTAGAGCCTCCTTTACTTTTCACACCTGAAATAGAAGCACAGTGCTAACTATTGGCTTAAATATGAAAAGATAAAAGGGGAAAAATATAAATTATACATGAAAATATTATGCACTTCCACTTTGATTTCTGGTAGAATTTAGTAATTTTTGATCTGATTACATTTGATGCAGAAGACAAATGTAATATAAATGAGTCACAACATATGTTATGCATAGACGTGCTTGCTTCTTTCACTGTGATTTATTGGATTATCAGAAAAGTTATGATGTATTTTTCTATGTTTTTCTATGCAAAAATGTGTCATGACTTTTCTGACAACCCAAAATGTGGACTGTATAAGAAGAAGAAGAAGACTTACCTTATTTACAATGAAATAATTACCCCATAGTTCTCTAATACCCGCCTTCTTTGCCTTCTAGGATTCATGACTACAGGAGCCATGTCTGTCATTTCACTATGGATCCTAGTGGCTTTTTTTTAAAAGGTGCTCGATAGGTGTTTGTGTAAATAAGTGAATGAATCTGTCAAAGTGTTAGGTGGAGCAGGGGGTGTAGGCCAGGAGTATGGTAGCCTGGCCATATTACCCATCAGCCTGCTTTGTGTGAAGAGCTGGGGATCTGGAAAGTTAAGTAGACCTGAACTAAGTAGACTCCTGAGATTCTCTTTCAACTCACTCAACTGTGTGTAGGCTTTCTGACTCAGGGCCAGCCTGGTGTTATGTATGACCTACCAAAGGTGTGAGAGTTACAGGATTATTCTGGTAGGTTTTGTTCAAGCATTTGTCAAAACTAAAAATACAGGTTATTTCCTTTTATTCTCAAGAGGCATAATGAAATGCATCAAATCACCAGCTGCATTTAAAGCTTTTAACAATAAAAACATCTTAACTCAGTTTTTGGTTTCAAGAGAGAAATTCAGAAAACTTAAACTCTACCTCCTCATATTTATTTAGAATATTTAAAGACTTTAAAAAAAATGTATAGGTTCTTTAAAAGCCTAGTGGCTTTTTCCGAAGTTAGTATTTCCATTATCTTGGCTAATGGGCTAATGGGTTGGTCAGGTAAGGGTTGCTTGGGGGAAAGGGACTTACTATAATGATTCAAGAAAACACTGATTTTTGTAGACTTTGTGTTTTGAAAATCATTATGATGGGATTATTATAAATAATAATATTCATAAACCCTATGTGAAGAAACATAATAACCCCCCTTTATCTCTGGGAGATACATTCAAAGACTTACAGTGGATGCCTGAAACCACATTCTTTATACACTATGGTGTCTTTTCCTGTATGTACAGACCTACAATAAAGTTGAATTTATAAATTGGGCACAGTAAGAGATTACCAACAATAACCAAAAGTAAAATACAGCCATGATGACAATATACTGTTCTAAAAGATACATGGATGTGGCATCTCTCTCAAAATATTTTATTATACTGTACTTACCTATTCCCAGACCATGGGCAACTGAAGCCACATCAAGGTGAGATTACTGCATGCTATAGTTATGATTTCACGTCCAGAACAACCTAGAGGAGCCAGGAGCAGCAGATAAATGGATGGTGTAGATCCTCAGAGATAGCTTTCCGTTTGCTCCCACTTCCACCCAATCTCGAGTCTGAATACAACTCTGATTCAAAGATTACTTTTTCCTCGTTCCCTATAATTCTTGGGTTTTCATGCTGAGTACCATGGTTGTTCCAGCAGCAATGATTGTGATTTGGAACATCCGCTCATTTCCTCTCCTTTTTATCCAAATCCTGCCCAAAGGAAGTTCATGTTCTCCGCTCCTCCAAACATGTGTGAAACATGTAAGTACTTCATTATATTCACATATTTAATGTTGCTAAACTGTTTCATTTCTCTCATGCCTTTCTGGCACAACTGGGTAAGAGACAAAGGAGAGAAATGACGACATATCACACATTATATTATGTTGCAGAGATGTGGTTAGTAGAATTGTTGAATGAATGATCCGGAACCTTCTAGATTAGAGCATTTAATCAAACCAAGTTACATATTTGTATGATGCCCTAGCAAGTGTCTGGAACTTCTTAGATGTTCAATAAATATTAGCACTCCACTTGTTATCTGAAATGTTGAATTTGGTGTTAAACCAACAAAGCAAGGAAGCTATTTTCCAGATATGTTTGTTTAGAGTTCAACCTTATCTTTAACAACTATTATTTATACTACTATTTTGAGAAAATAGCTATCTAAAATGATAGTAACCCTAAGGTTAAAATCCATAACTATTAAGAAAGAAAGTTAAAATGTGTTTGATATATTGAATTTATTTAATTCAATTTCCATCCCCTTTTTCTGCCATGTCTTCTAATCCTAAACAACAGAATATTGCTGGACAGACATCCTGAAGCTGAGCTCAGTAGGTTCACCATGGATTTACTCTAATCTGCTTCACTAAGGTATTTAGTGCCAGGCTTTTTTCCCTCCATCCATAGCTTGTTCAAATAATTTCCTTCTCCTTATATGTGCTCACCCTAAACTGTTACCCTCAGCTGTTATTCTTACTGTCTGTCTAATTAAGAGTGTCTTTCATTTCCCTCCTCCTCACTTTGTTTCCTTTTACCTTCAATTGTTCTCTTTTTTCCTGCTCAGAAGTGTTCTTGATCCATCTCCAAAGTGTCTTTTCTTTCCAAATCTCTTCTTTCTCTCTCTCTCTCCAGAAGCCTGTCTCTTCCTGGCCTACTATATAGTATCTACTGCATGAATTAATTACCTTCCACTCTTGCATTTTCAGTGTCATCCTTTTCACAAGCAAGATCATATTTCCTCAGCTATAGAAAATCCTTCTCCTGACCCATTTGCTACTCCATAAATTTACTGTTATATTTCCAGCCTATTATTTACTATCTCATTTCTAAGAAGTGCAATAAACACATGCCAATCCCATTGCCACTGAAGCTTTCTGATGCCAACCACCGACCTTCACTCCTGCCTACTGACAACCCCCATTATACCCTTTCTTCCCTTCTCATATTTGGATAAACAGACATCAAACTGCTCATGTCATTATTATAATGCTGATTGGGAAAAATGCCTTCAGAAGAGAGGTGAAAAGTCTGAGTGAATTTTCTCCTACAACAGCAGCTTCGAATGCGCCCTCTTTACATTTGGTTTACAGGCTGGCTGATGGGAGTCATGAGCAAAGCAATCTTCCAAATTCACAAAAGATAAATTACTCATCTCTTGGAAAAAAAGAAAGATCAGAGATAAGATGAAAAACATTCCATCCACAATTTTCGATTCCTAGTAAGTAAATTGGTCATTTTCTTTTCTTTTTAAGGAAACCTAAGTCATGGGAAATGTCTATCAATCCTTTGCTCTTTGATGGGGCTTCTCCTGTTCCTGTCCTGCCTCAGAACTACCTCTCTAATGTTGGCTAACTCTGATCAAACCATCACCAGCCCTAATACTGCTGTTATGCAATTGCTCCTTAACCACTCACATTGTGGTTTCTGTCCAACAAGCACCATAAGATCTTAATTACCTAATCCAATGACATCTTCTTTGTTCTTTGCTGACTTCTCAATTTAAAGTTTTTGAATATTACCCATCTAATTGCAGGGAAAGAAGCAAAAATCTTCGGATTGTGCACTATGCTTTTGCATACTAAGTTTCTTGTGTAAATTCCATTGTTTCCAATCATACAAAAAACTCACTTAATACCCAAGTCTACCTTACTCTAAACTTTTCTAAAAATCACCATTCATGTAAAAACTTTCTACTCATATATTAGAGGGTTACGATCTTTGGAGTAGAAAAAGATTAGAGCTTAGATTCAAATCCCAGTACTTTCTGACACTTTATGTAACTTTATCTGACTTCTCATCATTTCAGTAATTTCATTTACAAATTCAGAATTAACAATGGCTAACATATACTGAGTATTTAATGCTAATCACTAAGGGCTTAATATTCTTTATCTTATTAAATATAACAACTCCATGAAGTAAATCCTATCATTGTTTCTATTTTATAAATCTAAAAATTGAGACTAAATGAGTGTAAGAAATTTGCCCAAAGTCGCACAAGCAGTATCCAAAAAAAACCCCAAAATTCTGAAAAGCCATGAAAACTTGGGGATGTGCCAAAAGGACATAGATTCTAATTTTAAAATGCCCCCATTGATCAAAGATTGGGAAATTTGACATAATAATATTGATTAAAATATCAAATATATAAAAAATCTATAAATTCATTATAATATTTCAAAGAAAAAACCTGTTCTTACCTTTGTATGTTGCCTGGACATCAGTTTATTATTCTTTTTTTCTTTATAGAGGTATTTGCTATAGGGCACATGTGCTAGCCAGAAAGACAGAGAGTGACAGAGACAGGGAGAAATCACCCCGCAGGGGGGATGGCCATGCCGCAATCCCTTCTCCTCCATTCTCCTCTCAGGATCTTGGGCACGCATGCACACACACCCAGTGTGAGTTTAAGCCACCAGGTATGGGAATCAAACCATGGTCGACTATGTGGGAGTCCAGCGACATAGCCATTAGGCCAACTACTGGTCCCATCATCAGTTTATTATTCTGAAACAGAATACTACAATGAAAAAATCAAGCACTGATCCTGCTTCTTGTACGAAGCATTTGTCTGCCTAACCAAAAAGCTAATGAAGCAAAATTTTTTAATGTAAGAATCCCAACAAGTAAGTGTCTTTTCATCTCCAAAATGGAAACATTTATGATCTACTTCAGTAAATGTTAGCTTTTATATCTAGTCTTTTTGAAGAGTATAATTCCTCTTCTTAAAGGTGTTATGGAGATAACATGCATGCAATTGAGAATATTCTTGAAATCTATTCTCCTATTTATAAATGTTTGATTTTAACTTATGATATTAGTATCCCAAATCAAATATTATTCTTATTAATTAATTTATTTATTTTTCATTTTATTTTCTTTTATACATTCAATCACATTATTATTTGTCTTACAAAATGGATATTTCAACAGGTGAACATTTCTCCCTAATACAGTTGATAAAACTACAAAATATCTTCAACAGATAATACCACATTTCTTTGTGAGATTAATACTTTGCCTCCCTATTTTTCTTCTAAATGTCCTTCCTCAGACCCTCCTCTTGCACACATACGATATCTGGTATTTACATCTACATACTGTGTTTCTAGATCCTTTAGTGAATTAGTTTCAGTCATAGAGTGCGGACACTCGGTATATATTAAGTGAGGACATACAATGCCTTTCCTTCATAGCGTGTCTAGCTTCACTCAGCAGTAAGTCTTCCATATTCATCTACTTCCTGTCAAAAGCCAGGGTTATTTTTTTTTTTAGGGAGGGTCTGAGGAAGGACATTTAGAAGAAAAATAGGGAGGCAAAGTATTAATCTCACAAAGAAATGTGGTATTATCTGTTGAAGATATTTTGTAGTTTTATCAACTATATTAGGGAGAAATGTTCACCTGTTGAAATATCCATTTTGTAAGACAATAAATAAATAGTATTCCACTGAGTATATTTGCCACAGTTTTTCTATACATTCATCTGTTTGTGGGCATTTGGGTTGGTTCCATGACTTAGCAATTGTGAATAGTGCTGCAATAAACATCTATGTGCAAGCACTTTTCCGACTAAGTATTCTTCTGTCCTTTGGGTAGATACCAAGGAGTGGGATTGCTGGATCATATATGGTAGTTCTATCTGTAGATTTTTGAGGAATCTCCAAATTGTTCTCCACAGTGGTTGGACCAATTTACATTCCCACCAGCAGTGTAAGAGAGTACCCCTTTCACCACATTTATCCTTTTTTGTTTTTTTTTATCTTAGTCATTCTAACTGGGGTTAGGTGGTATCTAATTGTTATTTTAATCTGCATTTCCCTTAAAATGAGGGCTGTTGAGCACTTTTTCATATGCCTTTTAGTTATTCGTATGTCATCTTTAGAGACTGGTTTTTTCAACTCATTCTCCCATCTTTTAATAGGATTGATTGGCAGGACCAGCAGTTAGCATAATGGCTATGTCGCTGGACTCCCACATAGTCGACCACGGTTCGAGTCCTGGACCCGGTGGCTTTAACT
>NW_006204120.1:1720492-1751678 GCF_000334495.1 Tupaia belangeri chinensis
AAAAAAAAAAAAAAAAAAAAAAAAAAGGATTGATCATCTTTTTTCGGAACAGCTGCTTGAGTTCCTGGTGAATTCTGGTTATCAGTCCCTTATCTGATGCATAGTTTACAAAAATATCTTCCCATTCTGTGGGTTGTCGATTCACACTAACTACTGTGTCTTGTCGATTCACACTAACTACTGTGTCTTTTGCCATGCAGAAATTTGTTAGTCTGATATAATCCCACTTGTCTGTTTTGGGGATTATCATATCTCAGATACTAATCCATAAGATCCAGGATGAGTCCGTAAGAAACATTTATAAAATAACAATGAATAATGATTCCATATTCTAGCAGGGAGTTTAACCTTTTGTTCAATGCTAGTCTCAGTTTGAGGACCAAGTTCAGTATGAGTGAATAATATGATATGACTGCCGACAAAAGCCCTTGTAAACTGGGACCAGCAGTTAGTATAATGGCTATGTCGCTGGACTCCCATGTAGTCGACTGTGGTTCGCGTCCCAGACCTGGTGGCTTAAAACTCACTATGGGCGTGTGTACGTGCGTGCCCAAGATCCCGAGAGGAGAATGGAGGGTGAGGGATTGCAGTGTGGCCATCCCCCTGGGGAGTAATTTCTCACTTTCTGTCTCTCTGTCTCTCTCTGTCTTTGTGGAGAGCACATATGCCCTATAGCAAAAACTCTCCCCCCCCCCAAAAAAAAAGCCCTTGTAAACTTAACTTACAATGATAAAAAACTGAGTCCCAGATGGAATAGACCTCTTATATCAGCAGCTGATCAGATAATATCATAAATATCATTTCCTGTTCTGCATCTTTCACAGAATGGTGTCAAGGCAGAATATATTCTTTGGATGGGATGTGGATAAGACAGTGCAAGGATTCAGACTTATGTCTCTTGAGATGTGGTAGAACTGGTAATATTTAGCCAAGAAAAAAAAGAGTACTTTGTTTGGGCATGAGTTAAATTTTCTCAGCTCTTTGAAATATAGCTCATAGTAATTTAAGAAAAACAAAATAAAATACAGGGGCCAGCAGGTGGCATGGTAGTTGAGGTGCTGGACTCCCACATGGCTGACCACAGTTTAGGTCCCAGATCCAATGACTTGAAAATCAAACTGAGTGCATGTGTGCCCAAAATCACAAGAGGAGAATGGAGGAGAAGGGATTTTGATGTGCCCATCTCTGCAGCCATTGATTTCTTGCTTACCCTCTCTCCATCTCTGTCTCTCTCTCCAGTGAGTACACACACCCTATGGCAAAAAAATCTTAAAAGAATATATTACTTATAATACTTAATAATTTACTATTTTTTTTTCAGAGAGATTTTTGCTATAGGGCACACATGCTTGCCAGAGAGATGGAAAGCGAGAAATCACTCACCAGCAGGATGGCCATGCACAATCCCTTCTCCTCCATTCCACTCTTAGGATTGTGGGCATCCATGCACACATGCCCAATGTGAGGTGTTTTTTTTTTCTTTTATACATTAAATCACATATGTCACTTAGCTTGTAAAGTGAATGTTCCAACATGAATACATTTCTCACCAGTTCACTTGGGGATACTATACACATTATTATCAACAGATAATAACCCATTTCTTTGTCCCATAAATGTCTTCCTTCTTTGTTTTTCTCCTTAATGTCTTTCCTCAGACTCTCCTCCTTCTCCCACCCTCTTCCCACACTGTATCTGGTATCTAAAACCATTTTCTGTATTTCTATATGCTCTTGTCATTCAGTTTTGGCCTTAGAGTATGGACACTAGGACACACACACATACATACATATATATATATTTCAATCACATTATTATTTGGCTTACAAGATGGTTATTTCAACAGGTTAACATTTCTCCCTAGTACAGTTGATAAAGCTACAAAATATCTTCAACAGATAATACCACATTTCTTTGTGCTATTAATGCTTTGCCTCCCTATTTTTCTTCTAAATGTCCTTCCTCAGACCCCCCTCCTTCACACTCACTATATCTGGTATTGACATCTATTAACTGTTTCTATATGCTTTAGTCAATTAGTTTCAGGTAGATATTAAGTGGAGACATACAATGTTGCTCTATTATAGCCTGGCTGGCTTCACTCAGCAGTCAATCTTCCATATTCATCCACTTTCTGTCGAAAGTCAGGGTCATGTTGTTTTTTATGGGTGTTTTCCATAGAGTATATGTGCCATACTTTTTCAATCTATTTCTCTGTATGTGGGCATTTGGGTTGATTCCATGTCTTAGCAGGTGCAATAAACATAAATGTGCAAGCACCTTTCCAATTAAGCATTCTTCTGTTCTTTGGGTAGATACCAAGGAGTGGGATTGTTGGAACATAGCATAGTTCTATTTGTAGATCTTTGAGTAATCTCCATATTGTTCTCCACAGTGGCTGGACCAATTTACATTCCCACCAGCAGTGTAAGAGAGTTCCCCTTTCACTACATCCCTGCCAACACTTACCAATTTTTTTTTTTTTTAATCTTAATCATTCTGACTGGGGTTAGGTGGCATCTCATTGTGGCTTTGATCTGCATCTCCCTTATGTTGAGGGATATTGAGTATTTTTTTCATATGCCTTTTGGCTAGTTGTATGTCTTCCTTAGAGAGTTGTTTTTTCAGCTCATTCTCTCATCTTTTAATTGGGTTGATTATCTTTTTTTGGGTAAGCCACTTGAATTCCCTGTGTCTTCTGGTTATCAGTCCCTTATCTGGACCATAGTTCACAAAAATATTTTCTGGTTCCGAGGGCTTTTAATTCACACTAATTACTGTGTCTTTTGCCATGTAGAAACCTCTTAATCTGATGTAATCCCACTTGTCTATTTTGGGGATTATTGACTGTGCTTTGGCGGTCTTATTTAAGAAGTTTTTACCTACCCCAATGTCTCCCAGAGTTTACTGTGTTTTCTAGCAGTAGTTTTATAGTTTGAGGTCTTAGGATTACATCTTTGATACACTTTGAGTTGATTTTTGTCAATAGCAAGAGGTAAGGGTTCAGATTCATCTTTCTGCAGGTGTAAATCCAGTTTTTCCACTACCATTTGCTGAAGAGGTTTTCCTTTTCTGACTGGATTGACTGGTACCCTTTGTCAAAAATCAGCTGACTGTATGTTTGGGAGTTTATTTCTGGGGTCTCTATTCTGTTCCATTGGTCACATGTCTGGTTTTGTGCCAATACCATGCTGTTTTGATTATAGCTTTATAGTACATTTACAGATCAGTTAGTGATATGCCACCCATTCCACTCTTCTTGCACAGGGTTGCTTTGACAATAGATCTTTTATGATTCCAGACAAATTGTGTGATTGCCTTTTCTAGATCTGTGAAGAATGTCTCTGGTAGTTTGATTGGAATTGCATTAAATATGTAGATTAATTTGGGTAGAATTGCTATTTTTATTATATTAATTCTTCCAATCCAAGAACATGGGATATCTTTCCACTTTTTTGTGTCATTTTCAATGTCTTCTTTTAGCTTCTCAGTTTTCCTTGTGGAGGTCTTTAACTTTTTTGGTTAGATTTATTCCTAGGTATCTTATACTTTTCGTGGCTATGGTAAATGGAATTAATTTCTTCAGTTCTATCTCAGTCTGCCTGCTCTTTGTATATAGAAATGCTATAGATTTCTGTATGACTTTCTTATTTGAATGCCTTTTGTTTTATTCTCTTTTCTGGTTGCATTGACAAGGACTTTCAGTACTATATTGAAAAGGAGTGGAGAAAATGGGCATCCTTGTCTTATACCAGTTTTTAGTGGAAAAGCTTTCAGCTTGTCCCAATTCAGGATGATGTTAGCTATGGGTTTTTCATAGATAGTTTTTATTGTATTGAAGAATGACCCTTCTATGCCAGTACTACTGAGAGTCTTGGTCGTGAAGGAATGTTGTATCTTATCAAATACTTTTTCTGCATCAATTGATACGATAATATGGTTTTTATCTTTCTTTCTGTTAGTATGGTATATTACATTTATGGTTTTGCATATGTTGAACCATCCTTGCATCCCTGGAATAAAGCTACCTGGTCAAGATGCATAATCTTTTTTATATGTTGTTGGATATGATTTGCTAGTATCTTGTTGAGAATTTTTGCGTCTATATTCATCAGAGATATTGGTCTACTTCCTTGTCATGTCCTTGTCTGTTTTAAAGATAAAGGTTTTGATATAGGGCACATGAGCTCTCCAGAAAGACAGAGAGAAAACAAGAAATCACCCCACAGGGAGGATGGCCACACCGCAATCCCTTCATCTCCATTCTCCTGTTGGGAGAGCTCCACCCTTTTGGATCTTTAGAAATAACTTGAGTAGAATGGGAGCTAACTCTTTTCTAAAACTTTTTTAGAATTCAGATGTGAAACCATCAGAACCAGGATTTTCTTTGTTGTGAGGTTATTTGTTTTATCTCCTGACTTGAAATGGGCCTATTCATACTTTTTACATCCTCCTGGCTCAATCATGGTAGATTATATGCATCCAAGAATTTGTCCATCTCATCCAGGCTTTCTTGTTTGTTGGTGTATAGTTGTTCCTAGTGTCCTCTAATGATAGTTTGTATTTCTATTATGTCTTTTGTTATATTGCCTGCTTCATTGCAAATTTGATTTACCTGGTTCCTTTCCCTCTTGCTTAGTCTAGCTAGTGTTGTGTCGATTTTGTTTTGTTTTGTTTTGTTTTCCAAAGAACCAGCTTTAACTTTCATTTATTTTCTGTATAGTGCATTTATTTTCTATTTAATTTATTTCTGCTTGAATCTTTATTATTTTTTTCCTCCTGGAGTTTCTTGGATTTTTTTCTTGTTGCTTTTCCAATTCTCTGAGGCATGATATTAGGTGGTCCATTTGCCTTCTTTCCATCTTGTTCTTATGTGCACTAATTGCTATGAACTTCTCTCTTATGACTGCTTTTGCAGTGTCCCATAGATTATGGAAACTTGTTTCCTCATTATCATTGGCTTCCATGAATCTTTTGATTTCAGTCCTTATTTCTTCCATAGTTGTGAAGTCTTTCAGGAGTAGGTTATTCGGTTTCCATGTATTTGTGTATTTTTTGAGGACGTTTCCTGAAATTCATCTCAAGTTTAATTCTATCATGGTTGGAGAAGATGCTTAATATATTTTCTATGCCTTTGAATCTGTAAAGGCTTGCTTTGTGCCCTTTCATGAGGTCCATCTTCAAAAAGGTTCCATGTGGGGGTAAGAAAAAAAGTATATCTCATGGTTTTTGGGTGGAAGGTTTTATAGATGTCTACTAATTCCATTTGATTTATGCTATCATTTAGATCCTTTATCAGGACCAGCAGTTGGCATAATGGCTATGTCACTGCACTCCCATGTACTCGACTATGGTTTAAGTTCCTGACCCAGTGGCTTAAACTCACACTGGGCATGTGTGCATGTGTGCCCAAGATCCCAAGAGGAGAATGGAGGAGAAAGGATTGCGGTGTGGCCATCCCCCCTGTGGGGTGATTTCTTACTTTCTGTCTCCCTGTCTTTCTGGAGAGCACATGCACCCTATACCAAAAACCTCTCCAAATAAAAACAAAAATAGATCCTTTATCGCTTTGCTTGTTTTTTGTCTAGATGATCTGTCCAAAGGAGATAATGGGGTGCTAAGGTCCACAACAATTAGTGTGTTGCAGTCTACCTCTTCTTTTAGATCTAACAGTCTTTCCTTCATGTATTTGGGTGCCCCTAACTTAGGTGCGTAGATATTTATAAGCATTATATCTCCTTGATGAATTAACCCTTTTACTACTATATAATGCCCTTCTTAGTCTTTTCATACAGTTTTTGTTTTAAAGCCTATTTTCTCAGCAATTAGTATTGCTACTCCAGCTCTTTTTTGGTTCCCATTTTCATGGAATACCTTTTTCCAGTCCTTCACTTTTAGTCTCTCTATGTCTTTATCCATGAGATGCATTTTTTTTTTTTTTGGAGAGGTTATTACTATACGGTGCATGCACTCACTGGAAAGATAGAGACAGAGACATAGAAAGTGAGAAATAACCTGCCAAGGGGAATAGCCACACCACAATCCCTTCTCTTCCATTCTCCTCTTGGGATCTTGGGCATGCATGCACACGCACCTGGCGAGAGTTTAAGCCACCAGGTCCGGGACTTGAACTGTGCTCAACTACATGGGAGTCCGGCAACATACTCATTACACCAACTGCTGGCCCTGAGATGTATTTCTTGTAGGTAATAGATAGAGGGTTTCTGGTTTTTTGGTCCATTCAGCCAGTCTGTGTCTCTTGATTGGAGAATTTAATCCATTAACATTCAATGTTATTATCAATGTTTCTGAACTTGTCTCTACCTTTAATTTGACCATTGTTTTGGTTGTCTTTTATTCTCTTATTTCTGTCTGTTCATTCTTTAGTTTTCCTGGAACAGGACTCTCTTCAGAGTTTCTTTCTTTTTTAAATGTTTATTTATTTATTTTTTTGGAGAGGTTTTTGCTATAGGGTGCATGCGCTCACCAGACAGACAGACAGAGACAGGGAGACAGAAAGCGAGAAATCACCCCCAAGGGCGGATGGCCATGCCACAATCCCTTCTCCTCCGTTCTCCTCTCAGGATCCTGGGCGCGCACGCACACACATCCGGCTTGAGTTTTAAGCCACCGGGTCCAGGACACGAACTGCGGTCAACTACATGGGAGTCCAGCGACATAGCCATTACACTAACTGCTGGTCCCTCTTCAGAGTTTCTTGAAGACCTGGTCTGGTGTTGGCAAATTCTTTCAGATTTTGTTTGTCTGAGAATATTTTAATCTTTTTTTCCCAAGGATAATCTTGCTGGATATAACAATCTTGATTGAAATTGTTTCTCTCTTAAGACTTTCAATATGTCTTCCCATTCTTTCTTTGCTTACAGTGTTTCCATTGAAAGGTCCGGTGTTAGCCTGATGGTATGACCTTTGTAAGTCACTTGACATTTCTTTCTTGCCAGTTTTAGTATCTTGTCTTTATCTGTGCTTTTGGCCAATCTGGTTAAGATGTACAGTGGAAAGGATCTTGGGTTGATTCTACTTGGGGTCCTTTGTTTTTGTTGGATCTGTTTGAGTGCTTTTCTAGACTTGGGAAGTTTTTTTCCAGGATTTCATGGAATAAATTTTCAATACCTTTATTCATTTCTTCACCTTCTGGGATACCAATTATTTGGATGTTTAGACGTTTAATGGAATCTAGTATTTCTAGTATATTATCCTCACCTCTTTGGTTGTTATTTTCTCTATCATTTTGGTGGTTTTGTCTAGGTGAAAGGTTTTGTCTTCTATGTCTGAGAGTCTATCTTCATCAGCTTTTAATATTTTCAAGAGAGTTTTTGATATCCTGTATTACAGACTTCATCTCTAATAGTTCCATTTGATTCTTTCTTATGGTGTCCATTTCTTCTTTCAAATCGTGGAAGGACTTCATTTCCTGGAGTTCATTGTTTCTTTTCTGTTCCAACTCATAGAATTTTGTCACTATGAATGTTCTGAATTCTTTCTGACATTTCGGTAATTTCTTCTGTTTTTTCAAGAGATGGAGGAGCATTATTGTGTTCTTACGGTGGAGACACATTTCCTGGTTTTTTTTCAAACTTGAGGCCCTTGACTTCTAGCCATTGAGTGGTGTATTCACTTTTGGATAACATTTTGGAGAATGTTTCTGCCACTGGGAACTAGTTTGCTTCTCCTTTGCTGTGGATTGCTTCTGCTGTGTTTAGCAATGTGGTCCTGATGGGAGGAATTTTCTATTCAGGTTCCTGAAGAGTAGATTCTCCTTTTTTTGTAGGTGGTTCAGTATAGAGTGAAGATCCCTGGGAGCCTCATGATGCCAGGATGTTTGAAAACTATGATTCTATACCTGTCTAGTTCCTCTTGCTGACAGGGAAAAAGTTGCGAGTTGAGGCTGGAGCTGGCATTGGGGCCAGTGGTTACCCTCACCTCAGTTTTTCTGACTGGGCAAGGGGCTGCAGATGGAAATGGCCCCAGTGTGAGTTTTAAGTCACTAGGTCTGGGACTTGAACCATGGTAAACTACGGGGATTCCAACAACGTAACCCTTGCACCATCTGCTGGCCCCTAAAATTTACTTATTTCTTAACTCATTCAGTAAATTCATACTCTTGATAGTATTCATACTAATAAGATCTTTATTTTCTGCTGTTAAGTAAGGTACATTTGACCTTTTAATTTTTATTCATTTCATTCTCATGCCCACTTTATCAAATAATTTTGCATTTTAAATTCAAACAGTGCATACAATTTCAGTGACTTTGGTATTCTTGAACTTATTTGGCTACATTATGATATATTAGCAATTATTACAATAGCTAATATCACAGAAGACATTTTCTCTTTGACATCTAGAGAGTGAAGGCATGTTACATAGTTATTTTCTTATTGACTACTTGGTACTTTTCCATTTTGCTGGGTACATTCTTTTTCAAATATCCCTGGTTAAAGCAGCCATAATTATACTAAACTGTGTCAGAAAATTAAAGCACCTGGGAAACATCCTAATGAAAACTCAAAACTCCCTTTGTACAAGAAAATTAGCACTCTCTAAGGTCTAATAAGCATGGTTAAGGATACCTCTGATGCCAAAACTCTGAAAAGTACTCAAAATCTCTGTGCCATCAGCTAATGGAAAACTGCAATTCTAGGGGGGAAAGTAAAGAATATTCGAAAGTGATAAAAATATCGGTTATTTTCAGTGGTGCAAATATAATATGGTAAATACAGAAAGCTGGTTTCCTGAAAATGATTTTGCTATAGGTAATTTTAGGAAAGATATAAAATGTATCATTAAGAAAAACTATATTAAAATTACAGTTAAATCCTGTAATCATGCATAACCATGTAGAAACAATTAAAGTAAAATTGCCCAAATACTAAATATTCATTAAATTTATGATTAATTTAAAATATAGTCAGAGAAATGCTATGATTTCAATATTTAACAAGAATTTTACTTTCTATTCCCATATAGTTCCACTTATTTAGCTGAATTTTCATAAAGCTTACTACAGCTTTCTCTTTTAAAGGATAGAACATTTTACATAATTTTTCAATATATAAAACTCTTTTAAAACATGTTTCAAAGTATTTTTAATGAAAGAGCATAAAAGCATATTTCTCCGGCCTTGTTTAACATGTGTATTTTTATTAGAGCTACCTAAGAAACTATCATTATATGTTTCCAGAAAGGTGTTTTTAAAGGAAGGTTTGGTTTTTATAAATGCTTATACATTCTGGCTTAAAATTATTAAAGTAGATTTTAGAGGTAGTCCAAAAATAACTAATCTTCATGTTCTTTTATAATAACAAAATTATCTTTTATTTGATATCATCCATTGTCAACAAATAGACTGTCTAGAGTGGTGCCCAGTATTTAAAAGCTTCAAATTATTTTAAACCTATTCTAAACAAGAAGCTCCACATAAACTCTAAGTCATAAGCCAATATATATGTATTTTTTTAATAAAAAATGATACAAATTTCTTAGTACTTCTAAACTGTGATATGGGAGAGAAATTGAGTCATGTTGCATGCAGTTCAGCTTTAGGATAACCGTAACCATTGGATTCTGTTCTAAAGGCTGGGTTGAAATTAATTGACTCCCACACATAGGAGAGAGAATTTTCAGGAAGACGGAATAATATGTGAAAGCACATGCTTACAGAAAAGTTAAAGTTTTGTTTCGGCTGAAGTTCAGGGTTTATTGGAACAGTTAGAATGGGGGAAAAAAGAGCATAGACAAGCAAGTTGGGACACAGTTTTAAGTGTTTACTGTTCACTCATGAATTAGATTCTGTGCCTATGAAAAGGTTCTTTCCCTCCCTCTCTCCTTCCCTCCCTCTCTCCCTTCCTTCCTCACCTTGATTTCCTTCCTTCCTCCTTATCCCCTCCCTCCCTTAATTCCTTCTTTACAGATTAGGAATTTTATGCTCAATTTTTACTCAAAGTAGATAACTCAAGCAATAGTATTAGCAATAAGATTAGAACTGAGTGATACTGAAGATAGGAATGTTGGAAATTTTGGTAAGGATCATGATAGTTGACTGATTGAATGGTTATCATATTCATTCAGCATACATCAGAGCACCTATTATGTGCCAGGCAGCTGCTAGCTGGTGGAGATACAAAGGTAAATAAAATAGAAACTTCTAGAATCTGATGAGTAGAAACATCTATGAAAACTTGTACTTGTTTTACAGTTCACTTCAAGTGTTATGTCTTTTTTAAGCACCACCTTCCCAGATTGGAATTAATTGCTCCTTATGTTGTATTTCTAAAATAAAGTGTTTTACGCTTCTGTTACAAGATGCTTTACATTATATTTGAGCCTATTATACATTTAAACCCTTCCTATTTTAAACCCATTATCTCTCCTACCAACTAAATTGATCTCCTGGATGGAAAAAATCATGTTACATTTATTTTTGCGGTTACCTAACACAGAAAAGAAATAGCATAATTGTTCAGAATTCTTTGTCATCAGTTTCCTGTTTAGGGTGCTAAGTCATAATGGTCATCTTGTTTTTTTAGAGTATATGGCAAAAATTGATATTGAAGTTTTGATTCTATTGCTATGCTCAACCCACTTAGATAAGTGTATGACTTGTTCATATATAAGCTATAATTTTTGGAAACTAGTGACAGTAATGTTTCAAGTGTTTTGATGTCAAGAACAAAAAAGGTCATAGCTTTAGCCTAGGATAAAGTCATTTTCACAACACTAACAATTTTTTTAAAAGGTGTTAATAATTTTACATATTAAGTTTTGATATAGTAAGAATTTCAGAAAGCTACTATATTATTGATGTCAATAAATACTTGTTTTACTGTAAATATTTTGTAATAGTGAGGGCAGAGGCTATGATATTGGTATTTTACAGTGTTCTGTTTACAGATTTACATTCCTTTGTTTTTTTTCTCTGAGTTAATTGCTGTAATCTGCATCACACGTTTTTCCAGTGTTCTTGAGCTATACATGGGATAATAAATTATTAGAAGGGGGATTGCTAATTGTAAAAGATGAAAGAAATGGAAAAAATAATTTAAGAGAACCAGGATGTCTATATAAGGTCATAGGATCTGTGGATGTGCACACAAGATTTACTCCTATTCCTGTCCCTATCTTTGTCATCTAGTTGAGATAAGAGAAACCAAGACATGTTTCTCCAATATCATCATTTTCATTTGGTTGCATGAGTCTGCTCATGAAACTGTCTAAAATCATGTGACCTTCACACGGTAAAAAAAAAAAAATCCTAAACTGTTACATTGGGTTTCAGAATCAAGATTTATGTATTAAACTTATTGTTTATGACAAAATGTTAGTTCCTAAACATAGTGATATCAAATTTTTTTAAACAAAAAAATTAAAAATAGATCAATAATACAAAATAGTGGTGTTATTTTTAAAAATGGATTGCATACTTTTATTATACCAAATACATGTAACAAAGTGAATAGTATACTTTTATTGCTATACTAAATGCACAGAATAAAATTTTTATCTTTGGCTTTTTAATTTAAAACAAATCATGTCAAATACACAAAGTAGGCAGTGATTAGATTTCAAACATAAGTTGTATATTTTTTCCTTTGTCTTATTTTCCTTCGTTATTTATTATTTTATTTTCCCAATAGGAGGTGCTGTTGGGAATAAAATTATTATTTTTTTTTTTGGAGAGGTTTTTTGCTCTGGGGCGTGTGCACTCGCCAGATAGACAGAGAGAGACATAGAGACAGAAAGTGAGAAATCACCCCCCAGGGGGCATGGTCACGCCGCAATCCCTTCTCCTCCATTCTCCTCTCGGGATCTTGGGCACACATGCACACGTGTCTGGCGTGAATTTTAAGCCACTGGGTCCGGGACGTGAACCGCTGTCGACTACATGGGAGTCCAGCGACATAGCCATTACACTAGCTGGTTCCCTGGAATAAAATTATTCTGGAATGAGGAAGGAACAGAAGTAAATAGTCATCTTTTGAACATAGAGATTTCAAGGTGTGATTATTTTTGCCAGGTGACTTAATTAGGGATTTCTAGAAGTGGACTCTGAGATTAAGATTCTTGAGCAAGTGATGTATTATTATTAATATGTTTTTAAAATTTTGCCAGAGTATGCGTACACTTGACAGAAAGAGACAGAGAGTGGGAGAGATGGAGGAAAAGTGAGAAAGCACCCCTATGGAAAGTAGTCATGCCACAATCCCTTCTCCTCTTTCTTTCCCTTCAGGATTTTGGTCACATGTACCTGACACGTTTCTCATGTCACCATGTCTGGGACTCTAACTGAGCAATCAACCATGTGAGATCTAGCCACCTTAACCACCATGCCAGGACTGGCTTATAATTTATTATTGAAGTTTTCCCAGAAGTTGCTAAGGCAAGCAAAACTAATAAAGGAGAAGAGAAATCAATTAAGGTTGCAATATCAGGTAAAGTCCTTTCAAGGATAGCAAACCTTCCCTAAGAAAGTCTTAGGTAAGAGATATTGGAGATAAAATCCTGTCTCAATTGGAAAAAGGCCACTCAAAAACAAGAAAAAAACCTAAAAGATTCCAGGAAGAGCATTGACTATGGCTATTTTGCAGTTTTTAAGGGAAAAATCTGTGTATGTGTGTGTTTGTGAAATATTTCGAAGTAAAGAAAAGGTAGATTCTTTTGCGTAAGCCAGTTACAGATCAAGAGATTGTGTTCAATTGTTAGGATCTAACTTTAGACAAGCAAGTGGATTAAGCTTTGGAATGAAAACAAAAAATGAGAATTGGAGCCAGAAAATGATGTAACGTATGACTGTCCAGGAACTGAAAAAGTTAAGGAATAAATGAAAAAATAGCGTTTTTAAATGTAATGTGATGAAAGAAACATCAGTGAATTATACTAATTATTAAGAAATTGTGTGGGGGTGTGGTGAAAGGGGAACTATCCTACACTGCTGGTGGGAATGTAAATTGGTCCAGCCACTGTGGAGAACAATATTAAAATGGGCCCAGCCACTGTGGAGAACAATATGGAGATTTCTCAAAGATCTACAAATAGAACAACCATATGATCCAGCAATCCCACTCCTTGATATTTACCCAAAGGACAGAAGAATCCTTAGTTAGAAAAGTACTTGCACATCAATGTTTTTTGCAGCATTATTCACAATTGCTAAGACATGAAACTAACCCAAATGCCAACGAACAGAGGAATGGATTGAAAAAGTGTGGCACATATACTCTATGGAATACTACTCACCCATTAAAAAAATAACCCTGGCTTTTGACAGAAAGTGGATGAATATGGAAGATTTATTGCTGATTGAAGCAAGCCAGGCATGAAGGAGAGACATTGTAAGTCTCTACTTAATATGTACCAAGTGTCCACACTCTATGGCTGAAACTGAATAACTAGAGCATATAGAAACATAGAAAGTGGTTATAAGTACCAGATACAGTGTGGGAAAAGGGTGGGTGAAGGAGAAGAGTGGAGGAAAGACATTAAGGAGAAAGAGAGGAAAGGCATTTATGGAACAGAGAAATGGGTTATTATCTGTTGAAGATAATGTGTATAGTATTCTCAACTGGACTGGTGAGAAATGTACACATGAAATATTAACTTTGCAAGCTAAGTGACATATGTGATTGAATGTATAAAAGAAATTTAAAAATATATAAAAAATTGAGCATGGGTAAATTACATCGACAGATTAATTGAAACTGATAGACTTAGAAGATGAGTAGCCTAAATTCATGAAAGGCTAGGAAAAGGATGGATCCTTATGAGAACTGAGGGTTTTATACAAATATACAGGAATAACAAATTAAAGTAATATCAACATTATCTAACCAGTAAAGGCAAAATTACATCTATGGGGCAGTAGTATCCTAGAGAGATCTCACTTTAATGAATGACAGACACTTGAAAGTGGCTGTATACAGTCCCCATGAAAAAGGTAGATGAAGGAAAAAATCCAATAATACTCTTCACCAATAAATATGCTAATACCTAGTGGACCACTGTGTGTGAGTTAGTTAACACTACGTCACTGAAAACAAAACAACTCGTGGAAATGTTTTCATGTCATAACACATAAAAATATTTTGAATTCAAGGAGACACAGTCTTGAAAGCACCTTGAGAAAGCTTCTTCAATACTAACAAAGATATTACATATATCTATTCTATGTAAAATAATGTCAGGAAGAGTCATAAATAATAGCAGATGAAATGAATAATATGTCTTGACTTATTTTGGACAAAAAATATTTAGAAATTTATCTTGGTCTTATGGCATATTATCACTGCCTCTAAATTACCTTGAGCTATGTGTTTGTGCAATGCTGGCAAATATCTGTAATTTAAGTGTTTTATTCCAATTTTGATATGATTTTTATGCCAGAGAGCTTTTTGTGTAAGAAGCCTCTTAAAACTATCACATGAACTCTGGTTTTGCTTTGGAATACATCATCTCATTAATTAAGAGGTTGAAGTCTCATTACTTCATGTCTATCTTCACTGTATTATGTAAACGGCAACCTATCATTACCAAATCATATGCTATTTTTATTTTTCTAAAGATCTAGAGTTTGCAGCCATCATTTAAATGGAACATTACAGAAAAGAAAAAAGCAATTTGGAGCATCCAATTCTTAGCTATGTATTGACTAAATCTATCCTGCTATTAGTAACTGTTTCAATTTATTTTTCCCTGGTTTGGGTTATAGTTCAGTAACATTCAAGAGAAAGTGTTTTATAGTAGCTAATATAATGTAGAAGATCCATTCCTTACATTGTTAAATTTATCAGCAAAGAAATAAAAACTTTCCTTGGACATACATTGTTTGTTTTTCTTTTTTTATAATAGTGAGTGTGTGCAAACATGCCTACACAGCCACTTGGTGTGCTGTCAGACCAGTCCAGGGGTTCAAACCCATGGTCAATCTTGTGACTTCCAACCTTGTCCACTAAGCCATAGCATCTCAACCAATACAGGTTATTTTTGCCAGGCAGATAACTTTTAGTTTCTGATTATTACTTTTAGTAATCATTAACTTGAAAATCAAATATTTGTAATATTAAAAATATGAGCAACTATAGTGTGAGCAACTAACATATCAAAACCATATGTTCTTCTGAATCACTGATTGCACCCCACACTCATATATACCTTAAACCATCCTAAACTGCCATAGGAATAATATAGTTCTTCATTTATTTTTACAGATAGTGAATTCCATGTTCCATGTAAGACAATATGGGGACTTAAGAGGTTTTTTAAGAATGATTTTGCTTAACTTTATTTATTTATGTATTTATTTTAATTTAACCAGCGAGGGACAAAGTAAGAGAGAGAGAGGAAAAGTGAGAAAGCAAGCTCCCAGGTCCAGGACTCTAACTGCAGTTGGTCATGTGGGAGTCCAGTGCCCTTAACCACCACATCACCTGCTGGCCCCGGACATAAGAGTTTTAATTACAGTCTCCTATGTGAACTTTTGTTTTGTTTTGTTTTGTTTTGTTTTTTTCACTATAGGGCATGTATGCTCGCCAGACAGACAGAGATAGACAAAGCGAGAAATCACCCCCAAGGGGGATGGTCATGCCGCAATCCCTTCTCCTCCATTCTCCTCTTGGGATCTTGGGCATGCACACACACGCGCCCAGCATGAGTTTTAAGCCACCGGGTCCGGGATGCAAACCATGGTCGACTACGTGGGAGTCCAGCAACATAGCCATTACGCTAACTGCTGGTTCCCTGAACTTTAAATAGTTTCAAAGCAATTTTTATAAACAAGATTCCCTTTACCTTAGCCAAAATATTTTGCTGACACTGACACTCACACAGTATTATTTATGCATGTGAGAGTTGTTATTTTTAACTACATAATTTCTCCCTTTGGTTAAATTAATGTTATGCCTTATAACCTATCATTTTTATAAACTAAATATAGAAATAAATCATTACTTACCTGCAGTAAAATTGAGGCTTACCCTTGGAATCAGATAAAATAGGCTTTGAATTTCAGTTCTGCCTCTCATGAGGCGTGTGATGAACTCTTAGGCAGGTTTCTAAGCCTCAGTCTCCCCATTTATACAAATCAGGGATAATAATATATACCTTAAACCATAACTTCAATAATTAAATGAAATAATGTATACCAATTGCCAAACAGGGTACATAATACATTAAAGTATTAAGGAAAATAAAATATTTTCATTCACATAATTTTAAATAATCACATAATTTAAAATAGGCACATGTATTATTATTAAGGATGGTTTAGGAAACTATATTTAAAATTTCTTTCTAAATACAATACACCGTCTTAAACATAGTAAAGCTATTTATTTACAACTTAAGCACAGGTTCTTAATACATTACCATCATTTAGTGTTGTCATTTCATGTCTGTAGTGCTTTGGAAAACACCATGATTAATTTGCTGACTGAATGATACATGGCCTAACAGATCACATTTAGATTGTTTATACTATCCATGAAAGGATTTATAATAGCTACTTGACTGGTTTTACTGTGTACAGTCTGTTGAGTTGCATAATTTTTAAAATAGAAATATTTAGAGATATTAACTGGGTTTGTTTCTTTTTTTCCCTCTCCCTCTGCATCCTTTCACTAGTTACTTATCTTAGATAATATTACCTAACAGGTCAGGATCAGATCAGATACTGCTAAGAATTAAGAAGTCATTCATTAGCTCTGCACTTCATATTAGGAGTTTTTTTTAATTCCTATAACAGGAACAATATTTTTGAAATTATCAGACTTTTTTTTTTCAGAATGCTGTTTTGAAAGATTTAAAAAATTTACTGAGCCCTTCAAAGTGGTGAGAACCTTGAAAGATTATTTATACCAGAAATCAAAGAGTAAGAAAGGTTTTGAGAGAATAACAGGTTCTAAATAGATAATTTGGCCAGCATACAGACCAAATTATATAGGACCAGAGGAGGCCTTGTGATTGGACAAAGAGGCTGACCATATGGACTGACTGAAAACAACTGCAGGTATAGCACAAACAGTTGGTGATGTTCAAGACGAGGAAGAATGGATTACTTCTCTACAGAAGGCATTTAGGCCAGAGAATGACATTTGGACTAGAGCTTTGATCCTGATGTCAAAATAATTTAAGTACCCCATGATCTCAGACAACTTCTGAAGAGAAGAAAATGAGAAGAATTCTGAACTGAGTGTCCCAAAGAGACCGTTTTAAACCAGAAGCAGGTGTGAAAAAGACTGTTAAGCTAAAAAGCTCATATTCTAAGCTATGTTCAGTTATACAGAAATTAAAAATAAAATGAAGACCTTCAATTTTCTAGCTTTAGAGTTTATAATTATGTTGAAATATCATATTCACTAAATCATCAGGATTGAAGATATCTCAATTTTAGTTCCTCTTGATTAATCTAAAACCCTCTATTATGGGAAATAGTGTTCAAGATTAGAAACAACAGGGAAAATAAAGTGTTTTCATTCACTTAAGTATCACAAAATTTAAAATAGGCACTTGTATTATTATTAAGGATGTTTTAGAAAACTACATTTAAAATTTCTTTCTAAAATATAATATGCCATCTTAAACATAGTAAAACTATTTATATTTTAATCAAAAAAACAAACTTTTGAAAAATATATCTCAAAGTGTTAGTTATATACAAATATTATGAATCCCATTATAAACTTTAAGAGTAGAGAATATTAGGATTTTTCTAAATTATAACTGAAGTTATAAAGTATATAAGAATTTCTTAATATGCAGATTACATTTAGGTAATGTATAATCAGCATTTAGTTCAGCCTTGTCTTCAGCTGAGCGTAGTTGGCACATCCCACAATCTGCAGATTTAGACAATTTGTTGTTGTGCTTCTAAGTAATATATCAAAGCTTACTGTGTTACAGGATAAATCATTTGAAGTGTTACCCATAGTAAGTCATACTAAGCATTATATAACTATTAATCTTAAATATGACTATTAATATCAGATTTTATATCAGTTATATTTTTACTGAATCTCAGGCATATAGAAAGATAAAGATGGATTTGAAATTTTTCTTTTATACTATTGCTTTCAAATCTCTTAACCCTACAAGTGAGGTAGGAGATAGTTTCCACACACACATAGTTAGACCCACAAGATGGAGTAACTGAGTTTTCATTAGAAATCATTCACTGGAAACTGCTTATGCACAGCTGGCTTATGGAAGAAACTGCTTGCACACAGGACACAGCTTATAGCAGTGAGTAGTTTAGTTACAATCTGCAGCACCAAGATTATGGACTTTGTGGTTCAGAGGTACCAGACAAAAAATGCGGATCCTCAAGATCAGTTAGCCCCACAGAAAACTTTAGCATTAAATACCGCAATTATTAGTTTTAAAAGGGCACAAGAATGTTAAATTCATAGACAATTCTTAGCTATTTTTTAAGCCACCTCTTTATCAGAAAGTCAGCCCTTGCTTGGTCTGCTAGATAAAAACCCCTGATAAGAGGCTCAACACATTCAAGACCACTCCCTGCTTGGGAACTTATCTTTTTCACTCTCAATAAACTGCTTTATTATCCCTTCCTGTTGTCTGTATCTCTAATTCTTCATGAATGTGAGACCAGAGCCTGGTCATCAGGTGACCCTCAACTGGCACAGGCACTGATACCATGGACCCCAGTATCCTGTATTATAGATAGATATTTAAAAACCATATTTTTAATCATTAATATTTTGTTTTTTTGCTTCTAAGTATTTGACTCAATAGAATCATAAAAAGGTATTTTCATCTTCAAAAGAACAAGTTAACATTTGATTTATTGCTATGGTCATAGCATTTGTCTTTCAATGAGAAAAAATATATATTAGTCTATATTCCTTAACAATCTAAAGAGTGTGTATGCTTGCCTTACATAATGTTAAAACTCTAAATCACAGAATAGGAATAAAAAATTTATACATAGAAAGTGAACAAAAACTTTTATGCATTGCAACACTCTGAAATATATTATTTAATAACAAAAAATGTATTGCTACCTCTGGTTAAATAAAAAACAGTAAAATATCTAAAGTATTGAATATATAACATTATTGAAAATATCAATATTCATGGGCTATTATAAAGGCAACTACAGTTTATAATAAAAAGTTCGAAACAGTTTCTTCAACAATTTATATCATTGAAAATTCAAATATTTCTTCTGAATTTTTACTTTATAAGGTAACAGATACAATATGGTTATAAACAGGTATTCATGAGTATATCTTACACCTTCAAATTATTCAAATATGTTCTTCCACTATTGTCCTGTAAATATTCTTATTCCCTATCTAGTGCTATCAATTTTAGGGTTGGAAAGCTCTTTAACAAATAGATGGCAGATGTGAAAAAAGATAAAATATATCTGTCATTAAGATAGGCCTCTTATAGTGGATGCCTTATGGCAATGTTATTCTTGCATTCCAATGCATTTTCTTAGTTCAGCTGCAGTTTTTTCTAGTTGTTGAATGTTCCATTGCCATTGTCTTCTACTTGACTGAAGTTTGTTCATTTGACAGTGCAAACGTTTAAGAATTGCATCATATCTTTTATGTTGTACCTATTATAAGAAAAGTACCCATCAATAGGACTTGTGTGGAATAAATAGTAAACAGCTATATAAGATATTTTGACTACTCTGAAGAGGAAAGTACTTCAATAGAAACTATTTACTATAGAGTAATGATAATAAAAAATAACCAGTAAGTGTACAATAAAAATACAACACTTATTACATAGTAGATTCTGTGTTGAGAGCTTTCTACATATCGTTAAATTTTCATTACACCTTATGATTTAGGTTAATTATTCTTACTCAACTGAACTGTTAAATTTAAAGTTTAAAGACCAAAAGATCTAAAAGATTTAGGAGATCATGTAGTCCCATCCATGCCTTTAAGTAATTTATGCTGAGTCAATGATACACTGGAAGACAAGGAAGCCAGAGGGTTTACATGCACACATGAAAGTGAGAGAAAGAAGGAGCCACCTTCTACAGGGTCTGGCCATACCGTGACCCCCTTCCTCTATTCCTCCAGCAGGTCAGATCCTGAAAACTCTTGTGTTTGCCCAGCATGTTTCAGCTAGACTAGGTGAGGAATTCAAACCATGGTCACCATGTGGGATCCAGCTTCCCTTGAGCAGTGTATTACCACTGCATGTGAAGCTGGTCCACTTGACAAATTTAAATACCCATATTGTGTGTGTCTGTAGTTCATTATAGTAAAGTATATATACAATATGTAGCATACCATATTAAAATACCACGTTTTATTTATCTAGTCTTCTTTCTAGGGGCATTTGGAACATTTTTATTTTTTGAATTCTGAATAAAGCTTTTTTTTTTTTTTGGAGAGATTTTCACTGTAGGGCGCGTGCGCTCGCCAGACAGACAGAGACATAGAGACAGAAAGCGAGAAATCACCCCACAGGGGGGATGGTCACGCCGCAATCCCTTCTCCTCCATTCTCCTCTTGGGATCTTGGGCACGCACGCACATGCGCCCGGCGTGAGTTTTAAGCCACTGGGTCCGGGACACGAACCGCAGGCGACTACGTGGGAGTCCAGCGACATAGCCATTACGCTAACTGCTGGTTCCCAATAAAGCTTTTTTTTTAAAAAAAGGCATGTTTTTATTTTCCTTAAGTAAACACAAGGAGGAGACATTGCTGAAATGTAAGATAAGCATATACTAACATTCTTAAAAACTGTCAAATCATTTTCTAAATAATTCCACCATTTTATAATCTCCTCAAAAATGCATGATATTTCTAGTTGCTCCATATCCTTGCAATATTTGGTGTTATCATTCATTATAATCTTAATCATTCTAAGAATGGTATTTCACTGTTTATATCAAATAATCTTTTACTGTGGTTTTGATTTGTATTGTCTTCGTATTAAGGAATTAATTATCTTTTCATGTGTTTATCAGCCATCCTCTATTTACTTTTGTGAAATTTGGGTTCAAATCTTTTGTTCATTTTTAAAAATGGCTGTTTTTTTATTATGGAGTATCAAGAGCTCTTTATATATTTCTGGACACAACCCTTTGTATATACATATGTATTACAAATAGTTTTACTCCTGTGATTTTGCCTTTAAGAAAAGGTCTTGCTATGTTGTGATCCTTCTCCCTGAGCATCCTTACTAGCTTCGATTACAGCACACTCCACAGGGACCCAGGGAATGAAACCTGGCTTCCCCTGAGCTCCTTTTCTTAGTAGCAATGTCAACCAGTGCACTCTACTGTGGATGGATCCCTCTTCATTTTCTTAATGATATTTTCTGAAGAATAGAAGTTTCAAAGTTTGAAATCTAATGTATCAACTTTTTTCTGTGTGATTAGTGTATTTGTGTTCCAAGAAATCTTTGTAATTCAACATAATGAAGATAATTTCCTACATTTTCTTCTGGATGCTTTAGTTTAAGCTTTTACATTTTGACAAATGATTCATTTCAAATGAATTTTTTTTGTGTTGTGATGTAGAAGTTCATTGTTCCTTTACAGATATTCAATTGTTCTATTATCATTTGTTGATTACTTTTCTTTCTTCATTGAATTACCCTGACAAATTTGCCAAATGGACAAAACATGATTAATTTCTGAACTGTATTCTGTTCCATGGTCTACTTATTTATTCTTTTAATCCTTATTTTATTAATTTACCAATACTGGGCTCTCTTAGAACTGTAACTTAATAATAAATCTTAGTATCAGAAAGGGTAAATCCTACAATTTTCTTCTCATTTTTAAAGATTATTTTGTCTAGAATAGATCCTTTGTATTTTCATATAAATTTTATAATCAGCCTGTCATTTTCTATTAAAAGTTTTATTAGGATTTTTTTGAACAATGTTGAGGCTATATAGATCATATTGGGGAAAATTTGATACTTAAAGATGTTGAGTTTCAGGCCAGCAAGTGATGTGATGATTAAGGAACTGGGCTCACTCCCACATAGCTGACTGGTTGCAGTCCTGGACCTGGTGGTTGCTTTCTCACTTTTCCATTCTCTGTGTCTTTCTGGTGAGCACACATGCCCTATAGCAAATTTAAGAAATAATAATAATTAATAAAATTAAATAATCAATTAAAAATATATTGAGCTTTGGATGGCATAATAGTTACAACTACGTGAGTCAATGTAGTCAATTGTAGTTCAAGTCCTGGACCCAGTGGCTTAAAATTCACACTGGGGGACCAGCAGTTGACGTAATGGCTATGTCGCTGGCCTCCTATGTAGCCGACCGCAGTTTGAGTCCCGGATCTGGTGGCTTAAACTCATGCTGGGCACATGTGCGTGCGTGCTCAAGATCCCAAAAGGAGAATGGAGAAGGGATTGTGGTGTGGCCATCCCCACTGGGGGAGTGATTTCTTGCTTTCTGTCTCTCTGTCTCTCTCTGTCTTTCTGGCAAGCACACACGCCCTATAGCAAAAAAATTCCATCTCTCTCTGTTTCTCTGGCAAGCGCACACACCTTATAGCAAAAATCTTTTTTTAAAAAAAATTATATATATATATAGATAGATAGATAGATAGATATAGATATATAGATATATATAGATATATTGAGTTTCATAAACCACAAACACAGTATATCACCCATTCACTTAGCATTTTTTCCCAGCAGTATTTTTTTGTAGAAATTTTACACATATTCTCATATTAATTAATTAATTAATTAATGTTGCGTTATTTCATATTTATGACAAGTTCTTAATGTATAGAATTTATATCATCGGTATGCAGTATATATCATCTAATCATATAGTTTTTTATAGCTTTTAAATTTGAATTTAAAATTTATAAATAAAAAATACTAAGAATTCATTATCTGAGCAGATATTCATGACAAAAATAATATTTTCTCTTAGTTTTTGTAACAGGATGTTTTTAAGTGATATAGCATATCTGTTAGACAAGAGGTTTATTTAATTCATTTAATCTTCTAGTTATGTATTGCTACTACATAGGAACTACACGAAATATAACTAATTTTTTAAAGGATTATTTATTTATTTAATTCAATTTATTATTATTATTTTGTACCTTGACAAGAGAGAAAGGGAAAACAAGAAAGCAAACCCCAGGTCTGGAACTCAAACTGTGGTTGGCCATATGGGAAGCCAGTGCCCCTAACCACCACGCCAGCTGCCACCTCCAATGTATCTGATTTTTGTATTTTAGTTTGGATAATGGTATGTCCTCCAAAGGTTCATGTTCTGGAAATTTAGTCCCTCATATAATGGCATTGGAAGTGGTAAGACCTTTAAGAGGAAGACCTTCCCTCTGTGTGGGTGGGCACCTTACCAGACTAGATTGGTGTATATTATTAGTGAACTGAGAGAGAAAGACCTACTTTTAATGTGAGTGGACACTATCCAGTCACCTGGGAGCATAGGAAAAGTGGAAAATTCTGTAAGATGCATTTTTTTGCAAATGTAAATGGGATCACCATTTAAAGTGTTTGAAAAATACCAGACATAAAAAATAATAATAGATTTAATAATATGATTTCTTGTTTTTCAACAAAACAGAGTAATATGTTACAATATTATCTATGTATCCACCTAAATGATCTTTTTTTAAAAAAATTTAATTTTATTAATTATTATTATTTTTAATTTGACCAGAGAGAGAGACAGGGGTGAAGGAAGTGACCAAGCAAGTTACCAGGTACTCAAATCATGGTCCACCATGTGGGAGTCTAGCACTTTAACCACCACATCAGCTGTTGGCCCTTCTATGTGAATAATTTTTATCCTGCCTTTAAGTCACCTTTTCCCTTTGCTTCTCTGACTTTCACTAGTAAGATTGGCTTTCTAGGTGTGTAATCATGTCTGTTCTGATCTCATAAAACAAATGTATTTGTCTTTTGTGTGCCAGCATATTGAATTGTACCAAGGTAAACATACTCTGTCCATGACCCCCAGTAGCTCTGAAGTACACCAATTTTTCCCTATCCTTTTAAGTTTTAAGTGCAAATTATACAAAATTTAAGCAAGAGTAAGCCATCAATGCTTTATACAACATCTATTATCATAAAATATTTCTGTAGCAATAATCATTGGCTAAAAATTTCTTAACTGCTCCAGTTTTCCTTGCTTGAGAACTCTTGGATTTGGCACTTAACATCTTTTTTTTTCTTTTTACCTTGAACAACAATCACTGATTGTTGCTTAGTGCTTTGTATTTGAAGCTTTGTGTTTGTATGCTTTGTATTTTGCTTCTTCAATTTTTTCACCAGTGACTCATAGCTTATCTTTATTCTCCTTTCTCTTATCTGTAGTTCCCTTCTTTGAAAATATATAATGACAGACAATGGACAGGGAAAACTGACATTTAGGGATAAATATTTGGAAATGCTTTTTTTCATTCAGTTATTTCCTAAAAGTACTAAAAACATTTGACAGAAAAACACTGAATTCAAAAACCATTTTCATTTTTTTCTGAACCAAAAAATGAAAAAGCAACATTAATATAAAAACTAAAATATGCAAAGCACAAAATATTTGAGAACATTAAAGGTAGAGCAAAAGAATGCTATAGTTCAAGCAAAAGATGACCCTTGAATTGTATCATGACCATAGCCATAGATATTCAGAAAGTATACCAAAAAAAGGACTCAAGAGAAGATACAATAATAATATTCTGATATTTGAATTTATCTCATTTTTAAAAATTGGTTGCTTGAAGAAGTTTATTCGTATCCATGTTCAATTCTCATCAAGTAATAAATATAATTGAAAAAAACGCAATGCTCTTAAGACAACAGTGTGATAATATTTGTTTCTCAGTTATATAACTTACGCAGAATCTTCAATCTCTTAAATTTTCATATTTTTCAAATATAATACTATATTAGGATTGAGGACTACTTTTAAACATACTATAAGTAACCAGAAGTAAAATTAGCACACAAAGAATTTAACAGAGACATTCCTATTATGAAAAGTTAAAAACAGTTCTTTTAGAAACAGCTTTAGAAAATAGCTCTCCTTTTAGGACAAGAAGTTTTATGATGAAGACATTAAAAAATGTATGTCTTAACCTCAGTGACACTTATTCTACATCTAACACTAGTGATCACTTATCTCACCCTTTACCATTAGATATACCAATTTAAACTACTGCTTCTTTAAAAATATACTGAAGAACCTATTCTTCCTGATAAACATGACCAAAGCCCCTGGACATTGTATATAAACCAAATATTAGAAGCTTTGGAAATTTGGAAAGAAAACTGCCTGGTGACCTCAGGACCCAAGCAACAACATGGATTTTCTTTTTTTTCCCCTCATATGAGGAGGGAACTTCAAACTGTTCCTGAAAAAATGGAATTAAAGTACAAGTTTATTTGAGTGAAAAAAAAATTCTGAAATCCATACATAGTTTTCTTCATAATACTCATTTTCTGTGAACTTTTTAAAGACCTTCCATATATCCTCTAGAGGATTCTGGAGAGGACAACAACTTGGAAATATCAGTGGTACAGACAGAAAAGCCTCAGAAAAAGTCTGATTTCTGTAGCTAAAGTTCAAGAAAAATGGTAGCCTAGCAAGACAGAAAATGTTTAGCCAATCACTGCTCTACCACACAAAAAATTACAAGTCCACCATTCACGTGAACAAAGTCTGACTGAAAAGCCAGCCTTCACCACTATTTAGCTATAATGAAGTGCCACCTCAATCATACCAACAACAAAAAATATGCCAAACTAAATACAAAATGACAACACATTACACAGAAATTGCAACAAGTATTTTAAAGTAGTCATCATAAAAATGCTTCATCAAGCAATTACAAATATTCCCGGAAAATGATAGAATAAATAGAAAGTCTTGGCAAGCAAATGGAATATATAAAGAAGAACCAAATGGATATTTGGATATAATAGAAGGGATAAAATACATAATAACCAAAATGAAAATTTTAATAGATTTCAATGATAGAGGGAATGGTGGCAAGAATCACTGAATTCTTAAACAGGATTCTTCTGCTCTTTTTTAAGACAGGATCTTTCCATGTCATATTTCTCTCAGCTTCCCTGAGATTCTGGGATTACAGGTCCATTCCACGACCCCCAGCCCTATGGTTAGACTGAGAATTTAACCTAGGTCACTGATGTGGCCCCAGCTTGCAAAACATAGCATCTTAGCTGCATGTGCAACCAAAGCTTAGCCTCAAGAATCTGTGAACAGGAAAACAGAATGCCAGAAATTACTCAATATGAATAAAAGAGAAAAGGTTGAAACAGAAATAATGATAGCCTCAGGAGCCAATGGGACTATAACTAAAAAACCTAACGTTTATGTCAAGAATCCTGGAAGAAAGGAGATAAAGGACAGAGTTGAAAAATTGTTCAAATAAATTTGGCAAAAGGCATAAACCTACAGAAACAAAAAGCTGAGAGAATCCCAAATAAGATAAATCCAGATATATCCATTTCAAAACTCACTATAGTAAAACCTCTGAAAATTAAAGACAGAAAAATCTTAAAAAGCAGCAAGAAAGGCCTTATTTATATGGGAGACATTTTTTTGACTGACAGCAGATATCTCATCAGAAATCATGGAGGCCAAAAGGATGTGGCACAACATATGTCTTTTTTGTTGTTGCTGTTTTGTTTTTTGTTTTTGTTTTGCCATAGGGGGTGTGTGCTTGCCAGAGAGAGTGAGAGAGAGAGTGAGAGAAAGAGAGAGGAGTGAGAGAAAGAGAAAGAAGTGAGAAAACACACCCCAGGGAGATGACCATGCTGCAATTCCTTCTCCTTCATTCTTCTCTCAGGATTCTGGACACACCCCCATATACATCCAGCGTGATTTTCAAGCTACTGGGTCCAGGACTTGAACACAGTTGGTCATGTGAGAACCCAGTGCCTTAACTACCATGCTTCTTGCTGGCCCCAACACATTGTTCTACCATGGAAAAAAAAAAAAAAAAACTGTCAACCCAGAAGTCCATCACCAGCAGAAGTATCCTTCAGGAATGGAGGGGAAATCAAGACATTCTCAGGTGAAAAACTAAAAGAATTTGTCACCACTACCTTAAAAGAATAAATTTAGAATGTATCTGAAGAGAAAGGGAATTATAAAAGAATTTTAGAATATTGGGAAGAAGAAAGAATATGGGGGCGCAAACATATAGGTAAATATGATATTAATAGATGAATAGGCCATGGCTAAAGGGTATATTTTCTTTTTGAGATAATGAAAATATCCAGAATTAACTTTGGTGATAGTTACACATATCTGTGAATACATTAAAAGCTATTAAAGTATTGGGTTGTCAGAAAAGTCATGACACATTTTTGCTTAAAAAATATAGAAAAATACATCATGAGTTTTCTGACAACCCAATATATACTTTAAATGGGGACTTGTATGACATGTTAATTATATCTCAATAAAGCTATTTGTAGACATCAAAGAGTGGTTGCTTGACTAAAGGGGCCCAAAAGAACTTTCGGGACTTCCTGTGAAAGTTCTATCCCTTAATCTTTGTGTAACACAGATTTATGTATATACTAGTCAAAATTAATCAAGGTAAATATTTATAATTTTTATACTTAATCTTATGAAAATTATACCTGGATAATATATGTTAGCATAAAAAAATACTAGACAGTCTCAAATTTCCTTCCAAAATGGTTTTTAGCAATTTATACTGACATCAACAGTGAATTAAAATTCAGATGATTACATCTTGTCAACTGTAAAACTGCTAGTTTGATAGTCTAAATATAAGATCTCTTTGCAGTTTTAGTGACCAATCTTTTATTGTAAGGAAGTTGGTTATATTTTCCATTGTTTTTTGAATATTCATGTTTCAAAAAATAAGTCTTTTCATATGATTTACCCAGTGTTTTAGGGGCGTGTTTAACATTTTCTTATTTCTTTCTTATCTCTTACATGTCTTATAAAGATCTGCTTTAGAACTGAGTTTTGTCCTGTCTTACAATGTGTTTACCTAATCTAGATACTTATGACATAATCAAAAATGAAAAATATTTAATTATAGAGTTTGTGTTTTTTTTTCTTTGTTTTCAGTTTTGCTATATGGCATGTGTACTTGCCAGAGACAGAAAGAGAAAAAGAGAGAGAGAGAGAGAGATTTGAGAGAGAGAGAGAGAGAGGTGAAAGTGAGAGCTAACCCCCCAGGGAGTACTACCATGCCACAATACGTCTCCTCCTCCATTCTCATCTCAGGATCTTAGGCTCACACATATACCACCCCATGTGATTTTCAAGCTACAGAGTCCAGAACTCAAACTGGCAGTCAGCCCTGTGGGATCCAGCACCTTAATCTCCACACCACCTACTGGCCCATCTTTAAGTAATTTTCTGACATATAAGGTTAAGTTTTTCACCTATGTTGTCTTTAGTACTCTTAGAAGTGTGTGTGTGTGTGTGTGTGTGTGTGTGTGTGTGTGTGTGTGTTGTGAGATAGAAATCTAATTATATTTCTTTATTGTTTTAAGAGATAGTTTTGCTATAGAAAACATGTGCTTGCTGGAGAGACAGACAGACAGAAAGAGAGAAATCACCCCTTAAGTGGGATAGCCACTCCACAATCCCTTCTCCTCCATTCTCTTCTTGGGATATTGGGCACAAATGCACACGTGCCCGGCGTGAGGTTAAGTCGCCAGGTCCAGGACTTGAACCATGGTCTACTACATGGGAGTCCAGCAATGTAACCATTACGCTATCTGCTGGTCGTGAAATCTAATTATATTTCAACATTTTCAATATAGGTAACCTATTTTGTTTATATCATTTATACATGGGTTATTTCTGGATTTTTTCCCATATCATTAATCATTTTTCTCTATATCATTTATATATCTTACTATTTATTGTTTTATAATAAATCTTCACAGATAGAAGGGCAAAACAATAATCCCTATTTATTTAGATTTCTAGTAAACTCTTTGGTAAAATCATGGTATTTATTACTGAAAATATAAAAAGGTTAGAGTTATTTTCACACTTCTCAGATTTTTTTATTATGTCAAATTAGTCACAAGCAAATTGAAACATGCATCTTTTTATTTTTCAAATCAATGTCTTTCAGGTGAGAATTATTTTTTATTTGTTCTCAACAACATATTCTTTTCCACTTTTGTTCTCCATTCATCTAAACAACAGTGACTGGGGCCAGCAGATAGCATAGCAATTATATCACTGGACTCCCACATGGACAACCACGGTTCAAGTCTCAGACCTGGTAGCTTAAAAATCTCTCTGTGCATGTATGCATGCATGCCCAAGATCCCAAGGGGAGAATGGAGGATAAGGGATTGAGGTATGGCCATCCACCTGTAAGTGAAAAATCAGGGGTGATTTCTCACTTTCCTTCTCACCATCTCTGTCTCTCTCTCCAGCAAATGCACATGCCCTAAAGCAAAAACATCTTTAAAACTAGTGACTATAAAAATATATTGGGAACCAGCAGTTAGCGTAATGGCTATGTCGCTGGACTCCCACGTAGTCGACCGCGGTTCGTGTCCCGGACCCGGTGGCTTAAAACTCACACCGGGCGCGTGTGCGTGCATGCCCAAGATCCCGAGAGGAGAATGGAGGAGAAGGGATTGCGGCGTGACCATCCCCCCTGTGGGGTGATTTCTCGCTTTCTGTCTCTATGTCTCTCTCTGTCTGTCTGGCGAACGCACGCAAAAAGTAAAAAACCTCCAAAAAAAAAAAAAAAAAAAAAGACAAAAAAAAAATATATTGATAATATACACTTTAAGAATTTAATATTAATTTTAATTTTGCATATCAGTTTCTATTTTTTTTTAACTTGACTCTTTGGTTGATAATATGAAGTCAGAGGGGTTTAGGAAAACAATAATTTCTAGTATCTTTTATGATATTTTTAGATGTCTCTCATGTCTAGGATTCATCGTTTTTGACATATAGCCTCTGCTTTCTAGCCATTAATTTGGTATCAAGTTGTTGGAGGAATGAAACAGGGAAGAATTCCAAGCCAGGTTTAAACAGGAGTGAGTGCTTTTTTTCTTTGAATATATTAACATATTTAAACATCTTTGAATGAAGTGAGAGGAAATTATCTATAATTATCTATGAATAATTTGTATTTATCTACTGAATTGTGAAGTACTTGTTCTTTGAAAAACTGAGTAAACTATGAAAATATGAATATAGTATTACTTTAAAAAATTACCCCATAAAATACTGCAAGCAAGGACCAACCATGGTGATGCACAAGTAGCACCATCACTTGGAAGGGTAAAAAGTACATGGGAGACCCAGGTCTGATTCCCAGGCCAATCTGAACATGCTAGGTATAGTTAGACATGCTATTGTAGAGTGCAACCGAATAAATGACCACTAAAGCCAGATTAAGGTTAAAGGGACTCTTCTAGGGGACCAGCAGTTAGCGTAATGGCTATGTCGCTGGACTCCCATGTAGTAGACCACTGTTCGCGTCCCAGACCCAGTGGCTTAAAACTCACGCCAGTGCGTGTGCGTGCCCAAGATCCCGAGAGAACGGAGAAGGGATTGTGGCATGGCCATCCCCCCTGAGGGGTGATTTCTCGCTTTCTGTCTCTGTCTCTGTCTGGCAAGCACATGCACCCTATAGCAAAAACCTCTCCAAAAAAAAAGAAGAAGGTAGCAAAAAAAAAAAAAAAAAAGAGTCTTCTCTCAGCTGGCCAGTGACTACAGCCTGAGGCTCAGGGGCCAAGAGTCAGAACTGCAGCCCCAGCCAAAGTTTGGGGTAGCTTCTTATAGGGGTTGGTTGCCAGGTGTACAGGATTCCCATGCGAAAGCAACCACAGAAGCTGAATCAAGCAGGTTAATTATTTCTGAGGGGAGTGGGGTTTCCATGCAACCAGTTACATTGCTAAATAAAGGGGTTTCGGGCTAGTTAGCAAAGACATTAGCAAATACAGGCTGTCATCCCAGACATGGTTTTAGCACTAGCCGCTTTCTCATGAGAAGAGCAAGCAGGAATACAGAAGCAGAAAGCCATGTTACGGGAAGGGTACAAAATGGATGAACATTTGCTCATGTGCAAAATCTATTTGCAGGCTTCCACAATGCCTCTAGTCCTAGTTTATTGGGAAGCTGTGGAAGGAAGATCTTGGCATAGTGAGACCCTGTTGAAAATACCTATCTCTGTCTCTTT